>NC_046978.1:14632516-14960849 GCF_009769545.1 Cyclopterus lumpus | reverse complement strand
TTCGCCCTATGTCAGCTGGGATAGGCTCCAGCGCCCCCGCGACCCTAATGAGGATAAGCGGTATTGAAAATGGATGGATGGATGGATGGATATATTCTGACTGCTCAAAACTTAATTTTAGATATCTGTAATTACATTTTTACGAGTGAGATTCAAACTACTTTTGCCATTCATGTGGACGGGGTTTCTCATTACTGATATCGACAATTCAGTTACAGATATCCGCAATGTGAATTGCGGATATCTCATGACTCATGACTATGTTGTAATTTCAGTTTCAGATATCTACAATTTAATTTTGACACTTGAGCCCAGATCTGAAGATACCAAAGAACATATGTCATTCACTTTCTACATTTAAATCTAAATTCTGCATGAACCATCTTTAAATTGAATACTATTTAAGTATTATAAGTCGCAATATTTCTAATGTTCTACTTTGTCAATTAAAGTAACTAAAGAATATTTTATTATTGATGAATGTTTTTGTATTATAAGCTAAAAACACAATTGAAGAGTTCTGCTCAGCTGAACCTGTGATCTGCCTTTTTTTATTCCACAGCATACAAAGTTTATTTTAGGTGCATTTTCTTCCCAGCAGGAGTGTGGCTGGCCCGGTGCTATTACTGGTCAACATTTTGGGAAATGCACTTATTCGCTGAGACTGACTTGAGAAAAGTATCGCCCACTCTCATGTCTGTAAGGTAAACGTTAAGCTGTAGCCATCAGCCGGTTAGCGTAGCTTAGCA
The DNA here is from genome assembly GCF_009769545.1 of Cyclopterus lumpus. NCBI lineage: Eukaryota > Metazoa > Chordata > Actinopteri > Perciformes > Cyclopteridae > Cyclopterus > Cyclopterus lumpus. The sequence continues at coordinate 14,960,100 of NC_046978.1, read as the reverse complement.
CAAAGACTGGAAACGGGGGGAAACAGCTAGCTTGGCTCTGTCCAAGGACCTACAAAGCTCTCTGATGAACTAATATCTAGAGGTCTGGCACATAACAAACTGTTCTCTAACTATTCCTTTAAGGCAATGACGGATTCCCACATGTGACAAACAGGCTGTCTTCAATTCATGATGCATCATAACAAACTTTTGCTTTCTGTAAAGGAATTACTGACATGCCGACCGGTCTCCACCTTTTAACTGCTGCCACTTCTACCCCTCCTCCCCTTTATTCCCAGGGTTGACTAACACCCACCCTTTGAGTTTTTGAACCTCTCCAACTGACGAGCTGGACGTCCTTTTCACCGTCGAACCAGTGCCCTAACAACTGTGCCATTAATATCCCAAGTCATTTGTTTTCCTTGACCACCACAGTTGTTGTTCTCACCTCACAATAAGGAGGTTCCGGTGGAGGAGCGAAATGGGAATGCACACGGAGAGGAGGAGCAGGCAGCTGATGAGGAGGAGGGGGAAGGCGAGGGTGGCGAGGAGGAGGTAGCAGGAGGCGATGATGAAGCCACGGAAGGAGACAAGGCCACCGCAGACGAGGAGGAGGAGGCAATGGAAGAAACAGACAAGGTCACAGAAGACACAGTAATTGCCACTTGACTACAATCCAACCACCCGTAGTTTTGCTCCTCCCTCCATCCCCTTGAATATCTTGAATTTAATGTCTTCTCCTCCACCTTTCCACCATTCCTGGAATGCTCTGTTTCTCCACCCCTCACCATCCCTACTGTCCCTTTAATGTCTGTTTCTTCCATTTTAAGGGCTTTCCTCCTTTTTTGAGTGCCTGTCATCCTTGCGCTGCAGCTCCTTGTCGAGTCCCTCTCAGGGTTCAGTTGTGTATTAACCAAAAATGTGCAACGTTCCTCTTCACCGTTCTTCTTGTTCACCGTTTACTCAGCACCATGGGACCATTAACCTTTTCACTGCTGTAGCTCTCCAACTGTTTGTCCAGTTGGTTGTTTATTTTCCTCCATGTGTCTTCGTATTTCACTGACGACGTTGTCAGCACTTTGTCGTCCATCCCGCATTTCACTGCATATATCCGATCAATGTCACCCGTCCTGGTCCAGGTCTGTCAGGGTCAAAGAGCGTACCTATATATGGTCCTATTTTAAACAATAGGACCACGTTTCTGGTCCTATGAGCCTGCACTGTGGATGCTGTTGTGTTTTAGTGTGAATTTACCGTATGCATTGTGTGTGGGGATAAATCCATAATGTATGCACAGTCTGACCCCTCTAATACCACCTTATCTCTTCTGTCAGCAGGCCCAAGCTGAGGAGGAAGAAGAGCAGGTAGGTCTATCAAAGGTTTACCAACACACCGATGTCTGCTTCTCGTGAGCTGAAAAATGTTGTCTAAAATAATGATTACTGACATGAGCTGCACTTGTTTGGTGTCTATTAACTTGTGAATTAATTGGTTTTAATTCTCCCGCCGGAGCTGGATTAATTATAATGTAAAAGTATTTTCTCAAGGTGCTGTTTGATATTAAAAAGTAGAAATTGGGACGATTTTATATTCACCGGAGATTTTAAGATAATTTCTTTAAGTTAAAATTTCTCTTCTGTTTTCAAAATGAGTTGTATTATTTCACAACCAACTTATTTACTAAAACACCTCAATATCCATGTGAAATTTGTTGAAATATATACTCCTCTTTCCTTAATAATGTGAGGAATTGATCCAATGCAAACCTCTAATGTCCAGTATGTTAAATAGAAGACGATCAGCCACATTCAGAGGTTCAAACCCACTCTGACTGTAAATTACTGTATAATACTCAAGTTTTAGTGTAAACTCTCCCATTCTCTATACAAGGGAAGTAGGTATTTTAAATTGTTCTTATTTACGCACCCCTTTGACTCTTCACAAGCATTTGAATGCCTGAAACCTTTTTTTGTAGCCCCTAAAAACTAATATCTTCAGTTCAGCCGCTGTTTGCCAGACTCTCATGTTGAGAATGCGCGTCATGATCATCAAACAAAATTTAACCGCCTCACACCACTGGGAAAAATATATAAAGAAGACATTTTGGCAGTGATTTACCAACTATTACTATTACAATGCTACATTCCACTTTAACGAAACAGTTTGGCCCTTACCGTTACACATTCATATGCCCTGGTAATGTGGGATTTATTGAGTTCTCATTGTGAATTTGAATTAAGGTCACACACAGTCTCCCCCCTTCTTCTCCAGGTAGCTGCATGTAAGAATTGGCATGTCTCTTCAGTTTGTGTTTCCGGTCCACTGAGATCGACTTACTCGAACCACTCAACTCTCGTAGACGCATCCGTTTCAGAGGTCCTGCTGCAGTCTTGTTCCTCGTGCACGGCATTTGACCCCTTCTTTGCCCTTTTGTCCATCTCTTGGTTTGCTCCCTCCAGGAGGAAGAGGATTTGCAGTCAGAGGTAACTGTGCGTCGGTGATCGTCTCGTTCTGCGGCTCCTCCGTATAGTCCTCAGCAGTGTGGGTTTGATGGGGCAGAGATCAGGGAAGGCCGCTCTGCTTTTGGGTGGGATTGGCTTGGCCTGCTGTTCCCATTCATCTGTATACACCTACGCTCACTTCACCTTTTCTTTCCCCTTCTATCTTCTCTCTCCTCGTCACTCTACTCCATTCGTTTCCCCCTCTTTCTGCTAACATCCTGTTCCTTATTTCTTCCCAGTTTCTGTAGCCGCCTCCTGACAGCCTCAACCATCCCCATGTAGTTTCCATTTTAAATCACAAGACCTTTCCTATAGCGCATGCCTGTGGTGCTCTTTTGCTCCCCCACACAGCCGGCTGACCTGCTATCTGTTATTTACTTCTAGGAGGAAGAAGAGCTTCGACAGCTTGAGGTAGATTCACCTGATGTTTCTTTAACCTGCCCCAATCCATCCTCAGTTTCCTTTATTGCTTCCTTTCATCACTTCCCAGACTATTGAGCATTCCTTCAAATGTTCTCTTCCACTAGATAACTAGTGGACCTTGTCAGAATAAGATTGAGGACAGCACTGTTGGCCATACCTTTGAGGTTTTTGCTTGCAACCTCAAGTGTGTATTGTCTCCACTCACAAATGCAGTTATTGAAAGTATGACCTCCAGTGCTTGTCGTAAGAACATTTAGCCAGTATTAGAATAATTTGATTCTAATAATAGAATAAATGCAATATACTGACTAATTTAAAGCTCCCTTACTCATATACACCATTAGTTTGATACTGCATAGTCTGTGTGCAATGACTTGACACCTCTTCTGCATCCTTGTTTGCATTCACACGAGCACATAGACACATCTGGGCATGCACTTACACACGGGGATGTCATCTCTTCTCGGGGTGCTGGTCTCTCACTCTTTTTAAAATCTCTGTTTTTCACCCACGCACTTTTACAGTTTCAGTTCGATTGACTCACTAAAACCCTCTAAAAAAGCCTCCCCATGCTCTCCGGATGAGAGAGTATTGATTCTTTGGAGCCTTCATTTGTTGTCACAGTGTCCTCACAGCAATCAGCTGTATAAGCAGCAGTGACGGCTTCGTGGCCTTTTTTGTTGTTGCATATATGGCTAGACCTCCGGCAACATTAAGCAACACACACTCCTGGAAACCAAACATGTGCGTTGGATCACACATCGCTTCTCACACTGCGTATTAAGCTTGCAAGTGTCTTTGTTAAGTTTGTGAACAACTCAGCGACTTTTCTCACAGCATTTTCTTTTAACTCTGGGTTAACTTCCCGAGTGAATTTCGGACTTAACCAGATCCCCAGGATAAAAAATAAGAAAAAAGTCCAGATCATAGAATGTCCTTCTTTGATATGCTGTGTGAAAAGAGCTCCGCCTCTCTGAGACATTCCAGCCTTTGCCTGATCTTCCGTCACGTATGCTTCGCTGCTTTGCTTCGCCTTCTTTCCTCTCTACCTTTCCATCTCTTTGGTTGTTGTCCCACTTCTCTTGCAGGAGCAAGACAAACAAGGCAGTGAGGTTGTTTCTGTGGTTTCGTGGCGTCCTAGTCTTTTTTTTTTAGGCTGTATCAAGTTTAGGGTTTGAACTGTGCTCCCTCTTCATTTTGTCTCTCTCTCTCTCTCTCTCTCTCTCTCTCTGTGTGCCGCATGGATTTAGTCGGTTATTTTACATGGAGGTGCCTGGTGGTGTGCAGCATGAGCAATATGACATGTGGATTTAGGGTGGTCGCAAAAATGCAAGTCCATATACAGACGTATACCAAATTACGTATCACGTCGATCTTCCTTCCTTCTGTGTGACGTTTCATTTTCTAAACACCACATGCTTTCATCTTCTGTAGGAAGAAGAAGAGACTGAAGTACAAGAGGTATATATATATAGTATATACTCTGTTTGGCATTGTGTGAATCATATTTATATGCGTGTTCGGACTGCATACAAAGACAATACAGGTTGGAGTCAAACATTTCTGCGGTCTCCATCCGAGGCATGTCATGAAATCAAGTGCACATGTGACTCACAGATGAGCGTTACTTCGAGATGGCATCTGAACACACAGTCGTTAGTTCAGTGTTGCATTAAAGACACAGCATTTATTCGGGCCTTGTCTCCGAGTCTGCCAATACGTCTTTACTTGTTTTTGTTTTGATGCCTTGAGAACAGGCGGAAAGATTTCGATGCGTAGCATAACGTGGACATGTTTGGTGATGCTGCGCTGTGAGGAGACACTCTGACCTGACTGGGGGGACCTTTTTTTTAAGAAGACGGATTACTGTTTGAAACAAAGTGGATGCGACAAGTTCCAAAGAGGATGGATGTGATGGAGCACTTCTTGTTGTTTTCGCAACACCACGAGGGAAAGAATCACAGAAACATATTTAGTGACATCAGATGACCCACAGGGCTATGAACTGGAGCCTAATTAGTTTCCGGGGTGCGCAGATCTGTTTGTGTGATAGCGTTTGGCGCTCGCTATCTTAATTCGTACGACAGGATGGAAATTAAGTGATTGTGGCGTCCGATTATAGGAAATGACTCCCTTTGTCCCGCAGAGTGTGTGTTGTTTACTTCAAGAGGGCAGGCATCAAACTGTAGCCACAAGGAGCAGTTCTCAGCCACTGCAGCTGAATGATAACACTTAAAGAAAACATTTTAAAAAAAGATCATATTTCACGGTGCGCCGTCTTAAGCACCACTCTTGTCTCCCTGAGGTCATCTCAGGGTAAACAGAACTCCGGGGGTCATTAAATTAGCTCCCTTTCTCTCGCCCCTGCTGTCACTCTGGTTACTCCTTCTTCATTTTTAACTCACCCTCCCTACGAACACTAACTCGTGAAGTCTCACCATGCTGTCTTTGGGAGCGTGGCTTCACACAACCCCTGTCTTCTCTATTTCTTTTTTCAACACGTCAAAGGAGGAGGAAGAAGAAGAAGACGACTTGGAAGAAACACAGGTAGTAATACTACGACCAGTTAAATCCATTTTGTCACACGTCTTTAAGAGGATGGATCTGTGTGGGACACAAATACCCTTTAAAAGGGCATCTTGATGATTCAGACCCAGTAATCACTGATTTTAGGAGCGCAATAAAGTAAAAGACAAGCTTTTTGGCTTTTTTTTGGTACACCATCTGTCAGAGGAATCATCGTCTCTTTTATTTGTGCAACAAACTAAGCAGATCCAACTGTAATCTTTTTTTTTTTCTTTCTTAAATCCACTGAGCTTAAAGCCGCGCTCACTCAATGGATCTGACCCGGGATACTGACACAACAAGCGACATAGGCTGCACCGAGTTGTACCGAATTATTACATTTTTCATAAGGCTTCAGACTCTGTAATCACGTCGCAGCTCTACAGAAAGCAATTCAAAACATATAGATTTGAACACATTCTTGAGAATGTTCTACTTGAGTCATCTGTCCTTTGTTTTGCTCTTTGTTATTCATACATGATTATTTCTTTTACCAGGAGGAAGAGGCTGAGTAGTTAGAGCCGGGTGACCTCGTTGATGCTGATTTGCTCCGATCCAGGTAAGACGCGACACTTTCTCCACTGCTTTGTGTCGGTGCTTCTGCTTCGCCACCGGAGGGCAGTGACACATTATGTGAATTGGTAGCAAACGTTAACACACGCCACAGCACGAATATAGGTCCACTTGATGTTGCTTTTTTATTTGGCATTTATGTAACCAAATTAATTAAACTGTGGTTTGCTTTAGTGTGCCTCTTTGACCTCTGCTATCAAATCAAAGGCCGACGAAGCAGCAGTTAAAAAGCATTGTAGTCATTGCAACGTAGTATTCTCGCTTTTGCATAAAAGAGGCATTATGATCCTACTGACGCTGACGTTCTCCTTGCCTCACCTTGGTGTTTGCGTCAGGGTCGTCTTTTGTTTTCCGTTGACTTGCACCTTGAGTTGTTCAGTCATCCATCCATCCATCCATTTTCAATACCGCTTATCCTCATTAGGGTCGCGGGGGCGCTGGAGCCTATCCCAGCTGACATAGGGCGAAGGCAGGGAGGAAACCAAATAATGCAGCAGCTTATTTACAAGGGACTGCCACTACGGGCTCTATCTGCAGACAGCTGCAGTGAGCACACAAAAAGCCTGGGGATCATCTGGAGCCATAACAAAAACATTCCACAATTCCCCTTCTTTTTTTTTTTTTTTTGCTCCTCTGAGGCAGTGATGATGATGGTGATGATGATAATAATAATCCTCATCTTCAAAGCATGTCTTTTTAGTTCCTCTCTGCATGTCAGGCATCTATGCCAGGCATTAGGAGCCACAGAGCGAGCTTTTGAAGGAATGGCGACGCTCGTCTCCCTCCTCCCTCAGCTGTCTCCCCACCCCTGCGAGCCCCTGTCACGCCGCGTTAGAGGATGCTGCTAAGTGAGCTTCAGATGCGCCTCCAGGAGGAGCGGGCACGCTGGGTGGCACAGGCGTGGCGGTGGTGGTGGCAGTCTCAGCCACTATCCGCTGGGAAATGTGTGACCTCGTTTTTCATGTTTGCTTTCCTGTTCGCCTTACGTTCCAGCCCGAAGGAGCCTCCCGCTACGTCTCCCCCTGACCCCTGACGATTGAACCCCTCCACCTCTGCCCAAGGCCACACTGGACCCCACTGGAAACTGCTGCCGGTCATGTGCTTGAAGGCGCCATCCAAACGTCCTAACCCACATTGCCCCCCCCCCCCCCCCCTTCCCCTTTGACTGCAATGTTGACTTACTTTTTATATTTCGCATTTAGAGACTGTAATGAAAATGTGCAGAGTAGCCTATAGCGGTGTCAGTTTGTTTTTAATGAATAGCTTTTGTAAAAGGCAAAAGTGTTATTTTGTTAGACTCAAACATATTTCTCATGTTTTACTTTTAGAGATTCTAGTTTTCTAACTCAAACAGACAGCGACCTTTTCAGAACAAATGACCTTGGCATACCTTCGCTCGTGGCCTACTTTAGATTCAAAGGCTCTTTCTCACTCCATAGTGTGTTCAGCAGATTTACCAAAGTGCCTTGTTGACTCCTTCCACCAAGTGAATGTATCAATGCAAACTAAGCCTTCTAGCGGCCCCATGAGAAAAGACTACGCACATACCGCAAACTACTCCACCAGCATTACTCCTGCCAATACTGCTGTCTAATCGATGCACTTTGTTGAATGAAGAGTGAAACATGTGACTACGTCTTGGATGCAATGGAAAATGCAATAAACTAGACTGGTATAGAACGAAACCTCAGTGGTTCTATTTTTATTATGAAGTCTTGAGTTGACATATTTATAGATCAGTGGGCCATTGTGAAGGGAGAGCAGCGCAGGGGCAAACAGGAAAATACAGCAAATGCCTTGACCAAAGAAATCCCGGGAAAATGAGGAGGGCATACGACACCATAGAAATATATATTTGGCGAGCACTTTACAATACAACCTAAGAGTTGTCAACAGGTTACAATAGGCCGTCATGTAGCCACTGCTGTGCGTTACCAAGAATAGGAGGGAGTTTACTTTGTTCAATTAAAGAAACGGGGAACAGAAAAGCAGCTCGCTGGTGTTGACAAATCAGCGTTCCTCATTTCCAAAATGAAAAGAAAACAGAATAAAAGGCCGTACAAGCCAAAATAACTTAAAACAAGACAAAGAGTCTGCAGTCATGCTGTGAGGCTGCACCTAAACACCAGCATGCTAATGTTGACCAGGTTCAATGTTTACCACGTTCACCACCTTATTTCAGCTGATGGCGAGCTTACATTTGCAAAGTTATTAAAGCATTTGAGGCTGAAGGGGACATATCATGAAAAAACTCCCTTTTCAGTGCTTGTGCGCATTCATTTCGGTTTCTGGAGTGCCGACCAACCCATCGACTGTGAAAAGAAGACCACCCAGTCGGATAATTTGTGGTCTGGGTACTTCTTGTCTGAGCTTCTTCCAGTTTAATAACATTTGTCAAGACAAAAAAAAAAAATCTTCTTAAAGCACACACATAATGAATAAAGCCAGTGGATTCAAGCTCAGAGAAGGAATAAGGCAAGGAAGCTCAAGAAAACCTGCGATTCAACGAGACAGTCAGATGTCATATTCAGATTCATTAGAATATTTCACTAAAACAAGCCACAAATGTCAACTTATAGTTGCATTAGAGGCAATGGAGTCATTCAGATTCATCTCCTGTGGAACATGAATGCTGTTGAGACATCACCCCACGTCCAAAGCCATTTGACGAGGACGGAGGTCTGAGAGGCCCCCTGGGAACCGGGGACTTTTCAAGGGGTATTGTTTGCAGTCTGAGTCACTCTGTATTTACATCAGTGTGTAGCACGGGGCAAAGTTCGCACTGAGTTTGGTAATATTTAACAGGACAGTTTTTGGGTGACATGGCAGAGCGGCAAGAGTGAGGAGAAGGCAGCGTTGTTGACATGAATCCAGGGACACCAAACCGAGGTGAGTCAGATAAACACAGTGGTGCTTATGGCTATTTGAATTTCACTCAGGAGGAGCTGCTTGATGCTGTGTATGAAGTAAATGGTTGAGAGACAGTTGCAGTGTGGCATGTTATTCACATTCAAGATCTCAGAGATTTGACTGGGTAACATTGTGTCTCATACTCTGACCTGAATTACATTTGAACTGAAACTCTTTTACTTTGACTAAAATATGATTTGTTGTAAAATGATCAGGGAGTCGATTCCATGGATTAACTTTCCAGTCCTTTCAAGGTAACTTTCTTATTTTTATTATTCTGTCTGTCAAGAGATAATGATCTCCAGCTATTTGAAAACAAATATTTGTCATCCTCCAAAGTGTAAAAAAATGTATGAACGTATTTTTGTTTCACTTCTTATGTAGAATATATCGATAGCAAAACCTCCTTGCAGAATGCTATTTGTTAAGGATTCCCAATACATAATATACAAATTTAAAATAATAATAAAAAAATTTAAAAAATACAGAGAGTGCAGGCACATTCTGCAATGCATTGTTTTATAAAGTTTATAAATATTATTAGTATGATTATTATTATCACCTGTGGTCATAAAAAACAAGAAAATAGTAAACGGATGATCATGTTGCATACAAAAAAAATTTATCAACGCTTTTTATTTTACTACTTATATACAATATATCAGTGGCAAAACCTCCTATCTTAAAAATGTACTTTTTTCAGAAACACAACCTTTTTGTTTTCTTGCAGAATGCTATTTGTTAAGGATTCACAATAAATAATACAAAAATGTAAAAATGTTCCTGGATCATTTTGCAGATAGGAGGTTTTGCACATCGATATAACTGTGTTATGCATCCAGTAGGAGAAAAGAAAAGACACTTTTTAATCACAGATTTCCCAGCAGGACATTCCAATAACAAATTAATTAACAAACTCAATTCTATAACATTTACTGTAACTTTGTTTAACTCTTCAGGTTGGTTGGACTTTATTGCATTGCTTTATTTTGGTGTCGGCAAATACTGAGTTTAATGTTGTTTGAAATGACATAAATGCTCAAGGATGAGTTAAGCTAAGAATGAATACAATAATACATCATTTATATCTAACAAAATGAAAGTACATTTTTCTGACCTGTTTTTCTTTTTCTTTTTGGAAACAAAGTGATTTTGCTCGCTGGAGCATCGTTGCTGAAGACTTGAGATTAAGATCAACCGTGTCCCTCTGTAGGGAAATAATTCAATTATTTTTGTTTTCGGTCCTTTCAGCATTGAACAATGGATTGACTGGATCGACTGATTAAACATGGACCTCTTTTATCTGCTCGTGCTCCTACTTTCATTCACGATTCAAGGTGAGAGTTCAAACAAACACAGCAGGTTGTTCGATTGGAGCCGGGTCACAGAGGCCAGTAATGTGCGTGTACCAACGGTCGCCTCCAGTGCCGCGGTGGTCTTAATAACAGAGGGCTTGATGAGCTATATTCTTCAGAATAGTTTGGTTCAGTTTACTCGATATGGACATCGCAGTGGCATTAGAATTGTAACACACATTTATGCCGCAGACCAGATGCGCCGTGCTTAGTGTTTGTAACAAAACGCAGAGTCAACATTAAGACAGTGTGGTCAGGGGGGTTCGGAGCTACTGGTTCATGGTCCCAATAAGGAGCACGCACAAATGATGCTCAGACTGCTGTTAGGTTGTAGTGGATTTTATATATTTGCACATGTAGATAAGAGAAGTTTATGTTTTAAATTAATACATAAAGAAAGATATGATAATTAATTTGGGATATTATGAGGAATATTCTGGAGGAATGTATTGTGAAACATAAGAGAGGATCACTGTTTTATTATTCTGTTTTAATGACAAATGTAATTATTAACTGTATGATGCATGAGAATGAATGAATGTTTTATTGTTTAGACAATAGTTAAAATGGATGCCGATTGAAACCTAATGTGTTGCTTTTATTCGGAAGGCAGGATAATAGGCTTTTATTCTGAAGGGGGAACTTCCTGTCCTTGACCGGAAGAGTGAGCTTTGACCTCGCCTGTTTACTAATTGGCGTAGCGAACAGAACTGCGGCATCCTTTGAACTGACCAATGGAACTAACCTTTAGGTGTGAATTCATTTGCATGACCATACTAACGACCGAGCATTTGTTCTGGGGAGACATGGTTCTACTGGTCTGGAGACTCGAGACAGCCCCGGTCTGTGGCTCCCTGGGAGCTGCACTCCGTCTGTGGAGAGTTCCTCCTTTCTGGCCCCACGATCGTGAACGCTACATGAGTATTATCTTTGCCATTAAATATTGTTAAACTTTAACTCGAATCCTGAATTTCCTGCGGCCACGGGACCCGGAGCTTTGAACACAAATCTTACACTGCCCATTCGCTAAATGCAATGAAAAGAAAACGCCACAGAGGTCGGCCTCCATATTTCTCAGGCCTAATGTCCTAAACAGATGCTTAATGTATGATTCCGCATGCTCTGTGGCTTTATCAAGCTCTCTAGGTTTCTCTGCATGTTGACATGTTTATCCTGCAGAATGATGCAGTGGCTTTGCCAACAGCCACAGATTAATTTACACTCTCCCACTTTTGTGAGTAATTCTTCCCTAAATCCTTTTCGCACTTCATCCATGCACCTGTCCAAACCACCATCATTTCCATCTGGACAGCCACAGTAAGAAACAGTTTTAAGGAGGTTTTTTTAAAATCTATTTAGGCCTCACAGGCTTTCTTTCTTTCTTTCTCTCTTCTTTCTTTTCACAACTCACTCTCTCCATGTCATAAATGTTATGGGGAATGCGTTTGAAAGTGACACACACTGGCTTCCTAGTTTTTGAGTTGTTTGTGCAAACTGAGCGATTACCTCTACTTACTGATCACTTATTCTCCACCGTATTTATGGGCTTCTTTTACTGCACCAACTTTAATTGACTATAAAATGAAAAGTCTCTTCTCAAATAATGTGTTAGAAATGATTTCTGTATGTGCGCATTGCATTTCTTTGATGTGGTTTAAGATAACTTTTGAAGGAATCGCTGTGCATTGCAAAAATGATGTTTCCTATCCTGCTAGAATTGCACTCATGTGCTAATGTCAATCGGGAGAACTGTTTAAATTCAGATTACAGACCACTTGTGTGTTCCCGTACTACGAGTGATTTTCGGACAAGTTTCCACAGCCAGTATCTTAATTCTGAAAGGCCTAACATTGCTTTTTAATACTACTGGACTTATTAGGTCTCGTTAAAAGACTAGTTTCTTGGAAATACTAAGTCTCCGCTGGTTGCCTGGTAACCTCACAGTGATGGCAGGACTCTAGGGAGCTCATAACCTGCAGTTGTTTTTTTTGCTATGAATTAAATAAACAGGATGTATTGCATTAACCAGTGAGCTTTGAACTCTGTCACGTTTCCCCAGTCTTTATGCTAAGCTAAGCTAACTGGCTGCTTGCTCCATAGCTCCATATTTAATGTAGAGACGTGAGAGTGGTTTCCATCGTTTCATCGAACTCTCAACAAGAAAGCGAGAAAGCGCTTTTGCCAACATTCCAAACTATTTCTTTCAAGGACGTTAGCAGCAGCGTTAGTGTTAGTGTTGCTTTGGTGATTGATACGTTTCAGACTGATGTGACTTATGTCTGCCTTTCTTTGGCTTTTGGTAGTCAGAGGTCAGATGAAGCTGTCGCCTGAAATACTAACCGTCCTTCGAGGAGAGGAGGCCCGGTTTGCCTGCAGTACCTCCAACACTCAGTGGACTGTTATGTTGTGGCTGCTGAACGGCACAGCGGTTCTCACCATCTCCAAGGAGTTCGGTGTCCTGCCCTCCATCAACCCTAATGTGACGGCCGAGACAAGCCTCGTCTCACATGGAGACAGCTGGGTGTTTGTCCTGAAGAGCACAGAGAGGCGCGACCAGGGACCGGTGACCTGTGACCTCCAGGGCATTGATAGGAAAACAGCCAGCCTGTTTGTACAAGGTATGCATGTGTGTGTGAGATTCACTGTGGCAGGAAGGGAGCAGGGAACTGTTTATTTCTGCTGCAGAGAATTTCAAAGGTTTTTTTTGTGCAGCCAGCTCCGCTCAGGGATACTCACATTGTTGCAGACTAGAGGCTTGTACATACAGAGGAAGCAGATGGCAAGTCTCAAATACAACTATTCCAGTGTGATAGAAATACACTGAATTTAACCTTGACGAGGCAAAAAGAAAGGAGAAAAAAAAGAGGTAAATAAAGGGACTACACTAAAGTTGTATAGTGCGTTGATTCTGCAGACCCACACATTGTCTTCTCTACTTGAAAAAGAACACAAAGAGTCAGAGAGCATAAATGTTGTTGACACTCATCCTAATGAAGTGCTTTTGTTTTAATTTTCTTGAAGTGGGGATTCAAGGATGAACGTTTTCTGTAAAAGCAGCTGAACAAGCGCCTCAGTGATCAATCACGGTGTATATCAAGGGGGTGGGGGGTGGGGTGGGGGGTACAGTTAACCAATGTTTGATGGTCTCAGTGACATTGTTAATGGCAGTGTGGATGGTGTCGGGGATGGGAATTGTGCTGCCAGTCAGGATTTACAGGCCGGTCTCCCCTCCTCTCCTCAGAGTCAGGACTTTATAAGAATCAGTGGCTCTCTGCAGTTCTGATGATGTTGATATCGCAGGTTGAAGAGCACTGCAGCATCTGGACAAGTGGGACTACATAAAGGTCTAAACAAGCAAGTTAGAGAAAATTCACTGACATTGGCCATACCATTTACAAACATTTTAATTTCCACAAATAAGGAATGGTAAACATGTTTTATTAGGATTGGTGGGGAGGTCAGGAAAGGTTAAGCAATATGTTTTCCCTTTTTGCTGAAGGGAGGATAGACAGGTTTTCTTTGAGAGCGCTATGAAGGATATTTCAATTTTTACACTTCATTAAAAAGAAGGATCAAAGATTTGTACGTTCCGTTTCAAGTTCAAAGACAGCTTGATGGAAAATGTCAGAAGATTATTGACGCATGTATCTCTGGGAAGGTATTGACCCCTCGATGCTATTCACAGTTTCTGCTCACATGGAGGTGGCCCGCCTCAAACTAGACGACACCTTATCACGGCAAACCTGTGCTTCTCTTGACCTTATCATTCAGCTTGTTTGCATCTGCAGTACATGTACAAACTAAACTCTGAACTCAGCAAAAAAAAAGAAAAAAATCAGCACGTAAACATTCTCTCTGTAAAAAGCGAAAGGATACGAAACCAATGATCCATCGCCTTCGATATATTACGGAGAGAGCCTCCATTGCTGCCGGTGCCACAAATCCCCATCGACACATGCAGCCATTAACAGTAGTGCATGGTGAATCAGGCCCTCTAGTCTGGATGCGGAGGATCACTATGGCCTGACACAGCCTTTGAATTAATTGTGCATCCTGGCACGCCCAGTTAACAGTCAGCAACTCTGCCTGTGATTTGTATACTGCAGCTTCAAATATACTATACTGTTGGAACGGAGCGCTGCCCGCTTTAATTGTTCAATATGAAGATGATGTAAATAGGACAATACACTACTGCTTCCTATCGCTGCTCCTTCTCTGCTTAATCCTCACACACACACAAACACACACACTCACACCTCTCACTTGAGCAAATCAATACAGTTGCATGCACTGTTGAGTACGAACGGGTCTGCAGTGAAGGCTAGAGCTGCAGAAAAGTCTTCCGTGTATAAATCAGAGGAGAGCGAAGAGCAGAAGAGTAGAAGAAGCTGGTCCTCGTTGGAATAAATGCACACCCACAGATACATGTGTGCTATACGCTTTTCATGCAAGACAGGATTCATGCGCATACGCAGCAATCCTGACAGACATGTAAAAGTGTTTAAATGCTGCCCTCAGTAATTTCCCCTCTGAGGACCCCTGCTGACAAATCACTGGAATTAGAGTTAGCTGAAGGCTCTCTGCCTCACACAGTCCGCCACAGCAACCCGAAGTCTTCAGATTTCCCCTATACAGTGATTAACCAACCTTATGAAACCTTATTTCAGGGATCACTTAAATTAGAGCTTAGGGAGAAAGTGCTGATGTCGTTCCTTTCTCTATTCAGATGTATCAATCTGCCATGATCGCCCTGGAGCCCCTCATCAGTCAGTGCAAATGAGACTGCTGGTTCCTCGCCAACCTTTATTCCATGGCACAGAGAATCTCTTAGAGCAGCCGGAGTCCGCTCTTTTAGAATGGGATGGTACGGTGTTTATGTCATCAAATAAAAAATGTAAAAAAAGCCCCGGGAGAAAACGCGAGAGCCAATAATGCGTACCAAACAGCAGAGGATTTGAACCTAAATCCGCACAGACATGTCATTCGCTGAGACAAAGCACCGAAGCCTCTGTAATTATCTTTCTGTCTGTAGCAATTGTCTGTTGCATCCAGCGCCTTTCATTCTGCCAGACAATGGACTTCACATATGAGATACTGTATCTCTCAGGGCCTTAAGTGGCTTATTTGGCTGGCAGGGAAGGAGATGAAGGGGAAAAGAGGAGAAGGATTCGTCGGGAAATTGAGACTTTGAGACGCGCGATCAATCGCCCGGGACGAATGAAATCCGTCTTTTGTGAGTGAGCAGGCGAACTGGAGAGGTGGTGCTCACCTTTGGGTACAGATGCGTTGATGCAACAACATGCATTGAAATTCATGGATTCCTACCCGGTGTTGATATTCATAAACATACTCACACTCATGCTTGTGTACAGGAATATTCAAGTACAAATACATGCATGCAAGCACATAAATAATACAACATTTAAAAAAAGTGTGTGATTCTGATTGCAGAAAAGGGCAGCGTGAAAGTCTTTGGGGACAACAAGTTGGCTTTTCAGGGTCAGTCGGTCCTGTTTGAATGCCAAGCAGCAGGATGGTACCCTCAACCCGCTTTGCAATGGCAGGTGAATGACAAAAAGGTAGGCTACATACAACCTTCTCACTACGGTAATATTTAGAACTGTGGAAAGAATTTTATATTATGAAACACTCATCAAGCTCACGTTGTAGCTTAGCAACTCAAAGCCTTAACAAGCATTCGAGTCTCTAATGTAGTGCCTGTGCAGAGAAGGTGTATTTGCAGGTGAATTATTCTTCTCAGTTGTTTGCTAAGTACCATAAACCAAATGGTATGAGCTTCATTACCCTGGTGTGAATGTGAACTATACAGCCACACAAACAAACAAATCATCTCCCACAGTCATCGCCAAAGACTTAGACGTTTTTCTTTTTTCTTTCTCAACCATTTAAAGCTCAACCATTTAAAAACAGACATGGTCACAGCAGCAGCTTCACTCACAAGAAGAAAGAAAACACTTTAACATTCGTACTGTTCCTTTAAATACGGCTCTATTTTAAGCATTTGCAGAATAACTGCACATCTAATTATCTCTCTCTCTCTCTCTCTCTGGGGATCGGCATGGAGGTGAACCAGGGGGAATACAACATCAGCAGTGAAGAGTCAGGGAAGAGCCTCTTCACTGTAACCAGCAACCTCAGCGTGAGGGCAGTGAAGAGCTCTCATGTGGCTTGTCTGGCCTCCGTGTCGGCCCTCGCCACACCACTGAGGAGCAGCGTCCGTCTGACAGTGGGTGAGTGCGTCTATGTTCTGTCCTAGTTTAGTTATATGTCTCTACATTCCTTCCCTCTCTCTTTTTGAATTTTTTTTCTGTTCCTTTCTTTTTTTGGGGGGGAATCCTGTGAATCATCCCTGAGCATTAATATTGATGAGCTGAGGGGAACAGAAAAAGAGCTCCCGAATACAAATACTACATTTTCATCTTCGTAATGTTCCCATTCGTAGTTGTAACATTTCTTTTTTTCAAATCCACTCAGATCAGCTACCCTCGGCAAACACCCTCATGCATGCTGCAGCATATTAAAACAGGAGATTGAACACAGCTTTCTTTACACTATGTCTGCAAATCTGTAATTAAATGGCAAGGTAACAACACTGCTTCAGCGCTTCTTTACCGAACCACCGATGTGACCTTTTCTCCTCAGTTGCAGAGGTGGTGCAGGAGGAAGATGACTGCACGGCCCCTCTGGCAGTAACGGCCTCCCTCTCTGCTCTTCTGCTGCTCCCCCTGCTCTGCGTCTGCACCGTCCTCTGGCTCCGACAAAGGAGACAAGCAAGTATGCACTTTTCGCTTACTCGAATCGCTTCAGGTGAAAGACAATCGTCACCACCCCCCTGCTGCACCTTTTCCAGTCCAGAAACTGTGATTAAAGTATAATGAAGAAGATGGGCGGGTTACACACTGCGACTCGGCGCTGCCCCGTGCTGGCCTTCCCCAAGGGCACGCAATATATATTTTCTGACAAAGGCAGAACATTAGTTGTCAGCAACAAAGTTTTTCCTCTCAGGAGTATGCAGACTGTATGACTGGAGGGTTGAAGGTTTGAATCCCAGAAAAAAAGGGACAAATCGTCAGAAAGGACTATTAATGAATAAATACTGCAGGGGTGAGCCGGAGCGAGATATTTCACCAGTTAAATAGTGCGAAGCTAAATCTGTCACCGCCATTAAAGTAACTTTACTGGGTCTAACTGAAATTAAGTAGCATGTTTCTTTCTGCTTCAACATACATATCTGTCCTCTGCTCTTCTATTGAGGATAAAACTAGGATTTCCACCTCCGCCAACCTGTCAGGTTGCCCTTTACATCCGCGTCTTTCCAAAATGTCATCACTTCATCATTTTACCCTATTAGCCATTGTGGGACATTTTCATAATTGGCAAATGAATTCTTGAATAAAAAAGTGTTTTATATGGTAACAGTGGACTTTGGCCCTCAAATTCAGAGGATGGACGTACCCACAGATGGACAACCGTGGAGAAATTATATTCATCAAGTTTGAACTTTGTGCTATTGTACTTTCAATAACGTCTTCTATCAAACACCAGCCAGGAAACTGTAGTTTCACTTTACATTACATTATTATTACATATCTTTTAGCTGACGCTTTTATCCAAAGCGACTTACAATCATGTTACATTCATACACTGTAGACACAGCTACAGGGAACAATTCAGGGTTAAGTGTCTTGCTCAAGGACACATCGACTAGGGCGGGGATTGAACCACAAAGGCCATTGAGACATGCAGATGAGTTGAGTTGTTTAGTGGGAACGTGGCGACCTTGGACAAGCTATCAACCTGTGTGTAAAGGATTACAGAGCTGCACTGGCAGAGATTGTCCCTTGGGGAACATAAGGTCCCGACTCACCTGGTTCCTGCCAGATGAGTCTGTTACACAGTTTTCACATTCAGAGTCTGTTACACAGTTTTCACATTCAGCTTTTGAGGACATAAACATTTGAGGACTTTTACTGTGCGGTATTGATAGTTTTAATATTAAAGGTTAATAGTTTCACTTCTGAAAAATAGTTGGAGGTACTTCTTCTGCCACTGCCAAAGCATACTTTCCTAATTCGAGAAAGGATGAACAGTGAAGCAGGACAGCGTTTTTTCTGGGGCTCCCAAATAATTACGCCTTGTCAGGAACATCAATAACATACGCTCAGTGGAGGCAATTTAGTATTTAGTATAGTATTTTTGTTCTATTTCTAGTTTTCACCATCACAAACACGCTAGAGAACAAGGTTAGGAAACAGCAGAAAGCAACATGGAGGCGAGTCAAAATATTACGTTTATTAGATCACTGCTTGGACAGAATTTGTGGCTGACATGGCAAAGATGTTTCCATCACTGTTGAGCTGAGCTGGAGGTGATGAATACCTGCAATTACTGCAGAGTCATTTGTCCTGTGAATGAATACAGATTGCAACCTTTCCCATTAAAGACAAAGGCCAGACGTTCGTAGGTGTCAGTGTTTTCTTTGTCCAGTGGGAAAGTGGGTTTAGAATACTAGCACCTCCAAAACTCACTATTTGAAATATTGTATCTCATTCCAATTAAACAATACATGTTCGTCAATAAGCTTTAGGGGCGTTAGTAGGCGTATCTTGTCACCTTTAGACAGCCAGGCGAACTGCTACGCTGAGCTAAATATTTGCAACATAACATCATTTCCAAAATGTTGAAACTACTCCTTTAAGACATACGTGTTACATTCTTTCGTTTTTAAAGTCTAAAGTTGACTACGGCAGTATTGAATTGCATAGCTCAGGAAATCCTACAAAGCCCATTACAGTAATAATGGTTTTAAACCACCACACAGTTTTAATGCAACTCTTTTAGAGCTCACAACTCGACCTAGAATATGTGTCGCCTCAGAGAGATGTGGAGGTAAAGTGGTGTGATGGCCAGGAAAGAGAGATGTTTCAAAGCTGTTTCTGGAGCGTCATCGCTGAGGGGATCGTCGTTCTATAGCGCGCGCAGCCGGAGGAGGCCTGTTTGTGCGCGATAACAAAAAGAGGCCCTAAGTCACTCGTTTAGAAGTCAGCGTAATCCCCCTGACTGATTCTGGACTATTGCAAATCACGGCTATGGTTTAGAGCTAAGGGATTATCACGAAACAGGTGTGACCTTTCTCCTCCGGCAGCCGATTCTGTACCTGAAACGCGCGATGCCTTCTTCACCGTCGTGATTTACAGCTTTTATGGAGCAAATAAGTTGCGTTAACTTCATGAGGATGATGCACGTGTTAGAGGATGTGGCATGCCTCCAAGCCACTAAGCTCTGCTTTGAGTAATCCACCTCAATGGGGAGTAATGTATGCTTTGTAATTTTGGGGAAAGTAGAAGGGATCTAATGTAGTCACCCTCCGAGACTTTGGCCAGCATGACAGCAGGGATTTAAAATATAATGACGAAGGCAATTTCTTTCCCTGTAAAAGGAGCAGTTTATATGTCTCCTGAGGCAAGCACCATCTGCACCGTTGTTATATCGCCGTGGCCAGGACCTTTTGGCAAAGACAACCACGAAGCAGTGTTACAAAACTCATTAACACTCAGCTCCAGCTTTCACCGTTGAGTGGCAAAGTGACTGGAGGCTCTGATATTAGTGCAGAAACCAGAGCTAATAAACAGCGGGACATTAACAGCTTAATACAGTTGTAGTGAGCAAGCACAATGGTTCTGTGGTCAATGAGAATAATAAAACCAGTGGCTGGCAGCTCATAATAATTCTGTAAACCTAATGCCTCATTTTCTTTCAGAACCGAGCCCACGGGAGGCAATACGGTAAGATTTAGGAGCTCTTTTTTTCGAGACACCTTTTGCTTTACGAGGCTGTTTTCAAACAATGAAAACCTTGAACTTTCTCCACAAAAAAGAACGTTAAGATCCCGGGAAAGTGACATGGCTTGAGGAGAAAGTAGCTGCCAATAATCTGGGAAAGAGGCAGAGACGTAGAGCCCCGGCTGTTGAGCTCCATTTATACTTTGCACAAGCGAATATGACAAACTCAGCAATCTCTATTAATATGTGCAATTTATTTCGGAGAATAAATAGGCTTTTATTGTTTCTCATTATAAAAGAAAATTGAAGACATGTATTAGATGCATTAAATAGTCATTACATGTTGTAACAACTTAATTAAGATTAAAATTGTTGTCATTTAAGAAGCAGATATTTTACGCATTACTGTTGTCAGCGTTGCCCATTGAGCACATTGAAGTGAGAGCCGAGCACGTTGGTCGGGGTCAAACAAAATGCCCTGACAAAATGATGATGTACATTTGTTATCTGTCAAAGCATTTCATGATGAAAACAATGCAGAGGCCCCTGATAGCATATCAGCTTTGTGAGGAAAGAAAATTGTCTGTTCACAACAGCACAGCCTCTCTCAGCTAAAGGTTATCTTTTCCATTGGACCGTTCATTTGAGCATTTGCAGGTTCGACCAATCAGTGAGCGGGAGAAGCTCGGTTGCTGAGGCGACAGGAGGGAAGGTCAACCTGGGATATTCTGGCGAGGGCCCCACAGGTGAGAGAGTGACGCATAGTTCTCCATGATAATTGTACACCTCAACTACTGTTTACTCACAATAAACAGTGTTGTCAGAAGAACATCTGAGTGAACAGACACAATAGTTCAGTTTATTCTGACAAGCTGGGGCACGACAACAACAACAATCTCTGATAGAGGTCAGTACATGTTATAAATTATTAAACATCACTCAACACATATTTTTTGTATGTGTTTTTCATACCTTTTCAAGAAGTCTATTCTTAAAAGTTGCGAAAGTTGTGTAATTCATCACATTTAACATAAAGTCTGTATTCATTCTTTTGTCAAGGTTAGAGCCTGATTGCCCTGTAATGACGTTTCACTGCAGATTGATTCTCCATAACAATCATTCACGTTGACGAAAGGTAACGCTTCATGCTCACCGTGATGGATTACACAACTTAAGCACGTTTCAAGAGTCTGTTAATGGATATTCATGTTCTTTGGAAATGTAAGGAAGCCAAATTATGTCTGGAGTAGTAAAAATGAAGTTCCTTAAACCCTGCAGCATGGTTTACAAAATGGTTAG
The DNA here is from genome assembly GCF_009769545.1 of Cyclopterus lumpus. Classification (NCBI taxonomy): domain Eukaryota; kingdom Metazoa; phylum Chordata; class Actinopteri; order Perciformes; family Cyclopteridae; genus Cyclopterus; species Cyclopterus lumpus. Next base: position 14,938,692 of record NC_046978.1, on the reverse strand, counting down.
CTGTAATATTTAAGTATACATGAAGACTAGGCCCCTTAAGTTACAGCAGACAATCATATTTACAATTATTCTAATTCAGACAGAAGCAAAAGATAGATTTAAACTCTGGACGCTGTATTTATTTGGTAAACATAACAGGCCGATGAGCCACTGAATTGCCCGATTCTTTCTATTTTCGCTGAGGTTAGCTGTAAGTTCAAAGTGGGCTGTAGCTGGTCAGGAGGACTGCGAGGTTAGATCAGGCTAAATTGCTGTTTTTCACCCTGCAGATGCAGTTATCAATGAGCTAATCATGGAAACTCGTAGGCAGGAGGACTTTGTCGGCTTTCACAAGGTAAGAGAGAGAGAGAGAAGGTGGGAGGGCTGAGAGAGAGAGAGAGATAGAGAGAGAGATATCGACTGTAGCTGAATAATGCAACCATTCATTCTGCAGCTGGAGTTTCTACCACATCCTCCCATGTTGATGGGAACAAGCTACACTGCTATCCTGTTGGACCCCCCCCCCCTGTTCTCCCAGTAGACAGCTTGATGTTAGACAGGGATGTGGAATAACATGCTTTCTGGCACAGCTCCACAAAAGGCCATCAGCAGTATTTTTTAGCTTACACGGCAGTAAAGTGGCGCCATCATCATCATCATCATCATCATCGTGTTGTATCGTCTAAATAATGGGATGATCTCAAGGTGTTCAGGCTGGCATGGAGGAAACTGAGGAATATATTGTTATATTAATATGAATATATACTGTATTGATATCGTGTTTAATATCCTGGTATCACACATGAATGGAGGAGGGACAAGTCTTCCCTTCTGTACTGGGGTATGTGACCTCTTTTCCCAATTAGGTCTGATGTAGAGCAGCTCTGTCTTGAGGTCACAAGTTCAGTTCTGATTCACTGCCTTTGAAGTAATGAGTTTGAGTTTGGTAATAGGATTGCCTTCTCTGGAGGGACTAAAGGGTGAAGACAGTTTCTGGATTTTAAAGCAATAGTTGTCCTCCAGTCGTCCTCGGATATGTCAGCGTGGAAAATACGTTACACAAAAACCTCCACAGTGCCACTGCTGCTGTAGGAGAAAGGTTTCAGGACAGGAATCTCTGTGTCTTTGTTGCCAATCTACAGTGTGTATCGTCACTAAAATGTAAATGTGATGGTGTGTGTCCCAGGTCCCTGATGTCGTGTATTCCAGCAGTGTGTCTCCACACAGTGAGGGCCCACCCCAGGTGTGTCTATCAGAGGAAAACTCCAAGAATGTCAGGAGAATTACCACAGTTTGAAATATGATATTCAATACAAAGAAATGTGGTGTCAATGATGTACACTGTTGTACAGTTCAGTATTTACAGGTGGGGCCCCTCACCAGTGTTACATTTATGTAAAGCTGTAAGCTAATGTTATGTAATCTTTAGCTGAATGTGTGCAGCACATTATTTAAAAAAATATATTTTAATGTACCTTCAAAAATGTGAACATTGTTTTTAAAATGTTCAATTAAGTGTTGTGCTCCTTTATGTTCTTGGCGTACATCTTCACAGTATATAGTTTGAGCAGGCCATGTAATTTTGACCAAAACTAGACATACACTATACAGTGTGTACATTCATTACTTTATATATATTTTTGCTGCTTTGGCCATCATTTGGTTAAGATAACATATTACCCACTAAGTAAACAAGATCAAAGTTGTAATGAACCAGAATGATCATGTAACGTACTATTTAGAAAGTGTGAAGGCTTAAAAATGTTTTAATTATTTATCGAATGCACTCTTGGTTCGTCTCTTCAATAATTATTGTCAGAGAAATATGCATGATTTAAAGGGACTCCCTGAGCTGTTGCATGTTGATTGATATAAATGTTACATCATTAAAAATCTAATCCTGTTTTCGGGAAAGCCATGCCAGATACGCCTCTTTATTTGTTTCATATGTGGAAGCATCTCAAACTCAATCAATTTCCCAGACATGGAAAGGAAATGGTTTTCAAATACAGTATCAATGGGAAAGGCTGGGGTGTACATTAAGACGATGTGAGTGGTGCTGCAATGAGAACGATGTTGTGGTGAGGCTCGCTGCGGTAATGCATGAAATAACAGATTTATCTCTGTGTGAAGTGGGTGACATAACATTTGCATTTTATAATAGTAAAGGGTGGAGGGGAGTAGAGAGGGGGAGATGGAGGTTTATGAATCTGCCAGACATGCTATAGTTTCACCAGCCTCGCTGTTATTAAAGGAGTTGGCGTCCATTAAAAAGATGACATGCTTATTGCTGGTGTCTGGGAAAAAAACATGTCCAGATTTTATATTTTCTTTTACAAACTGCTGCTATTTTCGAAAAAAAATACCCTTGCATTGTGTTTCACATTTCAGACAGTGAATGAGCTGATCCCACGCGAGTTTATTAAATTATTCACAACGTGGGTTTATTATCATTGTTTCATAATGTCACAATATCAGACAAACAACTGGCTTTTTCTGGAGGAGGCTGTGATTTTTGTATTGTTTGTCAGCTCGGCTGTAAAATAAATGGCAAATCATGCAATCGGCAGCTTATGCCTTATTGAAGGGGAAATGCTCTTTCATTTCACTGAAAGCCAACGCAAAGTCTGATTCGCCCCTTTCTGCGTTAGATGTGATATATCTCTCTGCTGCCGGCAACCTTGATTAGATGAATATGAATCCGAGCCCATAAGAGAATGGCATGGCGGTTGAATGTCTGCAAATACAAACACTGCTGAAAATAAATGCAGTCGTCTGTGTAATGGAAACAAACCTTTCCAATCTTTAGAGAAGGGATGATGTCGAAACACTTAAATGCCTTTAAGCATTTATTAAACAGAAACTTGGAATAATTCAATTGAATGACCAGAGCTCCACCCCACAAATGGTTAGGAGGTCTGAACCAGAAAGATGCAACATAGTCTTATACAGTCATAATTATTGATGAAATGTTTGCCCCTCATCCCCCCCTCCACCTCTTGCTCCTTCCTTCTTCCTTCCGGCGTCCTGCAGACAGGTTCTGTCTGCCTGACAGATGTTGTTTGGCTGCATCCCAGAGAGATGACAGAGATGGAGAGAAAGCCAAAATGCAAGACAATAATAAGATCTGTTATAGCCTCTTCGCTGGCGCCGTTGAAGCGAGGTCAAGATGAGCTGAACTCAGTTCAGTGGCACCGTTACATTTAGAAGAACACTATGATAAATTTCCACCGCAGTCTGCAGTGTGAAGTTGTAGATGTTCATATAATAAGGAACCACGTATGAAGGGGAAATTGTCTTAATCCCCTCAACACGGGGGGTCAGAGCCAGAGCTCAGTAATAAACCGGGGCAGAGGCCAGCAAAAGCAGAGTCTACTGTAAGGGTGTCAAACATAAGGCCCGAGGGCCAGAACCAGCATGCCAAAAGCTCATCATTAAAATAGGAAAGAAGGATCACGGACATTCCCATTCAAATCAAAGTAGTAGAATCTTTTCTCCGTGTACTGTTGCCATGGCGACCATTGTAACGGGCCTACTTCTGTATAAATGCAACCGACTGACGGCAAGCGGCGGCCTCAGTGAGGTGAGGTTTTGCAGTAACGACTAAAACTCTTGTCACAACGTAGGAAAGCACATTGCCATCGCCAGATTAGTGGCAACTTTGTTCAGCTCTTTTTCTGAAACCAGTGTAGCATTAATGCACTGCTTATTTTTTCACTGGGGGTCGCGCTGGCTGAGTAAGAGTACCGGGCCCTACGCTGGAATACGTTATTATAGATCCCACATATGCATAGATACATGCTACGTGACGAAACACTGTGAAGCGTATAGGCCACAAGTTAAAAAAATGTCTTTGTCTTTAAAACGCTGATGTTTAGCATGGATCATTTTTACCATCTTAGTTTAGCGTTGTACAATGCTGAGAGAGTACAGTAGAGACTGAAATAAATCTAAATTGAAATCCATCCTGAAGGGACATGAATCTGTATCAAATTTCATGAAAGCGGATCCAATAGCTGTTGACAATTTCACTCAAAACCTCACAGGTGAACCTTGTGGTGGGGCTAGAGGAAAAGATCTGTCCATAGTTCAGCAGCAATCCGTGCAAAATAGTTTGTTGACATACTTCATTTTGAAACAAAGTGGTGGCAATCCACCACTTTGTTGCCACAGAGCCACAGAGCCACAGAGCCACAGAGCCGCGCTGCGAATCAGGCTGAAACCTGATGTGCCAAATGACACATTTGTGCGCCACACTAGTGCCACTGTTCACAGGGATTTAACACTGAATACTTACCACAGCACCCTTCAAATGTGAAGCTCTGTTTGGTTCTGACACTGTGTTGAAGCCAGTTCTATCTTGGCTCTCCAGCAAAAATAAATAGATTTACAGGAACTGAAAAGAAAGCAAATAGAACACACAAAAAGTTGACGTTTCACAGAAATCTTGCTTCGAATTGTTATGTGGCGACAGCATGTATGCTTGCATTATTGAAAATAGCTCGCTGACATGGTCTCCTACTATTCTCCCTCACCAGATGGCTGACACAGATCTTCACTTTGGAACTCACATCTCGCCAGCGAATGTGAGGAAAAGTGTTTGTCCTCTATCTCTCTCCCGCTACGCTTTCATCGTTGCTGCCTTCTGTTTTCGTGCACCAAACGCCTGGCATTGAAGCAGCGGGCTATTAAATAAATTAGGTTTCCTCCAGTGGGCCTGACAAAGACAGGCGCAAAACGAGATGACCTTCTTTAGTGTTTTGTTTTTCCAGTTTAACCATCCCCTTCCCTGGGGGTTACTCAGGGCACTCCATGGGTGTCATCGACGCTCCACAAAACGGTGCTCTTGTGTCGTTGGGAGGTATCTAAAGCTCGGAGAGCCAGCCAGGGTCGGTCAGTGTCTGCCTTTCCAACAGTGAGGCCAAAACAAGCCTTCTCACACCTTCACAACTGTAGCCATCTTCTGGAGTCCCTGTCACTCAGTCGCTGTCTTCTCTGCTCCTCTCCTGCCTATCACAAGCCGATCTCTTCCTCACGTCAGCGCCAACTGCACATGCCCAGTCTCCAGTGCCACTCTGGACCTTGGTGTGACACTCGACTGTCAACTCTTCCTGACTGCCAACATTATCGCAATAACACGCTCCTGTAGGTACATGCTGTACAACATCAGGAGAATACGACCTCTTCTCACTCAGAATGCGGCACAGGTCCTGGTCCAGGCTCTGGCCATCTCACGGCTAGACTATTGCAACTCCCTCCTGGCAGGTCTACCTGCTAATGCCATTCGACCTCTACAGCTCATCCAGAATGCAGCTGCTCGACTGGTCTTCAACCTCCCGAAATTTTACCCACACTACTCCGCTCCTCCGGTTACTCCTTCACTGGTTACCGGTGGCCGCCCGCATCCGCTTCAAAACATTGGTACTTGCGTAGCGTGCTGTGAACAGAATGGGTCCGGTCTACATCCAGGACATGGTCAAACCGTACACCCCAGCTCGTTCACTTCGCTCGGCTTCTGCCAATCGGCTTGTAGCTCCTTCACTTCACTTCACTCAACAAAGTCACGACTGTTTGCTGTGCTGGCTCCTCATTGGTGGAACGAGCTCCCCATTGACATCAGGACAGCAGAAAGTCTCTACATCTTCCGTCGCAAACTAAAAACACATCTTTTTCGACTATACCTTGAATAGGGAAGCTAGCGCCGTAGTAGCACTTTAGTAGCACTTAAATGTCTCTTACTGATAGCACTTTGTAGTTTAGCACTTTAGTAGCACTTAAATGGCTCTTACTGATAGCACTTTGTAGTTTAACGTTATTGAAGAAATTGTACTTGCTTGATTCTTGTTGTTCTGAGTTTGGACTCATGGTTTAATGCACTTATTGTAAGTCGCTTTGGATAAAAGCGTCAGCTAAATGACATGTAATGTAATGTAATCTCAGGATCTCTTACGTCAATCTACAAACTTCTTCGGTCTGCAAGGGATCAGGATCACGGAGTGGAACACAACCATCGGGGACAACGAGAGAGTCTGCTGCTTGGGTGCAGCTCCCCAGCTTCCTCAACGGTTTTCAGTTGGCAATTAGCAAGAAGCCACTGCACTTTTCTTTTTGGTGTATGGATAAATAAATGGAAACTTTGCCTAATGGCCCTCCGGAGTAAAGCATGATGTCTCAAGTGGCTTGTTATATTCTGCTTTCCGCTTCCTGTTAGTTAGGGTCCATTAGCAGTCCAGTAACTGAACTGCTAGCAAGAGAGGAGCAGAGAAAGGACATTAAAACCACACGTTCACATGTTAAAATGGCCAGCAATATTCTATATTTTTTGCTGTTGTCAAAAAACACCATGAAAAGACCAAACCTTTCCAAACTATTTATACTTCCTTACTTTGTCTGTTGCTCATAGCTACAAGCCCATTGGTCCCAAATATAAGCTACATGTAGGGATGGGTGAAGACGAGGCTTCTTTTGCTAGTTTATAGATTAAAGAAGCTCAAGACAGACATCATAGTATCTTTTTCATCCATGCGGCTCTCAACATTAAAGACAGCTGAGCCAACGGACCGCAGCTAACAGTGCTAATAGTTTAAACAACGGTTAGCTGACACAGCTAACAGTGTTAACTAGAGGGGAACAACTGGAGGGTGGGCACCAAGCCTCTGAGATGAAGACGTGGGTTTGGTGGTGCCTTATGAGTGCAGGGCAGAGCGGTGGCCATTAGCTAGCCAGTGGGGCGCAACAGAGAGATTCTCATGCACTAACACGCACACACAGCTGGCTCGGCTAAGCAAACAAAGCACAGATTACAACACACACACACACACAGAGGCCGGAAAGCGACTTCATTCTCTTCTCAAGTAGACACTACTCCGTTATATTTGGATATTGTAAACAGTTGATTGATGCTATATTAATGCTCTGAGTCCCGCACATCAAACCTTAAAGACTCATATGTGGCGACACAATCGTCCCTTGTCATTGACTTCTGAATACACATGGCCACAAGGACTTTGCAGTTCCTCCTGCAACATGAATACGATAATTGAACACAAGAGAGCAATTGATCATCAGCTTTATAAATAGGTATTAATGCACAGCAGACCCCGGCGACACATACTATCTCAGCTGCTTCCTAACGCCACTGCGTTGATTGACTTGAATTAAATGGGCCCTCCTGGACCTGTCCCTGGTCAGGGCAAATTAAGAGGCCTCTCATTATTGAAAGCCGATGCTTTCAAGAGGGGCTCCTACCTAATTAAAGGCTTTCAAAAGTAACTCTGTGCCATTGCATTATGTGTCAAGGGCCATTACCAGCAATTGAAGCTAAAATCCTTGAAACGACCTTGTTAGTGTAAGGAACTCTTATTATTAGCTGTTTAATGCAACTCAGCAAGGTATAGGCGGACTAATTACCTGAGCCAAGGGCTGTTCAGTGGTCAGTATTAAAAAGAAAGGAAAATGGAAAGTGGGTGTCAGTGGTGGCCGCAGTCTGCCGCCTGGCTGAGTGGAGCTTTCAGAGGTATTTCCAATCCCATGCAGTTACTCAATGTGTGAATCACTGTGTCACCTTTCATATTTGCAAAAATAATAATCTGGTGTTTCAGTTTGCTGACCCGGAACAAATTTTGCTGGTTAAATGGCCACAGGACAAATATGCGAATGATTAACAATTGAGTGTTGCCCTGATGTTCTCCTAAAATGTTGCAAAGTGGCTTGAACTTGAGAAGTTAGATTACATGAGTAACACTTAGCTAATCTCAAACCTGCAGTTTGATATACCTGATTAAAACAATGGTTAAACTGTTAACTGAGAGGCGCTAAATAAATGATGTTTTGATTACGGTGGCAAGGTGAACTGATACCTGTCCCCAATAAGCTCATACTTCCAATGAACACAGAGTCCTTGAGTGTCTCCCAAAGGGACACTGACTGCTAAAACTCTTCTGGCACTTTATTTTCTCTCGTGTGTCCCGACCTGCCCATCTGTCATGGCCGTGTTTGGATGGCAACGGCGTTGGCAGTGAGGGGCGAGCAGTTCAGCACGTCAGCGCTTCTGCAGGACCACATCCCCTGATAGTGCTGTCCTGATGAATGATATCCAGCTGTCACTGAACGGGCACCCAAAAAGACTTACGCACCAACTCTCTTGTTATAGAAAGCACTTCTCGTAAAATCCAGTACTGACTCGTTGCTCAATCTGACAACCTGTACAGTTGGCTGAAGTTGAAGCATTCCCACAGAAACACAGAGGCTTCTTCTCTGCCATGTACAGGACATCCCTCGCACAATCAGCCGAATAAATATCATAATACCGGTAATTATACAAAGATAAAAAAAAAATGGCTGGAAACACCTTTTTACTTGCCTGCAACACACTTCAGATCATTAAGACTAAATTGAAGAGCTTCTTAAAAGATTCGAAGGACGTCTTCTGAAGGGCCAGTAAACCTTCTTGAATTAGAGCACCCAACATGTCTTTCTCTCCCTCTCTATCTACCTATCTATCTTTGTCGCTCAAACTTTGTTTTATATTTATGTTAGTAGTTAGTTTCGTTGGTTTTCGATTGCTTGGCGAGGTCTTAGTGAGGGCAGGGGAAGATTACTACTCTAGAAAATTTGCCTCAGGCTCAGGGAGGAAAGCCGCCCACACTTCATCTGCCTTACACCCAAAATAGTAGAAAGCAAACAAAATCAATGGTGTCTAACACACACACACACACACACACACACACACACAGGAAGTAAAGGCCAACTTTTCCTGCAGAAATTCTGCAGAGCGACATGATAATGTATATGTAACTGAACAGTGGGCATCACAACAAGAACATGGCACCTTGCAAGAATGGTGTGTGTTTGTGTGTGTGTGTGTGTGTGTTCTATTTTCATGCCATCAATTTAGAAATAATTCCTGGAATTGTTTGAACAAATTGTGCAATTAGCTTCTGCATGTCTTGAGGAACATGCAGTAGAAGCCAATTGCATACATTGTTAAAACATATGTCTCGAGGAACATATTTACAGTAGCTGGATCGAGTTGACGTTTGTTGCACAAATCGGTTGTATGTTTGGCTCCTGAACGGCTGTGTCAGGTGGGAAAGGGCAAATGGAGAATGTAGTTGGTCCCCTAAGAGGCTTTCGTTTCATCACAACATGCTAGTACAGCTTAGTCCACTGCAGCATTTTATCAAATGGCACAGCAGTCATTTCTGGATGATCCCCTTGTATGCTCTCTGCCTGGACACCACGTCCTGAAATTCAATGTTGCCGCAACCCACAGTTAAGTTTAAACCGTTTCTAAAAACCCAAAGACTTATAGCTCTGGAGTGCTTTTAGTGCTTTGCATGAACGCCTGTTTTTCTACTGTGTGAGAACTGGAACCTATAGTAAGCCATAAAGATTGAGATTTCCATTCAAGATGTGTTGAATGGAAATTTAACAGAATTTCATTACATTTGTTAATAGTTTCGTCCATTTTATTCTCACTTCTGACATACTCATTTTCTTTGAGCAGGCAAATCCCCTTTAGATTTGGACTGTCATTATCAAATAATACTCACCGATGGCCTCACAGAGTGCCTGATGAATTAACATATTGTTTTCTTTTAATATAAATCAAGGAGACATTTTTCTTTTCCTTCTTTCTTCTCTGCATGAATGTGGTATTCTTGTTTTCTCTTAAATGATCAAATCAAATTGTGCATACCATGTGGGCTATGAGGAGGCAGCATGACAAATGTATTCACTGCATAACTGATGTTATTTTGGAATATTGCAGTGGCAGCCCTATTTGTTTGAAGTCAGCTAATGTTTCACTCTAACAGCTTTTGACATGCATCTTGCACTTGTTTGACAAACTTGCTGAAAACTGGAAAGCATTTGCCCGAGGGCGAGCTCCATTCTTTCATTAATGAACTGTTCTCTTTGGATATTGTATTTTAGGTTTATGCACTCAATGGCACCAGTTGGATTCATATTCCTCTTTACATGGGGACCAAACTTTATTTCCTAGACAATAAAGCTACGAGGATTCTTACAAACTCATACGCTACTATTGCTAATGTCACTCCATAGAAATGAACGATGGTGTTTCAGATATTTTCATTATTTCAAACACTGTTGCTAGTTAGAAACTCCAGGTTATTTTAAGCAATCAAAAAATCTAACCTTAACAATACCATCTATAATATATTAAAAGCAGCAAGATTCCATATTTGATTACCATCAAATTCCTTTCAAAACTGAATCGATTATCAAAATAGTTGCTGATTAATTGATTAACCGACTAATCGTTGCAGATCTAATAGCACTGCACGAGCCTGCAAAGACCAAACGAGGAACCACAGGTGTTGCCACAGCTGCATGTGAGAAGCTGGTACATTTAACTGGTGAAGGGATAAACCCACAACCTAAGAAAATCGATTTCTACTGGAGAGTTTTTGCCCGACACACTTTGTAACTGCAGGACTTGGCCCTCATTACTGTATCGCCATCCCCAGATGTTTACAGTTCAACCATGAACAACCGTTGCTATGTAAGAAAGACAATGTCCATGCATTGCACACTAACTCCTGCCCATAATGCAATGCACCACATTTTACAGTTGTGAAAAAGAACAATCGTGCGACTTGTGGATTGGTCAGTGATGACACACAATTAGAATAATTTATAAGTGTACACTATAGAGTAAAGTACTGAGTGTTTATTATATAGGGAGTCGCAAAGGAGTGAAAGGGAAATATTATGCATATAGTGTAATACTGTAGCCTTATTTCTGAGGTTGATTTAAGAGTTGTCAACAAACAACATTTGTTCAATGATTTGGGATTACCCGCAGAGACGGAGGAAATTGCATTTGAAATGTGTTGACTATATAGGGAATAATAACTTGAAGAATGTGGAGTAATCTTTTGGGATGAAAGGCTGAAGGGAAATAGGTGTGTGTGTGTGTGTGTGTGTGTGAGCTTCATAAAGAGACATAGTGATTTATTGGGAAAAACTAAATCACACACAAGCAGTATCTCTGAGGATGTAAGACAGTGACACAGTGTGCAGTACCATAATCAGATATTACCACCCACTCAGTTTTCTTTCTTTAGTCTACAGTATAACGTGATATATATTTTCTCCCTGTGGTTCGACGTCCACTTATGCACCCTGAGATTCAAGAATTGGGTGAAAAAATGAACCTTATGAGGTTCCTGGCCAAAACATTTGGCGACTTCACCAGCGGTAAGTTTAGCTGTAAATTAGGGAAGTTACACACGTTCAAAACATCTAAAACAAGCAAATCAGAGACCTGGGAAATCTATTCTGCTGGAGAGTCCTGCCTTATTCTCTCTGTTATCGTTGGACTTTATATTATTCTACTAATTTCCTTTAAAATACATGTCTCTATATTCTTTACAAGACTATTACGACACTAGCCCTCATTAACGTTACTTTAGCACACAGGCAGTGATGTGTTTTTGGGGTCTGTTTGCACTAATTGCATCTTTGCTGCATAAGAAACCACACAAATTCTGTTTGTTTCATATTTGGGTTTCCTACCAGTTAACATCCATTTAACGTAACCCTTTGTCAGAGGTAGGTTACATCTGTTAAAGTGTCAAAAAGGATCCGTCTTGGACTCTCCGTCTGTCTCCGTCTCCCTGTTGGGTGAATGAGGAATGGTGAATAGGTTTCCAATCTAATGGGTATTGATAGGCCATCAGTAATGTACCCTCATGCTCTGCTAGAGCCTTTTGTGCCCCTGTTCATTAGGTCTTCTGCTTCGTTCAGCAATTTCATGTCTCGTAAAAATACAGCTTGAAGTAATCTTCAGAACCCGTTTCCAATAATGTCATTGGGAAGTTGGAGGAAACCGAGGTCTTCTGACTGTGTAGTAATTAAGCACTGACTCACCGTGGCTGCTGAGTTGACTGGTTCTCTCGCTCTCTCTCTGCTCTTTGGCTAAAATACATCGTTATTCACTTAATGAGAGAACAGCTTCTCTGTCCTTCCCAGCTGAGCCGAGGACCGTGTGAAACAACGTAATGGCACACCTCCTCCAGAGTGGAAAAAAAAATAAAAAATATGTTTCATGCTTGATTTTACACCCTCTGTTGAGGAAATACGAGTAAACAGAGAATCACCCTTTATCCAAGGAACACTGAGCTAGCAGACAGTTTTTCTCTGTCCTCTCAAGCGACACAAGAGCTGCAGTAAACCAAAAAGAGTGTTTGTTTACCTCCAAATGAAACTCTCCCAATGTGTCACTGTACTTTCGGATTCAACCTGCACATGTTCAGACTCAGCTTGGAGTTGACATTTAGTTATTTATTTATCATGCAACTATTACAGTTTACAGATTGTCAACCTGTTACTGGTTGTTTTTGGTTTTAAAGAGTTGCTGTTTTGTGTGCAGCCTGACAAGGCGATAAAACCAACTTGTGCATAATGGAACAGCTCCATCAATGTGGTGCTGGTAATGTAAAAGGTGTTCAAACGTTCCTGGCATGAAAGTGCTCCGCGAATAATTTTGTAGAAATTGACATTGTTACTGCTCTATACATCGTGACACAAATCTCTCTTTGATATTTTATGTAATTTATGTACATGATGATGGCGTAAATAACCCTGAAGCTTCTCTCTCGTGTCTTTTAAAAGCCTCTTCTCCAATCTGTGCAAACTACTCAACTACATGGAATATATACATATATATACATGTGTGTATATATATATATACATGTATATATTCCATCAAATCATTTGCTAACTGCTACAAAAAAAAAGTGACCAGAAGACGAAAGAAAAACGGAACCAATTCTAACAAATTACCATAAAACATTTAAGATGATAAAACATTTTATTAAATGTTACGAATAATTGAAGAAATAGTTTCTTCAAGAGGAAATACTTTTCCTTTCTTGCTGACAGTTACATGAGAACATCAATTCTAACCTAATTTCTGTTAATAATGAAGATGGTTAGCTTAGCTTAGCATACACACTGGAAACAGGGGGAAAGCATGGCTATGTATGTTCAAAGCTAAACCGCAAACAAACTCCTCTAAAGCTCACTAATTACCACAATATATCTTTTTAGCTTAATCCGTAAAAAAACAAAAGAAATTCCTGGATTCACTCTGCTCCCGATACCTTTTCCTTTAAGTGTCTGAGTTTTGAATTTTAATGCTGAGTTCATTTTATTTTTCTTGTCCTTCCCATTCGGCTTCTCCAGACTCTTCATCCTTTTCTCTACAGGCTTCCTGCGATCCTCACATCGACTTTTCGATCAAATGACAATCTGCTGCTGATATTCATGATGAGAAGGATTGGTTTAAGATGAATTCAATTACCATCAATGTGTTTCTCCCTAATATGAATAAAAAGCAGTAATGCCAATATTACCAGACCGATCCATCTACGCGCAGGTGCTGACAGTGTACATTGGTTTGGCCCCGCTGCCCGTGCAATACAGTTGGTATTGATCAGCAGCACAGGCAAGACATGACAAATTGAGTCCAGACCTCACCAAACGCAAAATAACGTTAAATTCCCTCCCACGCCATCAAGTCAGTGGGTTCCAGTTCCTTCACTGTCTCTCTCAGTCAGGCCGACGTTCAACTGGAGCCTGACACGAAGACAGCCTATCATCCTTTGACTGGCAACAGTCCTAGTATTAGGCACTAATAACTGCACTGTGCAGAGCTGAGACATGAAATGAACTGTCTCCGCTCTGCTGGAGATCCCCAATGGGCATGGCATCTGGAGAGTCGGGAAAATGCATGTGCAGAGGGTGAGGAAGGTGCAGGCCCATGTGTGTGCAAGAAGGGAGCGAGATGAGCATGTGTGCACGTGCTGTATATATGTTTTTTTATATCCACGTGACTTCGCCTGAGCATTCACGTTGTCGGATCAGGTAAGAATAGACTTTCATACTCAGATGGTGCTTTTGCCTATTTTTTTTCCAAGTGGAAATGGACAAGTTTTTGCCTTAACGGATCATTATGAAGTAAATGTTGATTGTATAATGTAATAGCTATAGAATAATGACCCAATTTATGTTTGGATTGGTTCCCTATAAGCCTCGCTTTCACTATGCAATTCTATCTGCTACGGCACAAAGGAACCATTGCACAACCAGAAGAATAAGCCAAGAAATAGTCCAGCATACTAACCCCAGTTTCTTTCTATTTTTATGAATGAAACAAACATGTTAAAATGCATTTATTGGTGAGCCTTAGATTGGTTTTCCAGAGTTAATGCTGAGCTAAGCGAATGGGCTTCGTGGTTGTAGCTTCATAGTCAATGTACAACATGAATATATATATATATATATATATATATATATATATATATATATATATATATATATATATCTTCTCATGCAACTCTTTTCTTTTCTTTGGCATTTAATGGTCGGATATAACTCCACACTCAGACTTTCTTTCTTTCAGGTCTTGAACATATATAATAAAATAATGATGTGATCTACCGTAACAGAACCCTCTTTGGTCCCTTATGTCTTCCAGCACTGATCTCGTGTATCCGTGTTTTCTCCTCTCACAAACACACAGTATGCATCTCATTAGCTCTACCCCAGTTTGTCTTCAGTGAGCTGTGTGTCTAGAGGCTGATTGGCTCTGTGGCATTCAGTGCCCAGCAGCTAGCACTTATTATAAAAATGGCTCGGCACACTCTGATGAGGAGCGGCGTTTCCGGGACCCCGGCCCCATGCAGACGACCGAGACGACGAGCATCACAGGATCGGACAGTGACGAGGGAGTGTGACAGCAGTTGGGAGCCCCGCAGAGGAAGGGATTATAAAGCAAGGACATACAGAGGAAGACAAAGGAGGAGTGAGGAAGGAGGGAGAGAGAGACAATAGCTGTAGATCACGAAGAAGAGGATCAGAGGCAGGTGGAGCTGTCAGGTGTTCCCTGTGTGAGATTTCATTATGCCGCTGTCTCTCCCGTGCTCACAGGATTAGATTAAATTGCCAACCACAGCTATGAAAAACAAGGCTTTTTTTGACACAATGTTTGTTTAGAGACCGCGGGGGTCCGCAAATACGCAAATCAGTGACGGAAAGCCACATATAGTATGTAGTGATGCTTGAATGCACAGAGGAGGCAGACAAAAGGGCAGAAAAGGTTAACTTCCTGTCTGGAGGTCGCAGTGTCCTGAAAAGTAGATCCCGATGGGCAGGCCAGCGCCTAAATGTGGCTAAATGCGGCTAAATGCGGCCCATTTACCATTTATTATTGCTTTACACTAGTTTCTTCTTTATAAAACATCCCTCTTAGTAGCCTGAGTCACAAAAGTAGACTTCCTCGCAGAACATCCCTCAATTACTGAGCACCTTTGCACCGTTTGAATTTCAATTGCTGCATACATTTGTTGTCCGTTTACTGAAGTTAAAAGAAAACGGAGAAGCAACGTGTGACATGCTCCTTGATGATGGACGGCGGCACAGGAAGGACCGACGCCTTGACTGCTCTGTGTATTCATTTTACACATAAACCCCTTTGTGCTATTCCAGCAGACGAAGCACAATTTTTAACATTGCACCCACACATCCGGCCATGCCTGACCAGAATTACAAGAGCACTTGGAATGGGGCCGGCTGTCTGGTTGTACTTTAATCAAACGTGCGGAGGGTTGTGAGCGTTCCAATGGTCGAGGCTTACAAACAGAACATCCTAAGAGGAATGAGGCTGCATCTCCTCTGTACCTTAACGCTCTGCAGAGGCCCCCGGCTACTAACAGACTGAAACTAGATATAGCTTTGTTTCATTTTCATAGAAATAAAAATACGTTGTGGAACAAAAGTTAAAGGAACAGCACCTGGATGTGGGATCGTGACTTTGACGCTCTGCAAACTACTGTGGACAATTCCTCAGAAACACAGATTTTGTTCAACGACAACAATCTTTACGTTCAAGACAAACAAAAGGTTCGGATGAGGCAAATAATACACCTCGGAAAGGTTATGGAAAGATTATGGTTACGGTTAATAATACTCCACCCCTTTACTATTAACCGCACTACATATAGGACACTCTTCTACCAGCATTTGCACTAAACGTTGGCACAGAATTGGTTAAAATGTACGTCATTCATAGAGATGCTGGGGTTGTTTGTGGGAAGAATGAAGAATGAAGAATGAAGAATGAAGAAGTTCTTTTGTTCAAGTCTGAGCTACACAAGGAATACGACCTACAACCTACGACCACCATCACCGTTGCTCTTGGCCTTTCAAAGGAAGACGCTCCAGAAGTTTTTGCTCTTGAACAAAGAAAGACAATATTTGAATTTCACTTTCAGGTACTCGTTCTGAAGAAAGTGGTTTTCTGAGTCCAAAGAACCACGATTCCAAGAGCAACATGATCACCTGAGCGTGCTCTTAACCTTGCTCACCTTTTCATCTTTCTCATCGTTTCCAGTTTACTCTTCTCTTTCTGCACCTCTTTCCCTCTTCTCTCCAAGTCCTCCTCGTCCTCAGTTAGCACCGTGCCTGCAGCTCTTATACCACAACATTAATTTTTTTATACTAACTGCAGCTCACTCTCCTCCGTTTGACTAAGACCTGTGCACCTTTGCACAATACTCCCATTTTGTCCTGGCCTGGCCTCTCTAGTTATCATATTCCCTTTATACTGTCCCTCTTTTCTATATGATCTATAGCTCACTCTCCTCTTCCCATCACCAGCTGTCCTAGTCTACCTGGACTTCTTTAAACTCAAAGGCATCTTTGATCTGCTCACTCTTCTTCTTCCTGGCAGCTCTGATATGGTTGTTCTCCTCCTTCTGAGTGCAGAAACATTCCTGGAGGAAGCTGTTTTCCTTTACTCCATTCAGTGTCACCTTGTTTGCACCAGATGTTCTCTTCTCTTTTGCCTTTCCTCTTCTTCATAATTTTGTAAACATCACATCATTATATTGCACTGAGCTCAAAGTCTGTCGCTCCTCAACGTCTTTTGCAGATTTCTTACTTTTATTTATTCATCATTTAATTAACTGCACACATGAAACCCTTGTTAGACCAGGCTGAAACGTATCTCCTTCTCCCCAGATGGTATCTGGCTAATTCCAATCCCAAAGGCAACATGTATATTACTGGAAAACGACGATGTGTCGGAGAGAACGTCCAGCACATATAGAGCTAATGTAGAAGCATATTATTTATGGTTGTCGATCAAAGAAAACAATATTATCCGTGTGTATTTGAAAGCCATGGGCATGTTCTTCTTCGTGTGATACATATCTGGGGTCAGGGTAACTGCAGGCTGCAGTCTGCAATTGCTGCTCAGCTTCCTTCTGCGGAGTCTGAAATATCACAACGATAAAGATAAATCACTTCGCTCTGTAGATACAATCTAACTGTATGGAACACTGCGTGAGGACGCAGTGTGTAGTCCTGCAGGGCGGAAGTGTTTGCGTGGACGCTTTTGTAGCGAGTGCTCGGCTGTGCATCACATATCTGTCCCTTGCAGTGCTCAGTGAGTGTGAATTATACTGTACACTTAGCTCCTGTTGTTCCGGCTGTGTGTGCTGGGAAACTCTGTGGGGCGTAACAGAGTCTGCACCAGTGTCACCAAGACAAATGTGTGGGCCTCTGGTCTACTCAGTGATTCAAGGCGACGGGGAATCCGACTGCATGTGATGTGAATAATACAAAGAACGGGCTTCTGAAACTTTTACAGTACAACTATTTTAAAACATTTGGACCGATCTAGTGAAAAAGCACGACTTATTGTGACTTATCGGGCCAACAAAAGCAGTGGTGCGGTAGATTTCTGTCACTATTTTAGAGAATAGCCACATGAACGTGAGGATGTGAGGTCCTGGGACAGGGATGTCGTATGTGTACAGATTGTAAAGCCCTCTGAGGCAAATGTTTGTAATTTGTGAAATTGGGCTATACGAAATAAACTGAATTAAATTGAATGAACGGACCATCTCAGTCGGCTCGAGCATGAGATTATACGTGATCATATCATATTCAATAGTTAATGTATTGCAATTTAATTGATATACATTAACATACATCGGGTTAAATAAAATAGTCAGATATTATCTCTCAAACACATTTTTTCATGCCGTAAAATTGCAATTACAATACATTTCTGTAACTGTCAAAGTTAAAAACTGCATCTGTATTTACTGTAAGATATATTAACAAGCTATACAGGTTTTCATAGCTATGTCACACTCTTTGTGTTTGGTTTTTAATATTTAAAAACGCTCAGCTACAGTACTGACGACATTATTGACTTCAAATTGTGAAACAATGCTTGTACAATTATGATGATGAAAGCGATATGGATTTTTATTATTCCGGATGACTATATTGTTCATATTTATACAGTATCAACTGGGTCAGTGAAGGTTTCTATTTCCATCCACATTGCCCTGCAGTAAGAAGCGCCACGGGGTCACTCGCTGTGTTCCTGCGAATCAACCTGCTGGCTTCTTCAGGCAGAGAGAGAGATGAAAGGAAAAAATATCTGTGGTTGAAATGTACTCTGGTTCTCCTTTGATAAAGATGTTTTATTGAGGAGATATGGAAGAGTAACGTTGCTGAACACACACCAGGTGTGTTAACTTTCATGCTTTGACCGTAAGATAACACACTTTCAGGATCTGTCTCACCCTCTCCCCTCAAGTTATTACTAAAGACTGTATAAGAAGTGGACCCATTGGTTTTGAAGCCTCGAGTTCAGCAATATGTCCATCGCCATTTTGTTTTTTTGTGCAAAAAGACAGAAATGACCATAGTTGGACTGTGGAGGAGTGTGACATTGTATACGGCTCTGATAGCGACCTGTCAATCACAAGGTAGCCCAGCCTAAAGCATAATTAATGCTCTTTTTTACTCTAAACTTACAAAATGAACAATGAACAATCATTGCGCTGTATCGAAGAAGACTTTGAACTACAGCGATTGAGAACATAAAATCATGTTTACAGTGTTTACTGAGTGAGAAACAAGTGAGAAGTCTGGTCACTTTCTCATAGACTTCAATACTTCAAGACTTCATAATTATGAAGCATAACAATATCTGAATCTTTATGATCAGAGGCACCACTTTTGTACTTATTATTAATTTTATTCAGTGCAGTTTGGAGTTTGGGACCCCCTTGAAAACGAGGTGGTACATATCAAAGGGTTTATGCGGAAACATTTTAAATAAATAATACATAATAAATAAAAAGCTGTTTTGGCTCCAGGTGTTGAGTACAAAAGAGCAAAAACAATATTAGACAGTATTACATCACATATGGCGCCTTTAGTTAATATAGTGACATTTAAAATTACATGGAATCTCTCTGTGTACTAAATAATTAAAATCTTGGAAAAATGTTACGCACACGTCTCCAAAAGGCCTAGTTAACATACATTTACATACAGTACATGTGTGCAACACGTCAACACAAACACACGGAAGATGCTGTGCAACTCTCGGAGGGAGGAGTATCTTCAACTCAAGTTACACAACAAAGCAGAATAAAGGTGTTCCTTCTGAATAATTCACGAGTCAAAACCCTGATGGCAATATAACAAAACGTCATCACAAATATATACGCAGTGGAATGTGACACAAGACACAGACAGAAAAGATTTTGCAGAGAGATCAAAGGAGCAGAGAACCATGTGATATAATAAATCAAGATGATAACGACTTCAGCTTTCAGTCGCTACGCATTTACACAGTGTGGAGTGAGGTTTGGCCACAGGAGTGAGAGCTACAGTCTGCACATACATCGCACATGTTGAGTCTTTTTATAGACTATTTTAGTCAAAATCACATACAGGCAACAAGCGCCCTACAAGACCCACTGCAGGTTTAGCTAAATGTAATGTAACAATCCCCGAAGCCTTTAAGCCAATCAGTTCAGATTCCATGAATGATGGACACACCTGACATGAGTGCCTGCAGAGTTGTGCTAACCAATCCTGGATGCCGAGCCCTGCTGGTTTACATTAGGGTCATCTCATCGGGGACTGTTTTATTCAGCTGGCTGTTCTACTATACATACATGAGCATGATGCATGATGCATGAGCACTGCCAGCATACATTTCCCTTTACATGCTCCGTCTCTTCCAATGTGCAATCATTTGTTCCTCTTGACTTAAACATTATGTCTTGCCTTCAGGTGGCATCCGCCGTCTCCTGCGGGATCACCAGCTGTTCCCCCGGAAATGTCTGTCTGATGTCTCTCCGACACTAGCTGGCTGACAACGTGCCCGTTTGAAATGTTTTCACTGACGTCTACCTCGTCGACAAAACCACTTGCGTTCTTTTTCATCTCCTCATCTCTGATCAATGTGTCTTTTAGTTGCGTTTGGTTTCGTCGCTAAGCATTTTGTCTCAAGATGGACCCGATCAACATCCTGAAGCTACAACTTTACAAACGAAGGTCGATCCGACTCAGATTTCTCCAGATGGACTCATCTAATTAATTCTCTACTGCAGAGTATCGCTCCACTAAAGAAGTTTCCACATTCATAGAGGTCTCACGATATGCTGTCCAAATGTCTGAACTCGTGCAAAGATACTTCTGCGAAGAAAGGCGTAAACATCTCTCTCCTCAAAATCTGTGCAAGTGTAAGGGAAATAGCCACGCTAAGGACTCGCCAAACCCTAATGCATGCTTGATTGCGTGCAGCCACAATGCCACACTATCGAGGCACTTCCTCACGTGTGAGCTGACCGGCGTGTCTAACTTCTCTGCAGTTCCTGTCCTGCAGTCGTCCTGTACGCCGTGAAGGACAACATGAGCTTGGCTACACTGCAGGCATCACATATTGTGCTGCATCTCTCTCAGCAGGGTTGGTCTGCAAAACAACATGAATTCCTTAAGCAGAGCGATACAAGGATTTATTTACGCAGAACAAGGACCCCCCGAAGCTGTTTTTCAGTGCAAATCCGCTACAGCTTGTCAGGCGCATTGACAGACACCCAGAAACACAGAGGTCAGGTCAAAGCAGCAGAGAAGTTATGCTTCATTTGTAATCGGGTTCCTATTCTCCCATCCACCAAGACTCCTTTGGGACTTCACTGACGCTCCAGTGGTCCTCCATGAGGAAACTGAACAGTCTTCATGTTACATCAGAGCTTTGTGAATATTGGTGGTCTTTGTCTGAAACCATTTCCATTTAGATGAGCAGGAACAGGTTGGAGGTTTCTCTGGCTTGAGTGAAGTTTCTATTTGCGATTTGAACGCTCAATTTGACAAACACCGCCTGTATTACATTACAAATGGATGTATGGATTGAGGACAAACGATAATTAGCTACCCTGGAGGGGATGAAAATGAGTGAATGGATAGAGCTGGATGCAGTTAGATTGAAGCCAAAAGATTATACAAGGTTGCTGGAAAAATCACCAGCCCTTTGTTTTCAAGTAAGAAATGTAATAAAGGTATAAAAAAAACAACGCTCTGTCTCTGATGCAATACATTGAACATGCTGTTGTTCGGGAATTCACAAGAGAAAATCGAATTAACTTATTAAGACCACCAGCAACCTTTACGTGATGTAATTAACTAAACATGTGAGGGGAGTGCCCGGCAACACATTTCATGAAATAAAATAGCAACAAAATGTAATGTAGGGACATTATATAAACATTACAGTGCATTAAAAGAAGCACATTATGTTACAGCAATGCACCACATGCAAACTGTAAATCCCCGTTTTTGAAATTAAAGACACAAAGGCAGCACATCATTTTACTTTAGAGCTTGCACACCCACGCACTAGTGCACATACTCAGGTGGCAGTCACAATGGCACATTTAGTGAAACAACAATTTATATTGATGACATGATGACTGGTGCAAGAAATGCCTCCCAACGCTCCCATCAACAGGAGACGAGCTCCGTTTGGCTGATTCCGATGAAAAGGGTTTACCCGGCGTATGAATATTTAAAAAGAGTTGGGTGGTGACTTGGGAGACACATTTGCCCACGGCACTCCTATTGGTTTGTTGGTGACGCGATGACACGGAGGAGTTGGGCTTAACACTTTATAAAGCTTCTCAGTCCGCGGCGAGCCACTCTTTTAAAGACCACTGTTGCTGAAACTTCTCGCTCCGCCACTCACGTACTGGAAGCAGCCGAGAAAACCTCCACTTCACCGTCCATCATGAGCGAGGTAGGACTATTTCATGTTTGTTTTTTTTAAAAACAAAGAAACGTCGGGATTAACCCAATTACGCACGACGCGCGCGCTAATGCGCGGAGGGAACCATTATTTATGAGAGATTTAACGACCATGGCGAGCTGCTGTTTTCCGACGGATTTGTGTTAACTGATGACATTTCTGATCCGACATTTACTGTTGCAGCGCGGATATAAATCATGACAGAGTGCGAGATGCTGCACAGCTGCTCGGTCAAAGTGTTGGGAACCCCAGGGGCGCACCAATGTGCTGCGGGCTTCTCCCCCCCCCCCCCTGAAGCGGCACTATAGTGGATTTATGATAGGTAACGGTATTTATTTTTTTCCACTACAACGTTTCAGACCTACGTTCAATCAAGGATTGTATTCTTCGTGCCGAAATATGGGTTTAGGAGCTTATTGTGACATAAGGGAATTGCGTTTTTAGTTTTTGGTTTAAAGTCTCATATAGCGTAGGGATACAGTGGACCCTGTTTGTGTATGACAGCAGATGGAGGTTTATATTATAGTATAAATAGAGACATACGACCACAGGGGGGTTCAGCTTGCAATGGAAAACTGCTGTTAGGTTTTCCCACAGCTCGCTCCCCTCTGATGCCATGTACAGTCACAGATGTTACAGCTCTGTGCGTTGGAAGTGGAGGGAGAAAGGACATTCATAACTCTTTTTTAATGGATAGTTGTTATTCAGCAGGCACTCTTGAGTTCAATGCCCTGCAAATATTACTAGTTTTTTGGGGTGTAGGTAGTTGGTCACATATTTAAGAAAATCTCATGCATGTTATAAAATGTCAGTAGAGGGAATATTTGTTTACAGAATAGCAGGACTGATATGAGCACCCAAAATAAATGATCATGTTTTATATAGTGTATATATAGTTTATGTGCATGAAGCTCTGACAGACGTTGGTTGAGACGTGTGATTGTTTTTTGACTGTCAGTTGAGCGACACAGTCATGAGACTTGTCTGCACCCAAGTGACAACTAGTTGCCAGCGTTTTAAATATTTATATCAGCAGATTGTGGGACATCATCAGGTAATGCGAGTGAATTCCAATCTCAATTATTAACGATAGTGTAAATAAAACTAATACCAAACGGCCCTTCCAGCAAGTGTGATGTATTTTTTTGTGATGTATTTTTCCTCTTGAAAAGAATGGAGATTGAACATGACTCAATTTGCCTTTAAATTCTGCTTTGACACACAAGCAGTTTCTTGTGTATTCTGCTGCACGTTAGAACAGAAGCATGCAGGTAAATGCAGTTGCAGTTGTTGGCGTATTCTTGTTTGCGCACGTATATGTAGGTATATATTTGCTTTTTAAGAGTAGGTGCTTTCATGCACATTTATGTTTGTATTTCCCTGTGCATGTGATAAGTAGGGAAAACGAAGGCGTACATGTATGCACCAATTTGGCTCCAGCCATACAGCCTCCTCAGACCTTGCACTTCAAACCCAGGTACCCGGGTAAAAAATAGTATCCAAATGCCTTCAGGTTAAGAAGGCAGAGCTATTTGAGTTCAATCCTGCAGTCTGGTGGGTATGTGGTCTGTCATTCCCTCAAATGGATTGCTGGCAGACATCAGCGTACTTTCCCTGTGAGCTGTTTGTAACCAGTCATTCACCGGCCACCTCAATAAAAGATGAAGTCAGGGTGCACACACAACAGCTTTTAAATAATTGAATCCCTTGCTGGCAGAAAAATAACACCTGAGCCTTTATATATGGTAATAATGTGCAAAGTAAATTTAAGCTGCCAACTCCTGTTGATTAACAGAGGTGTAATTTTAAGGAGGACATGGCCTCGGTGCGGATGTGAGGAGGAGGAGGCAGTGGAGAGGATGTGAAATGATTTTTCTGCTTAGTTTATGTTGCGTCAAGAAATGTGCAGAGTGAAGGTGTTATCAATCAAAGAATACGGGAGCCAAACTTGAGTTGAAGCCAGTTACCGAAGCAGAGCAGCTCAGGGTGTTCTGGATGGGTGAGTCTCGCAGTGGTCAGCACTGCAGCGCTGCCTGTCTTATCCACACCACACTCTCTGCCCTTGCTCTCCCCTCCTCCCTCTTTTTATCTACACAAACCTGCTGAGAACAAGTCCAACACTCTAAGGTAATACTGTTACACCGTTTTACCCCTTCATCTGAGATTTTCTTTTATACCGTTTGCTGCTTCTCTATCTGTCTCTGGGCAAATGAACCAAAGCTTTAAAAATCCAAACTGAACAATCAAAGTCCCGAAAGCTTTTGATTGCTGTCAGTGTGTTCATGTCAAGAAGCAATGAACAAGTGCACAAGAGAGACTGGAAAACTATCAGGTGCTCCAGATGGTGAATCTGATGAGTTTCTTTGTACCACTCAGTAGAGTTTAAGCTACTGACACGATTACTAACCGCCATGACAGTCTGCCTTCACATTTTTGAGGTCTTGTGGCTTGCTGTTTGTCGTCACTCCTTCTCGGTTGGTGTTGCGTTCACATACTTGACATGTTTTTGATTCTCTAAGCAACAGCAGACAGTTTTGACTTTGTCCGATCAAGAAACGCACAGGTGTAACCAATGCGTTCACACAATGTCAACATAATGGGAAGAGTTACCAGAAAAAAAACCCATGCTGTTAGCCTTGTGTGTCCACGTCATTTAAATCGACTAAATCAGCAGCTTTTGCGGGGTTAATTATTTGTGGCATTTTGTTAATATGTAAAACCAGATACAAACTGTGTCAAAAACCTATTGTCTGTCTAGCTAGCTAGCTCCTACTAGCTAGCTAGCTACTAGCTGGCTAGCCATCTAACTATCGCCACATTTGTGTTTTTTCTATTTATAATAATGTTTTAATACCCCATGGTTAAACATGCAGTGTGGAACTCTGTGGAAACTGTTAGTGAGAGTAATTACAAAAACACTATCACATGTGCTTTTTGGACGCCAACTGGCCGGGCTCATACAGCCAACAGCTCTTTACTAAAGATGAATGCGAGGGTTTACATTTTCCAGTTAAGAAGGAGACGTCAACAACTCATCGGTAGTGTTCACTTTTGTCTATAGGTGTCTGTGGGTTTCTACAGGTTAGGTTACTGCACATTTCATGGGACATTTTTCAAGGATGCTTGAACTCCTGTGGGGTCACAGGTAATTCACATTTTGTTAAAGGACTCCATAATTGATATTCTGAGTAGGGCTGCAACAACGAATCAATAAAAAATCGATTATTAAAAAGGGTTGGCAACGAATTTCATTATCGATTCGTTGTGTCGCTCAATTATTATCCCACTCAATAAGTCGCGGAGATGTTTGAGTATTACAAAAAAAAGTTGAGTTGAGCGCAGAGCAGAGCGGAGGTAGAGGAAAGACCATAATGAAAAATTCGCCCGACGCCGAGTTGCGAAAGCCAATCAGCGTTGAGATGCTCCGCTCGTCATCACTGACGTCGTGCTGTTGGTGAATCAAACTGGCTGCTGCTGCTCTAGCAGCGCTGGAAGCGAAAGTTATTCAGACGTCGTCGGTGAAAGTCATCGAGCTGTGTGAGCCTACGGGTGATGCTATGAACCCAGACACAAAGGCGTTTGATGATCCGACATTTGTGGGATGTCCACAACAAGTATAAAGCAGAAATAGTGGTTATTTCTTCCATGGTGGATGGCAGAAATTATAACTGTTTCCACGGAGTAAAGCCCCGGAAATAAGCCACGCCCCCTCTAATGCGCGAATGATGCGAATAAACCACAAATAGTCGGGCGAGTAAACTCACTAAAGCACTGTCAGTTTTGTTTTTGAATAAAGGGTTGGAAATGAATGCTTTTTTGTTTTTTTTATCCGATTCATCAAGTAATTGAAAAACAAATCGACAGATTAATCGATTATTAAAATAATCGTTAGTTGCAGCCCTAATTCTGAGACATTATTGATCTTAGCTCGACACCTTCCATCCATATTCTGCTCTGTGCTAATTAACATTAAAGGATCATTGTTACGTACTGCGGCACCTTAATGCACCAACACTGATTGTACTGGGTGTCTTTTCAGCAAATATAAAGAAAGTTGTAAGTATGTGTAGTGCATATGAGAACTGATGGGAATTCTTTCCCCACCATTAATTTTTATGACCTGCACGATTTTAGAACAAGCTTCCCCAGCTGGGAATGTACAGGAATGCTAATTAGCTTAATTAACACATTTGCATAAACCTAGCCTTGATGGTCTGCCAGATCATAACTACCAGCTTCTTTGGATGTTTTTTTTAATGATAACATAAAAAAGGCCTTTGGTTATATGAGTGACTGCAGTGAGTATTCATACGCAGAATTGGAGCTACTCTGAATTAGCCCTGCCTTACTTTGAAATGCAACAGCCCATGGACAGGAAACATACATTTGACAGGAAAAGCTGTTAATCCACTTTAAAGCAGAGATTGAAATTTCTCCAAGCACTTAGACTGAAATAACCCCCACTAGGGATGTGATGATGTCATCCTCACATTAATAGTCAGCACAAATCAGGCAACTCTGAATAGCTTCAAAGAGCTTTGCCTACTTTGCAAAGTGTAACTTCACTCAGTTCCTGAACACAATAGATCTCCTTTGGGTTTATTGTTCTTGATCAAGTTATAATTTTTTCCCCTCACACAAGACTTTCAGCAAATACCATCAGATGTTTTGAGGCAGTGACCAAGTGTCTACTTTATGCTGGTCTGACATCGTCACACATCATCACCCTCCCAGTCCTCAGACGGATTGTTTTATGCTACTCAAACACTTTGGGTAGTCTGAACCGCTTTAGCCTGCATTTTCATCCGGCATTCTCCTCCTCTTACGCTTGCCGTTAGCAAGGCACCGTCGCTGCATCCTGTGCTTGGCGCCGTCTAAGACGGTTGTGAGTGCTTTAAAGAAAAACAAACAAGCCAGAGCGTTTTTTCCCCCTATAGCAGAATAATAATGTGTGGAGCCAGACCTTCCTTTAGGGCTGTGTCAGCGCTAAAGGAAGGTCTGGCTATATGAGACTAGGCAGGAAATGCACGAGGCGTTGTAGTAAATCTACTATCTTAAGGCCTTCAGACAAATCGGAGGCATCCTCTACTGCAGATTGGATGCATCATGTTTAATGGGCATGTTACTTTCATTTGGGGGTCATTATGGGGGTAGATGTGAGAATCTACTGTGGAGATTATTTTTCTCTTCTCTTTTTTGTGCTCTGAACAGTTAAGTTTGTTCCCCATACCATTTAAAAGCTGACTTCAGCAGGTTTTACCATAAGTAGCATGAGATGCTCAATCCCTGAAATGTACAATGTGTCCGAGGGTAGAAATCAGCATTTATGCTGCAAAAAGCCAAATGATAAGTCTGTACTGGTCTCTACAGATTGTAAACCTACAACAG
The DNA here is from genome assembly GCF_009769545.1 of Cyclopterus lumpus. NCBI lineage: Eukaryota > Metazoa > Chordata > Actinopteri > Perciformes > Cyclopteridae > Cyclopterus > Cyclopterus lumpus. The sequence continues at coordinate 14,911,175 of NC_046978.1, read as the reverse complement.
GAAGTGGTTTGTCCCTACGTTCAAATCAAATTTTAAGCAGCTTTAGAGCATGTACTGCTGGATTAGGGGACTTTTGTGGATTGTGTTGATCTGCTGTATCGCAGCCTCCAATGTTGTCGAGCCAGAGTCTTGTTAGCTGTCCAACAGGCAGATGGACCTCACTTGAAGGGATTGTTTTTCATCCTAATGGTACACAGGGTTCAATTGGTTTGGCTTTGTAAATGGACTAAAACTTGCAAAAATAAATACTCTCCCAGTTGTGATTTATTGCTGTTAGTCTGTCACGGCTGTTGTAATGGACCGTCTGCACGAGCAATAATGGCATTTTGATGGAATTATGCATCGACAGCTGTTGGTCCTGTCAAAGTAGTTTTAATGTGATGGACAGTTACATCTGTTTTGGATGGTCCAACACTTTGGGCCAGACTAAAATATCTCCACTACTATTGGATGCCATGACATTTTGTACAGACATTCAATTTAATTTAATTTTCAATTCAATATTTTTGAAAAGCCAAATATCATAAATTTGACATCCTCTTTCCTTGGACCCTCGCTTTGGATAAAGAAGAAGCTTTAAAAGCACCCTTAAACGGTTAAATAAATTACATTTGTTCCCTTGTAAAACAATCACATCCACAATATAATACTTTAAGCATGTTTATTATCTTGTTGTTGATTCATATCAGGTTTCCATTGTGAGTCTAATCAACAAACACTCCATCAACCAACGCGATCTTTATCAACAGCAAGATATAAATGGCAATTTACTCAACCGCAGCCTCATAAATCACTTGGATTGGTGCTGAACGCACAGTGAAACTATCACACACTGGGTGGCTAAGTGACTGGAATGAAAACTGTTTTTGTAATGCATGTGTGGTTGCTGTCTTGATTATTATGCAGCCATAAATCCACAAGCTGTATACAAAAGGATGACAGGTTCCTGATCCTAGGTTTCATGGATAGCCATGTAAAATGAATCAATAATAGACATTGACATCTTTATTAAACATGTTGCTTTAGGCTAGTGCTTTTGGAAGGTGTTTACCGAGCTCTTTTCATGCCGTGGTTGATGGATGAGTTGATGTCAGATTAAACTATACGAGTATCCAAGAAAAAATAAAGAAAATCCTCTTTTAAGTTTCCGTCTTGGCTTTTCAGGTGCAAAAAGTGATTCCAATTCATACTGAAATAAATGAAAAATGGTCAAACATGATATGTTATTGTTGAACATGCGCATCCAAATTGTAACACAACAGATTGGGATGTAAAAGTACAGTTTGACAACCATAAAACGTGTTATTATGTGATAATAGGCCTCACCGCCGCGTTAAATCCATCTTCTCATCATTGCTCGGTGAGAATAGGCCTCACCACCGTCATGAAAATCATTCACTTCTGCAACAGTGATGCGTGCGCGCGTGCGTGCCAGTGTGTGTGTGTTAAAGTCATTCACCTTACGAGCGGAGTGGGTGGGGAAGGGCGGAATTAGCAGAGCGAACGTTACTGCTGCACGCTGCAAATTTACCTCCCTCAAAATCATTACGGCGTCACTCTCAAACTGATTTGAGGCTGAAAATAACACTTTGGGGACTGCAGGGGCTCTGCATGCCAATCTATTAAGTAATGGGGTTACAGAAAGAAGGTTTGTGACTGCAGGTTCCCCAAGTTTAGACATCTGCACGAATGGAAAAATCTAGCCGAGGCACGTGAATCGTGCAACCTGTTTTATTCCCTCAGTCAACACTATCAATGTGAAGGTTAGACGTAAAAATGTGTAACTCCCCATCCAATCCGTCAGGCTCTAAATTAGACTGTGTTCTTGTTGTTCATTTGTTTTGGTTGAATTGGATTTTACAAATGGTATAGATGGTATTAGATGTTGAAAAAGTACTGGTTCAGATATCATTACGTGAGCGAGTATGTAGTTTTTTCCTTTTTTGATATAGTTCTCGTTTAGCTGCTTTCAGGGTGAATCACAATGTTACGGAGTGCTTATTCTTAGATTTGCGTGTGTTGAAGAAAGGAAATTAAATTCACAAAAACGTTTCTTGTTCGTCTCTGGAGATTTGTTACCACAGCTGAGATTGTAGAGGTAATGTTAAGTCAAAAAAGACAATTTGCTCCTTCAGTTTTTGGGATGCGCTGACAATCACACCCGTATACAGTGTAATACCTAAACCAAGGTCATGTATAGTTGGTTGTTATTGTGGTAGAAGCCCATTTCTTACTCTAAAGAATAAACAGATTGGACCAAAGGTTAGACACCGTGAGACTGCCATAGACTGTATGATGAATAATCATCATGATGGATTATAAATCTTTACCTCTGAGCTGTTTCTTATGTCAAACAACACATTAGTCGTACGGTCCCCTTGGAAATGGAAAATTGCAAGTTAAATAAACTTCTATATTCTCAATTTTACACCGGCTCCAGTTGATTTTGTTCTTTAGCTTCGGCTGTTGTGTGAAATCAGCACACTGCCTTTGACACCACAGCACATTGTGAACATTCCTCCTGGCAGAATTTGGAGCTTTATGTCCTGTGTCTTTATTCAGTCAGTGACTATTATGGGCTGCAGATCACAAAGTAGAAGTAGCTGAAATAGGGAGAAGCTGGAGCTCACTGATTTTTAGTATTGTGTCTCCATTTTGAGCAGGCCCTGTGCACACTTTCATAATCAATGCTTTTAAATGTGGTATTTAAAAAAAGTTGATGGTATTTAAATATGTAAACTCATAGCATCAGCTTATTGAAAATAAGACATCATTAATTTTAACACGACTGTGTTCCTCTCAGTGGGCAGGAGTCTGTATCTCATTATATGGCCACTCACAGAGAAGGTCGGGACAGCTGCTGGACTGGCGAAGATAAAAAAGCCGTAGTTTTATTGATGGTTTTCTGCTCCCTTCCCATCATGGACTAAATGGGCCTAACATCTGTGCGCCTTTCTAAAAGGAGCTAATGTGGAAAAGAGAACATGCTGCTCAAAGTTAACATTGTGTCTCTGAATGTTCAACTAAGGGGCAAAGAGGAGACAAACTGGCAACGTGGACGGAGATTTGTCGCAATTGGCACGGAGGTGAAACATGGATTTAGGGAGCGGATATGAATCATGAGCTGACGGCGAACGTATGTCATCGCATCTCGATTAATTTGGGATTGACCTGCCCACTGAGTGCCCAGTAGATCCATATATGCTATTGTTTATGTCTCCTCTGGGTCCACTTCAAATAAACACTAAGACACAAACCATAAAACTCAAAATCAGTTAATTGTTAACTTTAACTGCGTATTTGGACAGATGTTGAGCTAATATCGAACACGTTGTTTTATTTCCTGCTCAAAGTAAGTATCAGCAAACCTCTTCTTCTTTCATAGATGCTGCTGCGCCCTAATGTCCCACGGGTCTTCTCTATCACCGCATTTCCTCAAAGCGACTGTCACAAACCCCGCTCGTCTGAGCGGGCTCACGCTGGAAGCCAACACATGCCCTCTGCAGATGTCACTTGAAATTCGACAGCCGCTTTTGAGGAATGGTTTCATAAGACGGTGCCTCGGATCCACATTCGAACATGAGAGGAGGCGTTGTGTTCGATGGTTTGATTAGTTGGTTTTATGAGTGCACAAAAAAGGTGGAGGGAATTTGGAGGAGTCGGCCTGATGGTTTCCTGCAGCTTTCAGTGAAACCCTGGTTCATGATCCTGAGCTGGTATGTGTATCACAAAACTTACAATTGAACCACATCGGCTGATAATATGAAATATAAATTACTTCCACAACCCCAAAAGTCAGTGAAAACTGGCAATCATTCTATAGGTTATCCCCTTACTTTGTTATAATCATCTATATTTATATTTTTGTTGATAAACAGAAGCATTGGCATTTGTAGTTTTAATTGTAATATGTATTATAAGCTGCTTAGAGCTAGGAAGTGTTAGTGTTAGGAAGTTAAACACAACATACAGTCTCTCTTATATTGATATGCTGCTATGAAACAATTATCCTTCTAACAACTGTATTTAGTTAAGTTTCTCAACAAAAACACAATTATACAAGATTGTATTTAAACACATCATGATAATATACAATTTACCTTATACTGAATCGAGCATGAATGAGAGCATGAATGAATGAGAGCATGAATGAATGAGAACATGAATGCATCATAATGTAACTGAGCTTTGAACTCTGGTGCTGCTGAACATAGATGTGTTGTTCACCATGTAGCATTATCAGAGATGAGCGACTAGAACGCATTAATGCCAATCTCCCGATCGCATATGTATACAATGGTTCTGCAGTGAAACTTTATTTCACATTGTGATGGTAAATTGAGTGATACAGGGTTCACATGTGTACCGAACCGTGGGCGGGATCCGTACGGATCATGGATCAACACGGTTTGTTACACATCTATGAGCTGGTGTTTTAGAGACCAGCGACTCATTTGTCTTTGTACTACGCTTGAAGAACAGAAAGAGGCTGTTTGGCCTTATGTTCTTTCTGCTTCAGTTATCTGTGGCCTACTTCCGCTTTTTTAAATTCCTAATGGCCATTGAGTGTGTCAGGGAACTCTTGGACTATGCAAACTGCCAAGTCTTAAAATAACCCCAGAAACGAATGAACAGTATTATTACCCTTCATCTTCCTCCACCACTCTACTTTAATTGAAATTACTGAGCTAATCGCTGCTGATTCCTCACTTTATTATCATATCAAACGCCTGGCTCTTCTCTTCCCTGGAAGGTTGTTCAATGAGATCCTTCTACTTGACGGTCTCTGGTGGGAAGGCACAAGCAGGGACGGATTCATCATTCCTCATAATTGGGGTCTTAATTTGAACACCTTGCTCTTTTTCAGTTCATTTGCAAAGCTACTCTCCTGCTGCTTGGCCCACAAAATGCAGACTGGAGCGTTAACTGGGTCGCCTGGTTACGTATAGCGAAGGCTCTCTGTATCACGTGGACCCCCCTCGCAGCTGATGGTTTGCTTGGCACTGGATCGGAGCAACGCAGTCAGCGGCCAACGAGCTGGCCTTCCTCTGAGCAAACAAGTCTCTCTGGGTCTTAGCTCTCAGGCTAAATAACGGTCAGTGTTGCTCAGCCAAATGAAGCCAAAACATCAATCATCGCATTATGCCAGTCATGCTTATGAATCAGCTATTACAGATTAACAAAGTAAGAAGCTTTCAGGATACATGATATTGATTTTCTCATTCTCGTCTGCTACGAATAGCGAGAGGCTTTAATGTCCCACGCAGCCGTTAAGCCATGAAGTTACAGGAAACTGCCACCTGACCCCACCTTTTTCGCATTGAAATATTATTTTTCATGAGGAAACACTTTTGCAGCAGCGATGAAAGTGCTGACGTGCAACAAAGGTTGGTTCGGGCTACAATCAGATCCAGGATGCCGCCATGTGAGTCTTACTGGACTCAATCAATGCCTCTGGACACTGCCAGACTAGCTGTTCTTCCCCTTGTTCCAGTGTTTTTGAGATAAGATTAAGATAAACTAAGGGCTGCTTCCTGGCGGCTTCTCGGCAAAATATCTAACCGTTCCTTTAAATCAACTGAAAGCTTGAAGTCTGTTGATTACAACTCATTTCTGTACGCTTTTTGACCTTTCGCTAAATCCCGCCCTCGAACGCAGACGTGTGTCAATCATGCAGCATCAAGCATCTGCCAGCTCCGACCAGGGTCCGGCAACTATCCGGGTTGTGTTCCAATAGTTTTGTGGATTTCCTGCTAGACGTGTGTTAATCATTGTATAATAGAGAGACGTGTACCGGAGAGGTTGGAGGGAGACTGTACTTTTCTAGAATGTTACGAGTTTCTTCCGTTGAAAATCTTTGGAGCTGGAACAGGCAGCGCATCATTAACTGACAATTAGCAATGATGCTATAACTACAGAAGTTTTCACTATATGGATTCACATGTGGCTTTTTCTTTAAAATGATTTCGACAATGAACAAAGACCTACACAGCTTTCCAGGAACGTGTAATTTGAATTACATTGTCTTGGGTATCGATCTCTAGGTGATGCGCAGGTTCACTTTACAACTGTGATCGGTAGGCTTCAGCTTCTATCTTTATCTTTTTAACCTGTTTTCACTGATGAATCAGTTGGACATCCTGGATGTATCATTCCAACGCATACTGTTGACCGTTATGTTTGTACGAGGTCTTAGCGAAGGGGCAATTGGGAAAAACAAGTGTTGCTCTCTCAACTCGTTGGCTTGATTGTTTTTTATTGTAATTTAATTGACAAACAGGTTCTCGCTCTCACCACATGATTAAGCGTGTTACAGAGAGAAGCGCTGCAACCCACAGCACAGCTTGTGTAAATCAGCTGGCTGATTGAACCAGAACCCCGGCTGATCGCTGGGAACTCCCTCATCTATTTACTGGCTTGCTGGTTAGTTTGCTGCTCCTTTCATCACTGCAACGCGTTCTGTGGCAGCGCGCTTTAGCAATCCCAAAATGAGGAAACCAATCCCCAGAGATTGGCGACACCCACACTAATGAAAGAAACGCCAAAAAATGTAATCTCGCCAATTTCAAGGCTCATTAAGTTGTGTAACAGACGGGAGTTTGAAGAAATAATTTAAAGAGGAGCTGTAATGTGTTTCTTCCCTCCTCGTTCTCCTCCCCTCAGGGCTTTTCTCAGTGGAAATAGCTGTTTATCAAAGTATTTTTAGATATAAAAGAAACAAATGTTTTTTTTCATTTTATTCTGGAGGCTTGTTGTAGTTTTGTGATTTCAGACTTTTCTGGGGCATGAAGGCATTAGTACTTCTTGGCTTGGTGTCGACCGCATTATGTGAGCCGAGAGTTTTACCGCTGCATTGCAAAAATCCCCCCCAAATAAAATGTTAGATTAAAAAAAAAAAAAAAGGAAGTTTGTGAGTCAGTGTGAGTGGTTTGATCACAGCGTTTCTGGGGACGCCTTCTTGGTTGCATGACAGCTGGCCTGCTTTTTTTTAAAACTCATAATTTTACCAAAAGCCCTCCTCAGCCTGAACCTCAGAGGAATACAAAGGAAGCAGATCAACTAAAAGCGTGTCTCGCCACACTGACAGGCGTGTGGAGGTGGCCTCGACAAAAGAACAGGGCGCGTAGCTGCAACTGCTTTTGCAACAATACAGTTATTAGGATATAAACAGAAGTGTTGGTATCGTCCTCAACGTCGAGGCCTGGACAAACTGTTCACCTCAGGAGTCATGGCTGCCACAGCGGAAATGGGAAGTGTTGCAGCTGAGTTTCTGTGCCTTGTGGTTCGCCGGCAAGACCGTGCAAGGTGCAGCGTCGCAGTCACAGTCAAACAGCTGATGTTTATGACTGCCTCTTCCTCTCGCCCCGCTGATTCGCTCCACTTGTCCCCAAGGCTCCGCTGAGGAGAAAAAAACATCTCTGCACTTGACTTGTAGGTACTACATCAGTTTTTATTTCGGTGTCATCTCCGCACCTACTCTCTGTATGGGGGTTAACAGGGGCCACGTGCAAGAAAAACTGCATTATTTCTGTAAAACTCACCGTAGGTACATCCCCTCAATAGACTGTGGAAAAGGCACAAGGGCATTTTATTCATGATTTAGAGGCTCTGCAGCGATGGATTTTGTCCATAAGAAGGAGGAGCATTTCCAAACTGGGAGTTGAGATGCAATTTAACCATCATTCATGCTTCTATTGCCTTTCAACTCGACTTTCTTTATGTTCTAATTACTGTGGTCAAACTACTGTCTGTTTTGTCAGAGAAAGAAACCTCCAAAGGAAAGTCAGTAATTATATTTCATGGTAATTACTGACCTGCACTACAACGGCAAGAACAGTCTTTCTCTTCATTTTTACCCAGACATGTACTGGCTACCCAACAAAGGAAAGAAAATCAAAAAAATCTGCAGCAGGAAGTTATTGACCCAGCACTGATTTGGCAGTGTTTCAGTATGCCCTGTAGCCATTTATGACAGTATGGTTTATGGTAACTGCCAATGGAGCTCATACAGATGATGTGGTCTGTAGCGCACACACACACACACACACACACACGTAAATATTCGTAGTGAAGAGCACACACAGACACAAACACAGTCCCACTGCCTGCACGGTGAGGATGAGCAGGCTGATTTCTGGAGAGCTGAAGGCAGCAGGGAGAGTGAGGTTAGAGGAGCAAAAGAGAAACAATGTTTTGCTGTTGCAAGTTTTCCACAGAGCAGCCTCCACCACGAGCTGAACGTCGCCTCAGAGGCAGCAGAGGCACGCGCTGTCATAAAATGACACCAAGATGTCGCCGTTAAGAAAACAAGGCGTCTTTGTCTCCACATGATGTATCCCCCATTGAGTTAAATCAAAAGTCTTGACACGTTGCTTCAGTATGCATCAAGTCAAACAAAGACATTTGTTCTGCATGTAAACTTTAATTGTGAGGATCTCCCGCAGGATCAATGTTTCACATGTGGGGCTCACCATATAATTCTTCCTTATGTTACACTTTGTCTTTGCTTTAGCATAAGAACTGCTCGTGTGGGGGAAATATATTCTGCCCACCAGCAGAATGTCTTTAAGTCACGGCGAGACTCCAGGAAGTCCGGTACCATCAATAGATAGTGCAGCACAAAACCCCCGAATACCCCAACATTTCATTTTTACAGTTTGATTTCTGTACGGATTGAAACATCTACTTAAATGTGTTAAGAGGTGCTGGGAGGTAGGACTTTTAAAATCTTTATACCAGATCCAGATTAGTTTCCTAAGCTAACTGGCTGCACCTTATTACCATATTTAGACACAAGGCGTGATCTCAATCAATCTTCTCATCCAAGCAAATAGGCGTAGCTCACAAAATAATTAATAATAATAATTCCTTGACAGGTTTACTTATATAAACATTGACTCTTCCCATTGTTTGTTGATTGCAGGATAACACTAGTATGTATCGTGAATAAAACAGACTAGCACCTGAATCGGAATCTGTTTTATTGCCATGTGGGTTTGCACATGGAAGGAATTTGTAATGCAAAACAGTGCAAAGCTCAAGAGACATAAAATAGAAAAAACCTATAAGAAATAAGATGTATCTGTATTTAAAGTGGAAAAGCAGCATAAGGCTCCATGTCTGTGCGGATAACCACCGAACTTGAGAGTGCAGGCTTGATATTTGAGCTCGGATGCTCATTATTCTTGACATCCATTGATACAGAAGAAGTCTGAACACTTTAGTTTAATCTATGTCACTATTTAAAGCACACCAAATAAAAATGCTCGCTTCCAGCAACCTATTCTGCCGGGCAGATAAAAGGAATTTGGCTTGGAAGTGAAGAAAGTAAAGGCTTGCTCTGACCAGAATAAAAAGGAGGTGGATGTTTTTAAGGATTCTCTCTGAAAACCTCCACAGTCTCTCTCCTCTCCGTCTCCTCCATGAATGTGCCCAATCAGAGATAAAAACACATTTACATTTCTCTGATTTGCAACCTGCTTACAGTCTATGCTCTTTTTTTATTCTGCTTCACTATATTTGAGTGTGTGTGTGTGTGTGTGCGTGTGTGCATGTAAACCTACATGTACTGTATGTGTGTGTGTTTATTTATTTTCTCCTTAAAGTATCCGAATTGAAAGCCTGGAGGCACAAAAAGAGTTTGCCTTTAGTATTCTACAGTAGCTCTGCTGTTTATGTGTGTAATTCACCAAAAAGGCACATAGACACACACACACACACACACACACACACACTTCAAAACACTGTTTGTTGACCTTGTATACCGGAGTCTGTTCATGATTAATGAGAGGCACAGTATATGCGTCTCTGCTCCCCATCTCCCTTGTCAACGTCTTATAATGACTGTTTTTCTTTCTGCTTGATTGGCTTCTCATCATCTGCTTTCTCCTTCTCACGGAGCGTTCGTCCTCACTTGAGTACGTCCCGATGTGTCCACAGGAGTGCGGATTTGTTCGCCAGCGTTTGTGTTTTCATGTGTGCGTTTATCTGCAGAGGGAGGATAGCCCCTTTCCCCCTTTCCCCCTCCAGTAAAACTCTCCCATCGAGCTGCTGTTATTGCAGTTTACATTTGGCTCGGCCCCAGAGCTGCTCAGCCGTATGGTTCCTCCTCTCACCACTGCCCTCGGAAGTCTTATAGTTTTCACCCCTGCCGAGCAATCTACAAAATAAACAAAATGGACCTCAAGTCACGTCTTGTATTGAAGCCAAGTATAAAACCCTGCAGAGATCGACAGTGTTGTTATCTCACAGGAGAGCCTTCTCACAGCGCCGTCATGTTAAAACCTCTAACTCTAACCAAACTCTCATTCTGTTGTTGTTTTTTTTTACTATGGATGGATAGAGCTTTACAACCGTAGTCATTATATTTAATGTAATGTCCCCCTCTATACGCATTACGGTTTAAAACTAGCAAGACATGTTTAGTTAATTCATTTTTCTTGGGAAAAGGATAGATTTTCTCCTAACAACAGAAGTATGACCTGCTATTGGACAACAACACTAAAATTAGAGGAAGGAGATTTAGGTATGATTGCATCGTTTGTTATAGACGAACATTCGGTTGAATGGATTGTAAGAATATAGGAACATGACGTTGGTCTATGAGGCTACATTGACACCGCGAGCCTCAGAGCGCCAATCGCATCCCTTACTCAGATCAGATTACTTTTTCTTTGGGCTTTTCACGTTGTTATTTCTTTTGGAATGTCACAAAAATCAGATTCAACTGCGAACTGTCACGTTCGATAAAGAACAATAACAAAGACATTACACACAGGACGCTGTTGTACCAAAGTAAACATGGAGACGACTGAAGTCAATTTAATTAATTTACAGTTTCAGTTATAAATTGATGTGCAGTGGATGCCAGTGAATTCGTGAGCAGATGTCAAAAAGAACGAGGATCAAGAGACAGACAGACACATTTTACATTTATGGCTTTTCTTGGAGCAAAGACTGATACTTCTGTACCGAGGTGTGTGTGTGTGTGTGTGTGTGTGTGTGTGTGTGTGGATGCAGGGTCGGAGCCAGGAGTGGTGATCTTGATGTGAATGACGGAGAAGAATTACGGATAGTACTTTGTAGTTTAACTTTATTGAAGAAATTGTACTTGCTTGATTCTTGTTGTTCTGAGTTTGGACTCACGGTTTAATGCACTTATTGTAAGTCGCTTTGGATAAAAGCGTCAGCTAAATGACATGTAATGTAATGTAATGTAAAAAGAATTGTGACAAATGTCGCTCTAGAGTGACATAAAAGTCAAATAAGTTTAGATTTGAATAGATAGATGAAAGATAAATGTGATCCAAATCAATGGAAATATGATGGTAAGCATCTGATTTAGGCCTGCAGAGTGAACACAGCCTATATGGACCAAGCTGTTTTGTCATGGCTTTGAATCTTCTTATGGGCCTCTGGGAATGTTTAAATCATGCAAAAGCCAATATAACCTTTGCAGCTGGCCTCTGTGTTTATTACAATATTAATCTTTTTTTGCAACAGTGCTGCAGTTTCACATCAACATAACATCTCCAAAAAGCAAACATAAGTAAGTGAACACGATGAGCTCGAGGTCAGTTCAGTTTGCAGAGAGTACTGATGCAGTGCAGCGTGGACAGACTGGTTTCCCTTCTCTCCCCCAGCTGCTGCTGGAGCAGTGTAGCAGCGCCACTTCATTTCATGGCCATTACAAGAGGCTGATGGAGAGACTCAGCTCGTCTCTTTGAACTGGGATTAGTAACAGGGAGAAACAAAACGGTGCTCTTATCTGGCCCTGATATTTGTTTGGAGCTGCAGGAGGGGGGGGGGGGGGGGGTGGGGGGTGGGGAGGGTGGGGGGGGTGGGGGGGGGGGGGCGGGAGAGAGAGCTCAGCTGTGTGACTGTAATGTGAAACACCACAAAGCAATTTGATAAGTCGTTTCACGTCGGTGCTTTTTCTTTCTTTCTTCCTGACAGACAAATGAAAAGAGGGAACAGGTATCCTTCTGATTAGCTCGACAGGTAAACATAAACGGTAGGCATGCCTATCTATATCTTACACACTTCAAGTTGGGTTCCTTTTATGCAAAAAATTCTGAATTTCATCAAAGACCATCCTCAAATTAGGCATTTCTTCCCCAAAAGGCATGGGGGGGGTGGCTTTGCTTGTGAGGATGCTTGAAACCCCCATCACCACCCATCCCTCTCCACCCGGCATCAAAGCACAGCGCACGCTGTTTGAAATTCATTGAAAGCGTTGGATTAATAATGCAGAAAGAGAAGCTCAGAAAAGAGGACACCGAGCACGATGCCTTCTCGACTCCTCCGCTGTTGAAGCGTGGAAACACTTCTGACACGACCATACGGGGAACCTTTGAACCAACGACGGAAGAGCAAAAAGGTTGCAGTGTAAGTAGCTGTCGCTAAATCTCCCAGGAGGCAGCCAGATACGCGCCACCTAAATGACGCCATTTCCTTCGCTCTGTTTGGTTACCATGCCAACTCCCCAGTGCTTTCCCTCTACATGTGTTCAACATGGAATACAAAGAAGAAATCAATCCATGTGAAATGCTTGATTGAAATACAAGCGTTTTCTTTTCTGATTTCATATGCACAAAACAAAGCTTTAACAAGATCATTCAAATATGAATAGTAATATTACACAATGTCTCTATTTCAGCCAAGATAGAGGAAATACATAAAATACAACCCATTTTATCTCTATTCTATCCAGCTACCTTCTCATAAAGGAACATTTTAGGAAGTATGACTATTTGCAAAAGGGAATAAGCACGTTTCCAAAATGTCAAACTACTGGTTGTCACGGTTTTAGTTACGAGCTCCAGAGACTTAGAGGAAGTCAAACTGCTGCAGTCCAAACTCCCTTCTTTTTCTTTTTTTTTTCTTCCCACGGCCAGAGAGTTGATTCTGGTCATTTATCTTCCTGATGCCAATGTTGTATAAGTACGTGTTAACTGCAGAGGGAGGTATTGATCCTGCTCTCCTCTCTCCATCCTCCGTTCCTTCTTCACTACAGAAGAAGAACAAATATATCCCATCACCACAGCTCCCACCCAGGCTGTGCATACAAAACACACAAGCCGACAACCTGCTGCCTCCCAGCTGGCAATAAGCGGTGCACGTCGATGACAAGGAGAGTGACACTGTGATGATGTGGTTTCATTTTCCACGCACAAACAACAGCCAGGTTCAAAGTGACACGCATTGGGGACATAAAGGGACTCTCAAGCCTTCAACGTCCCTCTAACATCGCGTGGTTTTCAGACAGAAATCATAAAAATGACCAAAAATGTTATTAACGACATCAATTCTAACTCACGATCAGGTTTGGACGGTTTCCATAGGGGAGCGTTTCCTCGGTGGTGTTGCATACTGAATGATGTTTGTGAGTGTTGGAGTTGTGGCTGGGAAGATATATGGGCCACCAAGGCGGTCCCAAACGACAACCGAGGGGACATCCATTATAACAAGGAGAGCTAATGCTGAATTAATTAGCAATGGGTTGATATGGAGGAGCAGCAAACAAGCAAGCGGATCATTTAATGCCATCAGGTTTCTAGTCGCATCAGCTCTGAGCACCAAGGGGAACGGTCTGCAACATATGCTTTACATATTTACATATTTACCTCAAAATAGTTATTTCACTGGTTTTCCAAAATGGAAATTTAAAAGATAAAAAAATATAATAATAAAAGAAAAAAACACTGTTAACGCATTTTATAGCCATGCTCAGTGTCAGAGAGTTCACATTCATTGAATTAAGGATTGTTTCGTACTGACTATGACATCGAACACACCATGCACACATTTACTAATAGAATGCAGCATTTTTTTTCAAAAGAACATGTCTCCCCAGTGCGACCTTAAAACTGTGTGATTAACAAGACACTAACGATCTAACGTCTCTTCCTTCTAACTTTCCATCCTCAATCCATTCTTGCTTCTTTACGCTGCCATACTCCCTCTGGCTCCTCCATCACTCCCTGCGATATCTCTTCTCCCTCTTTCTGTGCTGCATGTTTAACGCTGGACTATAGTCGGGTTCTAAGAATAGCTTTCCCTAATCTGCTCATTGTGATGGGAGTGTCACTCCTGTTCTCCTCTCCCAACATGATATCTGCTTTACCCTTTTCACACCTCTGATGCTGTCGGCTCCTGTCTGAATCCTGCAGAGTAGAGGGATTTCATTTCAAACATGCTATATAGCCTTTTTAAAAAAAAATATTATGTAAACTTTTTAAGTTCTTTTGAAACCATGACAACAAGTAACATTCATGTAAGGAGGGCCAGACGTTAGATGTCTAATTATGTGAAACTTATTCAGCTTCCTCCTTGCGTTAAATGTACAAACTCACACGGAGGCAGACATTAACACAACCACTCTGGGTTATTTCTCCAGAGATCAGTGCCTATTTGCAGTTTAATATGAGGAAAGCAGGTGTTTGGAATACAGAACGGGACACGGGGAGGGGGGAATTAATGGCTGCAGGATAATGCAAGATGACATTTAGATAAATGTGGCTGCATTAGTATGTAAGGGTGTAATGATTGTGTTAAATCGGCTAAGTACCGTTATGCATCATCGCATCTTATAAGCCATTTGTTGAGCAAGAGAGTGCACAATACCTGGGGAGACTTCCCACTGAGGAGAGGAGATGTTTGCTTATTTTTGGTTCCACAGGAGGAGGTTATCTCATTTGCATCAGTCCCCCCCCCCCCTCCTCCTCTTGTGTATCTTGTGATGTGGAGTGAATTCAAATACGAGTGGATGTGATTATTACCATATGGCCAAAAAGAACCAACACTAATCTGTATGAATTCTCAGTCTCTAATGTTTAAATGACTACATTTGAATAAAACCCTTCACATACGCAGACTGTGGGGGTATTATGACCTCTGTAGTGTCACATTGCCAAACTGTAGTAAACAGCCACAACCTTGGCATTGTTTCACTGCTGGTCATTTCTACTGTCACAGGGCCCTCAGCCTGCAGCTCATGTGGTCAGAACAAGGGGACCCCACTGGCTAAAATACTCCAGGGTGGAGGCTTTAGAGAGCGTGCGAGCAGATTAGGGGGCAGCTTAGCCCCCAGAAGATGTCAGAACAATCACGAGGACGAGGCTTAATTAGTAAAGGTCAAAGAGCAGCGTATTCAATTCATTTGGATGTGACGAAAGGATTGTGGGAAATCTTCTCTTGTTTTGCTGAAGTTTGTTGGACTTCAGTTTATTTGAAGTACTAGAACGAAAAATCTCATTCATGTTTTTCTGTTTTTTTTGCATTGCAGAGACAAGGATCTGGAGCAGCTGCTGGCAACAACAAGACATCTGGAGAACAAGGTAACAAAGAAGAAAACAAGTTGACTAACACACAATTTACATCACATATTGTGACGTTTACTCTCAAAACATTCACTTATATTTACATCAGCAGACAGATTTTATCTGCCTCTAAATTAAGCTTTTTAAACTCAAAGTTTTGCACCATTTGCTTAAATAAAACCAACTGGGCGACAGAAAGAGAGATGGAGAATGATTGATGCGCAGACAGGATGTGAGCGGGGGAGGGGAAGTGGGCCACAGTTTACAGTACATGTGGGCTCATGTACGCGGGATGAGCTTTAAAAGGCAATGTCACATGATTGACAGTAACGGGGTCTGAAGGACAGCTTCCAACAGAGTCTCCCCCCCCTCATCCTCACCCTCCCTCACCCTCCCTCAGGGCTTTCCGTCAGATCACATCATGATCCGACGAGAGTTCACGGTGTCATGTCATCGTTTACATGACACGGAGAACATTTCACTAGTTTGTTTGTCTTATCTAAACAAATATTGGTATCAGTTTACAGAGTTTTTGACAGTTTGGTCACATGCAACGCCCTCCAGTCAGGACAGCATGAGCTCTAAATCGGTGCCAATTATTCTAAACTTGCACACATGGTTTTTCATCAGTAATGACTCATGTTCTGAATAATGCAATGTAGGATTTTATATCAACTTTGCTCATAGTTTGGTGTCTCACAGAGGTTAGATACTGCACCACTTTACATTTTTCTTATAAATATACTGACTCAGCGGGGTAAAATAATACAGACTCCAGGAGACAAAACGGAGATGACCATCAGCTTCTGTAAATCCAACTCCCCGGTTGCCCCCCCCCCCCCCCCCCCCCCCCCCCCCCCCCCCCCCGAGCTGAGAGAGCACGCCTGCATCCCTTCTGTCCGGGGGGAAATGAAGATCCGCTCTGTGCACCGAGTGCGTTGCAAATCATGTTTATTGTTGAGCTTTCTGTCATTAAACCTTCATAGAGAAGCAAATAAAGGCTTCAACGAGAGAATTAATATCTCCCCTGCTTTCACCTCTTCTAAATCATGTGCGTGATTTGGAGCGCCGCGCTGACTCAGCACCTCGCCGTTTGAGAATGAGCCATTTGGCTTTTATAAAATAGTGTGCCCTGTGATTTATTCAACAAATGAGAGTTAAAGCGTTAAATTGAGTCCTCCACAAACGTGCAGAAGTGTTTGATTCCCTAAAGATCAGAAATCTTATATGACTGAAATACTGAGTAAAAAGATTGTTTTGTAATTATTATTGCGATGACTTGAGCCTTGAGGGTCAGTTTGGTGTCTTGAGATTCAAAGTATTATACAGCTAATGATGCATATATCACAAAAGTCAATTACTGTTGCCAAAACTGTAATGTAGAAGGGAATAAAGTTATAGCTTTACGAGAGAATTAAAGAAATCTCTAATAACCATGTTGTCTATCTTAAAGAGTAAGAAATAATCTATATGTATGCAGTCTGCGACATATGTCATGAACAGGCAGTAACCTGCCTGGAAAGCAAGTTAGACAAGAAATGACACATTATTTGTGATTAAAGGAAGCTTTATAAGCTCAGTTAAAACACAGAGACTAATGTTTCACTGCCTTTATGATTCAGGTCCACCTTTCTGTTCATTTAATACAACTAGAGAAGGAAAGTACACACACACACACACATTACATTACATGTCATTTTTTTTTTTTTTTTTTTTTTTTTTCACACACACACACACACACACACACACAAACACAAACACACAGCTCTTTTGTTGTCTGACCTTGACAATTAATTTGATGCCTTGAAAAACTGCTTTCCCAGCGTGTCTGAAGTGCGCCTCTCAATGTGGAGGGAGATTGGGAGAGAGGGAGCGCTCTTAAAGTGGGCGAGGACGGAGTAACGCTGCTATTGACTCTCGCCCACTCTGCACACAGAGTCTTTAGAGACAACCTCTCGCAGGCTGAAGGACAGCCACACAGAGGAACAGTTCACTGGAACACATTTTTGAACCGCGCATGTACAAGTACATGCAACTGTGATGCACCTCCGCCATGCAGTAAAGGCTGTTTGCATGATAGAGGCGCTAAGAGAGAAGCTGGAGGACGGAAGTGTTTATCGTAAAGATAACGGCTCAAGATTCAATGTTTATCAAGTGGATACAATTGAATTTTTTTAGAAGGCGTCCAGTTGCTGATGTTTATTTTTCATTTATAAACGTTGGGAGTATTCAGATCCATTACTTCAGTAAATGCAATACTGGGGGGCAAACACTTACCCACTCCACTTATACGTGCTGCAGGGCGGAGTTTTTTATGGGATTATTGCAGAAAATAAGCTCCGAGGAAAAAAACAAACCTTTATGACACTGACAAGTTTTATTCAGCAAGATCATTTTCATAAATGAAACGGCCACTTTTATGGTTTTTGAAGCGTAAATCCAATTGGCTGGAGTAAAAAGCTAATGTTATGCCATGAAACAACCCCCAGTTACCCAGCGGGTTTGAGTACACAAGGCTGTGATGCCATTGTGACGTCTCATTTAACCGCTTGCTAGCAGCAGCCTATTTTTAAGACCGGTGGCGTTTACGGATGTATTTTATATCACAGGAACAAATGATAACCATATAATCTCTTGTGTGTTCAGGCATCTGACCAAAACCCATTTTTGGGGTTTTAGGACTCATTCCTGCACCACTCTATTAGCGTCTGTGTGAGGTTATTTGAGAGCAAAAGGAAAATACTCAAGAAACGCACAGTGTACAGTCCTTACATGCTACCCAAGTTTGTGTGCTTTGTTACTTTCCAACACTGATGAAAACTCCCTTACCGGCTCGGTCCTTTCCCCCCTAAAAAATGGTCTCCTGTGACATTGGTCCGACGCGGTTGGAGTCCAGATGTCTGTGTATTCGGGCCATATTCTCCATATGCCCACTGACCTTATGAACACAGACTGTCCCCGTCACTGCAACAGCTGGGGCAGCGCGGGCCTCCTCCATCTTTACATCACACTGGACTAACTCACCACACTGACGGGACCATTACAGCACAGCACTCATCTTTTGGCTATGATGTCGTCATAATGTGAAATAATAATCATCTGCTTGTTCGCAGATAAAAATGGCTCTGTTTCTTCAAGTAAGTTATACGCTTTCAAAGAATTGTTCAAGAACAATGTGGAAACAGACAACACCCATCAGCACCTACCTACCCCCCCTGTTTCAAACAGCCACTGGAGTAATTTCAAATTAGACTCACCTGAGAGATCAAAGTCATCCTTTTCTAATTAGGTTGCAAGAAGCTCTCAAAAGTGAAGATGACCCAATTTCTACACACGTTTTAATTAGCTCTACTGTACTCAGTTATAGCCGTATAGAATGTGTCTTAACATTGTGAGTGAAATGCACACGGCATTGCTGTTTCAGAGATATTCGGTGCTAGAAAGAGCTGAACACATTTCCTCTGTAGGTCTTTGAACATCCTACGTTTTCTCTTTTTTTTTTTTTTTTTAAATGTGCGACCACATTCAAGTAGGTCACACAGAAGCTTCTTCGCCAAGGAGAATTTCAAAGTTGACATGGAGAGAAAAAAAAAGCACACGGCGCTAATCGATACAGAACCGGTCCTTCATGTGTATTTGTGTATTGATCGCCGTGGTCTCTCTCACGCTTTGCTGCCCCTCAGGTGTTTCAAGGCCTGAGGGGTTTTACTCTGACACACTGACTTTCAAACAGTGGCAGGCACAGTACACACACACACACACACACACACACACACACACACACCTCATTCCTTTTGAAAACATGCATGATGTCTTCCGGCTTTGAATGGTGGATGTTATTCTTACACGTTATGGAATAACATGTGTGTGTGTGTGTGTGTGAGTGACAGCACTGCCTCCCTGCTGACAAGTTCAATTCAATTCAGTTTATTTTGTATAGCTCAAAATCACAAATTACACATTTTACAGGGCTTTACAATCTGTTCACATACGACATCCCTGTCCCAGGACCTCACAAGTATACAAGGCATACGTTGCTTTTTCAGAAGTAAATGGGAATTAGAGCTTCTTACAACATTACATTACATTACATGTCATTTAGCTGACGCTTTTATCCAAAGCGACTTACAATAAGTGCATTAAACCATGAGTCCAAACTCAGAACAACAAGAATCAAGCAAGTAAAATTTCTTCAATAACGTTAAACTACAGAGTACTATCCGTAAGTGCCATTTAAGTGCTACCACCAATGAGGAGCCAGCACAGCAAACAGTCGTGACTTTGTTGAGTGTTTAGCTCGAAGTGAAGGAGCTACAAGCCGATTGGCAGAAGCCGAGCGAAGTGAACGGGCTGGGGTGTACGGTTTGACCATGTCCTGGATGTAGACTGGACCCGATCTGTTCGCAGCATGGTACGCAAGTACCAATGTTTTGAAGCGGATGCGGGCGGCCACCGGTAACCAGTGAAGGTCGCGGAGGAGCGGAGTAGTGTGGGTAAAATTTCGGGAGGTTGAAGACCAGTCGAGCAGCTGCATTCTGGATGAGCTGTAGAGGTCGAATGGCATTAGCAGGTAGACCTGCCAGGAGGGAGTTGCAATAGTCCAGCCGTGAGATGATCAGAGCCTGGACCAGGACCTGTGCCGCCTTCTGAGTGAGAAGAGGTCGTATTCTCCTGATGTTGTACAGCATGTACCTACAGGAGCGTGTTGTTGCGGCAATGTTGGCAGTCAGGGAGAGTTGACTCTGATGACCAAGAGCCTAGAATACAGAATATCACCTTGATTTACTTTTTCCTTACTTGTAGCCTGGGGGGGAAACAAATTTGGATAACTTTTTTTTTTTAATGGAGCTAAATGGTGCTGATGTTGGCTCTTTAAAGGAACATCACTATGCACTATAAATGTACAACTTAGCAAGGGAAATATTAGTGACAAATACCTGCAGCTCCGCGGTATTTTAAGCCCAAAAAGATGTCCATACATACTGTGTAAAACCCTTTAAATTCGAGTCTCTTACTCTTTACTTTCCACAATCGGTCTTTCTTGTCTCAAGGTCTAAAAGTCCTTCTTTAATGCCTCTCGTTCTCCGCTTCCACAAATCCCTCTCATGGCTCAACTGGTTTTAAGCAGTGAAATCAATAAGACGTCCCAGCTTTCACTGGGCTTCAGAGCGGCTTTTAAAAGACATTTTTGAAAGACAGCCAACCAAGGATGGTCTTATCATGTCACTTTTGAACCCATTCCATCTGAACTATAGATAAAGTTGGCAACATGCAGGAAAGTCATGTCTGAAGAAAGTAAATCCATTGAGCCGCCAACCTAGAAGCATGTAGGCTTCTATTCCAGTTACTTGCCACACACCAACACATAAATAAATAATTTCTTTCTCCTCCTCACTGGAAGCCCAGTCAAGATGATCCAGACAGGCACTCTGACAGCAGATATAACACTTCCATTAGGTGAAGACAGGGACACAGAAAGGGCTGCCAGAGGTAATAGGTTTGTAATCTGTGTGTGTGTGTGTGTGTGTGTGTGTGTGTCTGTGTGGGTGTGTGTGTCGATGAGGAGATGAATCCTCAAACTGAGGAGAATGATCCGTCATTGTCACATTCAGCCACTGCCTCTTGTCTTGGAAGAAATTGATGAAAATCTGCCCTCAGGACTCAAAGCCTTTCATCAAGATGATGACATGATTCTTGTTGATGAATAATTCTTCCAAAATATGAAACTGGACTTGATTAGTAAAGGGAAACGCCGCTTTAAAAGTGATCGAAAGTTGTAAATATGACTGGCGAAAAAAAACTATATGGATGCCAAAGTAACCAAAGTATCTTCACTGACTTGTGAAATCACAAGTTACTATGTGCTGCATTGTGACATCAAAAGAAGAAAATGGTGTCAGAAAACTAAGAATATTTGCCAAGTTTCATTAGTGCTGATGAAACCAAATGTTTCCCTCCAGACGCAGTGGCATTAGTTTAGGCGGAGCAGCAAAGTCACGCTTGCATAAGCTGATTAACATTCATGTTTCACAATCGCTCCTTCTAGCTGTGTGGCTGCCAGCCAGTAATGCCGGTGTACACGGCGAGACCATATATCACATTTCTCATTATTACTCTGCTGATACGCTCAGGCCAACGGGGACGCAGCGGCCTCTACAAACCCATTTTTTGGTATTGTTGATTCATTTAAGATTTATTGTTCATTTACTTTAGTTACGTCCTCACTGCAGAATTTCTTTGCTGCTTGATCGGAAGCTTTTCATTAGAATCGAAAGGCCGGAATATTCTCCAACCAAAACTAGTTTTAAGATGTGAAGTTCGTTGAATCTGTTTCAGACGATGCTCTGGCGATTTGACAAGCAGGTTGAAGCATACTGACTCCTAACTGTATCACCGTTTGCTAGAGCTGGTCAGAGACCTCTGACTAGAATTTCTTTTTAAAAACTTGACTTTGACCCCCTTTTACTCTGAAAAGCATTTCGTATCCAGGTTGTCTCTAGATATGATTTAACGTGATTCAATTCACGTCTAGTATCAATACGTCTCTCCGATGTCTACATTGAGATCCGATCTCTCTGTCCAAAGTTCAAACAAACCAAATATCACTCCCTTCCTCATTTGCGTGGGTCAAAAACAGAAAGATGGCCGCCATCTGTCAATCACTAGAGGCTGATGCGGATAGCTGCTCGATCGCTGGTTTGGAACGCGAGCGATTTTGTATCGACGCCTACGTGGTTGTTGTTTGTGGATTGAAAATGCAATTGCATTTAAATTCATTGTTCAATGTGGTCACAATGCATCCCTGGATTAGTGGGTTGGATCAGCGCGTTTTGGATGCATTTACACCTTCAACACTCATGTGGTCAAGCATGCATTTTAATGCGAGGGTGTAAAGGTGGTATTTATTTATTTGATTTGTTAAGCTGCACACCTGTCGTCACAATTACAATATTCCTTCAGACACGTGAAGGCAGCACCGGATAACATCCTGGGTGTTGTCATCCCCCCCAAAAGAATATGTCAAAAGCATGTATTACAAAGATTATGAGCATGTCCGGTGTTGACACGGAGGACAGTACAGCTCAATAGCTAATGCGGCTGGGACGAAAGCAGCAGGCATTAGAGCGTCGGAAAATTCAATATCAATTAATGAGGGATTCAAAGCTCGGCTTGACACAGCAGTTAGTGTTTCCTCCTTGAACAGCAAGAGAGAAGTACTCCAGCTCAGCCCCAAGGGAAGCCGAGGATTAGCTGAACAGTCAATACATGAGTCTCTCTCTCTCTCTCTCTCCCTCTCTCTCTCTCTCATGTGTGTTTATCTACAGTACAGCTCTGCTCATCCAACTCAAGCGGGTCAATCCTTCACAGGGGTGTTGCAAGGCAGAGAAATTAAATGGCTCCCCTGCTGTTCTTTGGAATGAAACAATTAGTTACTCTGAAAAATAAAAAGGCTGAAACAGCTAACTGGTGATTGGGTTTCATCTCAGTGGGAGAGTCAGTGCAGACTGGTAAATGGCTTTTTAAATTTTTTTTAAAGGGACCGATGAAAAGATTCTCACATTAGCTTCAGGGTTTATATAAACAACGCAGATTTGACGTAATCGCCTGATTGTTACTCGTGGTGACGTAAGCAGACACACGTTCTCGCCACAGGGAAACCTGCTCAGGTAAATGTGGTCTTGTGGAGGCCTTTCGATGTCCTGAATACCCCGAATACTACAGCTCTGTTGCCCCAATTTCAAAGAATTACAGCTTCTTTTTTTGTCAATAAAAGATTGATGTCAGGAACACCACAACTGATCGGTATTTTGTCAACTCATATAATCACAGCATTTCCAAATGGAGAGATTAAACCTACATTTCCTTAGAAAAGAGAATTTAGCCATGAACTGACCTAATTGGTTCAGTATTCGTCTGCACCACCACTTTAGGACTTCATTGGCCAGCAGATTAAAAACAACCTGCGAATTTTACTCGGATTAAAGTCGTGTGTTCTTGGTCGGCGTTGGCTGAGCTCCAGAGGGGATCAAGAACTGGTGATCAATTCATGCTTTGACCTTTGACCCGGGAGACAACTGCTCGGGCTCCCACATGAGAACTCTGCTCCGCTATTATGATGAGGGATGGGGTTTAGGAGCGCTGGCTACTGTTACAGATCACTGCATCATGTTACTGTTTCCCAAACTCACAAATGAAGAGCTGCTGGTTTACTGTGACCGTATTAATGTCGAGAATCGCGATCAAGTAGATGAGCGTTAAGAGGTTACGAACCATATATGGAACAATATTGCACTACATGAAATCCAATCCATATTTTTCCAACATTTCCATTCTTGCACAGCGCATATACAATGAAACTGGTGGCCGATAAAAAATCTCTGAATTCATAGTTATTTGGAAGATTTGAGACGTAAACAAAAGGCTTCTCTCTCATAGTCGCAACCAGAACGAGCTTCAATGCAGTTTAGAAACACATACCTTTAATGCATTAATGCAGTACCAATGCATTGGAGCACACAAACACACGTTTGTATTCATTATTTGGAAAGGCTAAAAAAGACTATACTCCAAACTCTTTATTAACTATTTATTCAGTAACAATCTAGAGTCCAATGTACACCACTTCCGCAAAGTCTGCTATAATTGGACAATGCTGTCCAAGGGAGGGGGGACTTGACCCTGTGACCAGCCTGTCTAGAGTGCTACAAGTGACACCCATCATTTCCTTTTCCTTCCAGATGCGTCCAAGACGGACGTCCCAGAGGACTTCGACATCGACATGGAAAACCCGGAGACCGAGAAGGCGGCCGTCGCCATTCAGTCCCAGTTTAGGAAGTTCCAGAAGAAGAAGCGCGTTGAGAAGTCCTAGTGAGCGCCGCGACGCTCTGCCACTGTGTGCACAGATGGCCGGTGGACGAGGCGGCACGGTGACGATGGTGTGACATTTGCATGTAAACAAATTCATACCTGTCGGAACTCCAAGGGGTTGTGATGGGGTTCAGGGAGGGAGGGGGGAGAGAATGCAATAGCCTGTTTATCATATAACATGTCTGTGAATTTTCATTATCCTATTATTATTATAATTATTATAATTTATTATTTGACTGCTGTATCAATAAATGAGTAACAGAAACAGATAGAAAGAATACTTGATTTCTGTCCCGTCCCGTGTATCATGAAGTCTCGCTAGTGTTTGTGTTAGAATATGTTTTTGTACTTATCCCAGCCTCAATAGTTATAACATCTCTCTCTGTAAGGCTTAGGACTACGCTTCCCAGAAACACCCGTATACCCTATGTGTGTTTAGATGTTGGATTGAAGGTGTTTTTTCTAGGAAACTTAGCCCGGAGCTTTCCATTCTGAACAGAAGATTTCACCCAGAGGCATTTTTATTACCCGCATGGTACTGTCAAGGTGTGTATCAGTGTACATTGAATAAATAAAAAATGTGTGGAACTGGTGTAGAGTCTATGTAAATTCAACGATTTGACAAACACCTCGAGCCACATATCAAAAGTGTCTGCTGCAGTATGTCTGATATATTGCATTGACATACACTCTGCAGGGATAGCTGTGGGACTTGTATTTTGATGACAAACTATGAATAGCAACCTCTCCACAATGAGCTGGGCGCCATCTATTCCCTTCTCAGCTTGATGACCTTCTCCATGTAGAGCCAGGCGAACAGATTGACTGATTCCCACTGGTCTCAGCTCAGTGGGAATCAGATCCAACCAGCAACAAACACCTGCATAAATACTGTATATTTTTAGTTCAGGATTATAGATTATAGGGATACATTATTTGATATCGAAGATGGGTTAAAAAAATGAACCCAAATAAATTGAGTGAACATTGGCATTTGATTCTCGTCTTAGTTGCCCAGCTTCTGCTCCGTACTTTTTTTGACTTTCCTTCTGTTCACTGTAATTAACTGCACGGCCATGATTTTGGCCACGAGGCAGCTGTCACAAACAAGCCTGACTCCTTTCAAAGTTTATCGCCGAACAGCAGACAGCTCCCGTCATTATACAGCAGACTCCGTGCTCCGGCACATTACGTGGTCTCCCTCGTTAAGGCTGCATGAGTAAAAATGAGAAAGCACACAAACACGGCCTGAAATACGATATGTGCTACAGCCTGAAGGTATAGTTCTGAATTTCAAAGGAACAGCATGGTATGATATATCTTATGTCACATGGAAACACAGCTTTTTCGAGTTTATTTTTTTGGAGATATTGATCTAAATTTTATGAACCATTTTGAAAAGTACATTTGCTTGAGGCGTGGCTTTATGGATGGAAATGTTCGTTTGTCGGCCCACTACTTTGGTCCAAATTGAAATTTGGACCAACTAAATTCATCGACATCTTCTAGATTGATTGGCAGAAAGTATTGCACAGGCATGAATCCCAGAGGATGAAGCCTAATGACAACAGTGAGTCTGACCTTTCCTTTTGTGCCTCCATGAGGCTGACATTTGAGTAAAATGTCTTGACAACGATGGGATGTATTGCCATTATATTTGGTTAAGGACAGTCACAGTCCACCCCGGTTGACAGACACCGTCAAGATGCGGGTGTAAGGTCCCACAAGGAAATCCTTGAAACCTCCGGGCAGACTGCATGGACCCCGGGTGTTTAGAAGTGTAAACATATTTAAGGTTCTTTATAGAAATTGCCACTTATTAAGTAAGTATCACCCTTACTGGAGTCCAATGTCGGGAACTTTTGCATTTGGAGAAACAAGAGAGGCTTCGCTCCAGTTGCAAAGCTTTGGGACATTTATGGGGAACATTTTTCATTTTAGCACCATAATCTGGTCCAAATGTCCATTTGGCCAATTCATTGGTTTATGATACCTATAAAACTAATGCCATTCCCACCGTTTAGTGCCATTAATGAGTTCGCGATTTTTTAACTTCCGGTTTCTTCATCTCAAATAAGGTATGTGGTTAAAACAAGCTTCAGAGAATTCAAAGTTTTGTCATACGAGATAGAAAATAATAACTCTGGCGCTTGCACAAGCTTAGAAAATGATAAAAGTGGTGTTAATTTCTGAAGATTATCTTGCTGAGCAAAACCTATTAGTATCATAATCCTGTGTTTGCCACAGAGTTTATTTTCTGCCATAATCCCAAATTATTACAAAAAGACAATGAAAAAATTCCATTGGCTTTTTTGTTGAGAGAACCAGTTCAACGCTAACTTCCAAGGTTGGCCTTCAAAAAAATATAACATCCACGCAGAAATAATAAGGGGGTCCTATGCATTACAAGTTTAACTGTAGTGGGAGCTTTTTCATAACAAAGAGTGAAGTCACGTGTTTATACAGGATACAGGATGAGAACGCTGAACCAATAGAAAACTATAACCTTTGTAAAGAAAAAGTGCTTTTACACTTTAGAAAAACAGGTATTTAAACTGTCAAAGGTTAAGAAAAGTGCCACTGATTTCCTCATAATCAGGATCATGACACTGCACCAGGGTGGGTTACTGAACTGTATTACATCAAGGTCAGTGATGGCCTTTGCACCCCAGGGAATTGATCCTCACAGCAGATCAGCTTTGTAAGCCTCGGAGGATTAAACTGCCATGACAAGTTCACTCGATTCCTTGATATCCACAGCCAGATGGTTTCCAGTGCAAACCAGTCAAATAAAGTTCAGGTATAACATTTTTATATAGTCTAAATGTCCATAAAACACACAAATACATTTGCAGCAACAATATTGCTCAACGCTTATGTCAAATCAATACTGGGCAGGTTTGTTGCCATAGTCTTCCTTCATTAAACAGGCAGCACTGTGACCTTTTTGAATTCCAGTGAAGGTCATTGTCTCATGGAAATAAAGACTCACTGCTATCGCTTGTTTGTTTGCCTGTTTGTTTTATTTTCCACCCGGAGGACTACTAAAAGGGATCCTGCCAAGTCATCCAAAGGCCCACAGAGAACGACAGTCCTCCCGAGGTTCTGCTAGTCTCTTCCTTGTGTTTGTGTTTGTGAGTGTGGTAATAGAATTACGGTCATAATATTAACATAATGGAGATTTTCTTCTGATCTTTTACAACGAAGTCTCTTCTCACCTCTCCTCTGTGCAGCTCCCTGCTGATGTACAGAGGCCTATTTGGAAGTTGACATGAACCCTGGGTCACCACCTCTGGGTGCTCCGGGTGTCCCTGTAGTATGACTGCAAGGTGCACTCGTCTCACCCTAAACATTATAGATACATCACCAGACAAAGTTAAACTATTTTAAAGTCAACAAAGGCTCCTTACCTTGTGCTTTAGAGAAAACAGAACAACACACTCATTCATTCTTACCACCTGATTAAATACAGCAGGGATGTACTGGAGACCATTTTGGAACCCTTCTGGGGATAATGATATGTTGATAAATTCCCCAAAACTGTATCATGATGAAAATTCCCACATGCACTGAGAATGAGATTGTAAAATGCATTGGATGCCATCTGTTCTGCGTATAGAAGAAAATTAATTCCGCAGAAAGCAGAACAAATCTTCAGGAGGTGGAGGGAGGATGGGCTGAGTCAGTAGAGGCAACATATGATGTGAAGGCAGTGTCGGTATATAGTCCATCAATGATCTGTGTGCTTCACTACTGTGTCGAAGGCAAAGGAGATATTACTGTGTCCTGTTTCCTGTCTCCTTACAGCTACAGAAATCAATTTCACACTACCAAATTATTGATAATACCTTATTATCTGTGAAACTGACATTTTCACGATTGGTTCACACACCACTGATGACATCCACTCGCGCATGCCTTTGAACATATTTCCTTGACAATAGAAAACAAATCTGCTCTTATTGCATTTATGCGTATTTATGGAAACCACCCATCTCGTGCATTCTTCCTGTTTTTTTAAAATTAGTTTTTCACTGCACAACTATGGTCCCTGCAGATGGGGAGATGGATGATTCTGCTGGGTTTGATTCATTTAATCCACATTGAGCCATTAGTGGCCTGTCACATTAACAGTAACATGAATTTGATCTAATCAGCGTGTGTGTGTGTGTGTGTGTGTGTGTGTGTGTGTGTGTGTGTGCCTGCAAGCATGGTCTGAGGAATCGCACTGTCAAAAAATAACAGCCTCCTGTGCGTTTACCAGGACTGATGCTCCCACTAAGACTCTCACTTTATCATAAAAGCTTTCAAAAACTATTTGAGTTTATCGGCGCCTACAAGCAAATCAGCAAATCTCTCTCCCCTCTTTGTTAGCTAGATGAAATATTTTGATTTCTTTGCATAATTTGCATAATAATAAGGAAATGGAGTATTGAAGGATTAAATCAAAATTCTCACAGTGCAGAAAAAAAAAAGCAAAAATGTTGCCGTCCCCCCCAGAAGCTGATTAAAACTTCAGATCTGTTGTCAGAAACACCGCTAGGAGCCTCAGGAGTGGGTTCTGATGTTCTCACGTGAAGTACATCTTCTTGGCTCACGAAGCTTTTCTTATTGTAAGATTTCAGCCGGGGGTCTTAAAGCCTGCAAGTTGCCCCCAGAAATAGATCCCTATATGCAGTTAGCTAATCCAAAAGCTCAAACATTTATGTCTTTACTTTCGGTTCTACTCTGAGACAAAATTTTATGAAATTAATTCTATGAAATTAATGATGTAAAAATGAATTATGTAAAAATATGTATATTTACAAAGTTGGCGGGGAGCATAAAGCCAAAATGGCCAGAATAGTTTGAGATTAGATTGGTTTGAAAATACTGGAATTGTCCTCCGACTGACTGCAAACAGTTAAGTGCGAAGTCTGAACTTGTGATAAGGAGTCATGTCTGTGGTGGTTTTGTGCTGCGGTTTCCAATTATTTCTTTCAAATAAGTGAACTGGCAGCAGCCTGAATCTTGAGTAGCTCTTTTGAGAGTAGAGAGCTACAGTACAATGGAGAACAGTTATTCATATCTGTGCTGCCATTAGAACCAAAGTAGTTATGGAAAACACCATCTTATACTCAGAAAGAACAGAAAACGAGCAGCTGTGGTAAACAGTACATTTTGCCATCATAAAGTTTTAATGTATAGCAAAAACACTGTTGGTAAAATATGACAATGTGTAGTCCCATTAGCTTTTGATGCCTTCGTCATAATAATACCACATGATTCTCACCATATTGCATTATAAAACATGACGAATATATACTGTATTTATATATTGTGCATGCTGAATCATGTCTCCGTAGACGACATCACTCTTGACATGCTCTGTAGTGCTACTGGCGTTTTACATTTTGCGGTATGGTGATACACAGTTCAAAAAAGCACAGTTCAAAAAGAGTATATATTTTCTACGAATAAACTCAAATCACTGTATTTAGAAGGGTTGCTAGACTAGAATGACCTAGATGAACATATTGAACCTAGTGTGTGTGTAACATATTGTCTTAGCTCGGTAATGAGCGACAATACATCTGAAAATGGATCATGGCATTTTCGCCTCTGGGCAAAGCGAACGTTGGAAAGCATCTGATGAGCGGTGACCCGTGGCTGTAAGCGTAGATACAGGGCGGTTCTGCAGCAGCTCCAGCACGTCATGAGCAATGAAAGGTCTCCGAGCCTGCAGGAAGGGCAGATGACGGCGATGAAGTCATTGGTTTCTCCTCCTTTGTGGCTCACCAGGATGTCGTGTCAGATGGAAAATTGTGATCAGACGAACTTCTAACTTCCTGTCACATTCTGTGGCCATTAACATTCATGCTGCAGGATGATAATTGATACCTGGCATTGAGCAAACCAATCACCGCAAAAAAAAAAGAAAGGTTAAAAATTTTATGACTATGTTTGTATTGAAACTAAGAGACCCGATGTGAACCAGTGTCTGAACAAGTAAAAGATCAATGCTGTTCAAAATAATACATTTTTTTGCCTCTCTTTCTATCCCTACACTTAAACCTATTTTTAAGCTATGAACTAAATCATATGACTTTACTTTGATGAAACGCAATAATGCGTTTCATAGCTGAAAATAGCTCAAAAACTCATCTGCTCTTTTAAATCGGTCCTAATCTTGCTACGCCGATTCTGAGATTTCAGTGACCGGTTGGGACTAATCCATGTCATAAAATAAAAGAATGAACGCCCTCTAATAATTCCCCCTCCTCGTGTTTCCCCACAGCATCTATCGACTCTTTCAGTGACCGCTGTGCAACGTTAGCATTACAATGATAGCGCAGCTCATTCACAGGCCGGCTAGTTAGTTTACCAATCCCACCCCTTTATCATACTGATTCTACACTAGTGAGGGGATGTGAGGGTTTTGATTGTAGTCATTTCTGGGAGGATTTATCTTCTATATATATATTTCATGTGATCATAAAGCTGCGTTATCGTACTCAAGACACTGACCTGAGCAGATGAGGAGGCGAGTAGTTGGCTTACAAGCAGATGATCGCTGAGCAACACGCTTTACTTGCAATCCACCATTGTTGAATGATGAAATATGATGCAATACTCAGAAAGATATATTTAATTTGCAAGTGTTTAAGTCCCACTGAAAAATCCCCTTTTCGGAGATACCAGCTACATAGGTTACTCTCTAAGCCCCTCCGTTGACAGCTTGAGGTCAAATCAGATCAGATATGTGAGCAGTTGGTGGAAGCTTATCTAAAGCACATTACGGTACCAGGGGTGAACACAGCGGCTCGAGCCAGATTCAAACCCCCGTGCTGATTGTATTAGTGCCCCGGTACACACACAGCTTTATTAAAGATCAAACGCAAACTCCTTATTACGTAAGACGCCACAATAGGTTATCCTTCTGTGAGTTCAACAGTCTCTTGGACCAATTATCTATGACCAATTACAAGTATGATTAACAGCCCCTATGGGCATCGACCTCTTTTAATAAGACTCTCCATCTTTTAAATATGGTCAATAACACAAGACACATAGGGACCACACATGTCCATGCACATCTGTCCTGACATCAATATTGTCCAAATATTTAACATGTAATCTAATATGTAATGTCTTTTATTGTAATTACTTCAGTTGGATGATGAAAAGTGACTTTTTTAATTACTTAGATTGTGCACATTATATTTACAGAATGTAATTTAAATGACATGGTTTACTAAACCAATCTTAAAATGATCAAGTGATGCTTAAAAACCCTTGTATCCACTTTCACTCTGAATTATAAGCCCATCCTTTAATAACCCAACTAATGAGCACAAATGTATCCGTTTACAAACTGTGATTGTCTGTAAATCTATCTTTCCATAATTAAGAAATGCAATAGACAGCAGAGAAGGGTAAACATAGCTTAACTGACATGGTGTGGGAAGCTTTAATAAAAACAATAATGAATGTTGCTATCACACCAGTTGCACACTCTCCTTGTTAATGACTTTGTTTCCTTGACCATCAATCTCAAATGAAAGTTCTGCAACAGCAAATACATGCTATATGTACTGGAAACTACGCATTAGCCATAAATCAACACCCTTAATCCATGGGGGAAATAAGTGTGGTATATCTGCTGTGAACACGTCCGTTTGCCCGATCTGACAAAAGCAACCTCATGGGAAATAATTTTCTTTTCAGAAATCAACGTGTGCTCCTCGAGTCCTTCACTAAGGACAAGGACAGACGGGCAAAATGGATCAATAGAGCAATCTGAGACAGAGAGAGACGGGAGATGGAGGTCAAAACAGGGAAGAGAAGGAAAATAATGATTAGGGGAGTGTTGTGTGAACACAGGGGGAAAGTCCTTCCGTTTCATGCTCTCTAAATTATCCCCATGTCTCCTGCCAACTCTTCAGGCACCTCATTACGAAACCCAGTTGGGAGGACGCTGGTTTATTCTTATCCTGCTTCTGCACACTGACATGGCACGTCACGCTATGGTTTCCTCGGTGGACAGTTAAAAGAAACGGATTCCCAGGGGAGCTCGACAGGGTACATGGAAACTCATTTAAAAGATGGAGATTACGATTTGGTTTTTAGAAATGTATCCTCATATTAGAAGCTGTTGCCCACAGCATATGTTACAGTTGAGAGTAATGGAATAAATGGTTGAAATAGATATAAAGAGTTGGATCGCTAGGTTAGAAATGTTGGGGAACATGCCAAATAGATAACTAAATGGTGAAATGTATCGTTAAAATGATTTGATATGTGATTGAATAGTTACCTAAAAGTAATTGAAATAAGTATCTAATGTTTTGAATACATGAATATATCTAAGTAGTGGACAAACAGCTGAAACAACTATTACGGTGGATAACTGGTCGAAATAGATGGACGAACCATAAACTAAGTAGCAAAAAACAAACTCCATTTTTAACTCCGTTAATTTATTAAGAGGTTTTGCCTCTTGTCAGGCCACAGTTGTAAATAAGAATGTGTTCTTAATCTGTTTCGCCTGGCTAAATAAAGGTTAAATAAAAAAATAAAATAAATAAAAGGTGAAAAAAGCTTTAGTTGATCAATGTATAGACGGGAAAAAAACATTTACGCAGTCCTGAAAAACAACAGAAGAAACTATATTTATTACCATATCATGAGCACTGGCTTTACATAATAGGCTCTTCCATGCATTTGGTAGTCGCAACTGTGATCATCTCTTCAGAGTAAAAGATAAATAGAAAAAAAAAGACAGAATTAACTTTTAGACTGAAACAAAGCCAAAGAAAACCAACCAGACCTAAACAAACACCAACCAACCAGTTTACAAAGCTCACATGTCCTCGTGCAAACAGAACACGATTATATTTACCGCACCTTCAGTGACTGCTTCACCATCATCCCACGATGACCACAGTCTTCATCACTCTGTAGGATTCAATCTTACCGAGGGCGGCTTGTGGGGCAGACGCTGCCATCTTGCATCCAGGTAACACAAACGTAGAAGAAAGATCCCCTTATTTGATCAGGTAAGCCTGGGGTCAGAGAAATGGTTATTCTTTTGACATTTCAAGCTGTAACTTAGTGCAAGTTCACTCTTGATCAAACCGACCTAAACATTAACAATTCACTTGTGAGAAAGAACACCATTTGGTATTTAGGCTAATCAACAGTGTTATGACATCAACCTTCACTATCACTTCTCATTTTGAATATGATAGGTGGCGCCGATGATGGGGCACTTGAGTTAATCTGACAGAGCGGTGGGTTGGCCAGCAGAAAGCAATAATAGGGTTGGGGACCAATCTACAATCTTATTAGATTTGAAAACTCCTCTTTCCATTTTTCTTATCTCAGCGTTTCCCTCTCTGGCTGCTGAGCGCCGGTGGGAGGTGTGATAATGGCCTGCAGCCAGGAGGCGAGGAGTCACACACTCACACTCAGTCCTGCCTCTTCCTAACGTACGAAGGCAACTGCACAGTCATAAAGTCTTCTCAGCGTGGATGCGGGACATCTATCTTCATTATACTACCTCACAACAGTGAGCGGAGTGCACAGATAGATATATATATAAAAAAAGAACCTGCAATCATTGTAATTCGCTCACAATACATTTTATCTGTGTGTGTGTGTGTGTGTGACTGTTTTCTCGGAATGGTTGATAGCCACTGCATGGAGTTTCCTTGGTGCATCAGCAGGCTCAGTGTTCAGATGGGCAGCAGATGTTTTTTGTTGCATGGCAACAACAAAGTGAGGCTAGAAGAAATACTTAATTCTACATCGGTGGCATTGATTTCCTAAAAGGTTATTGCAGCGCTTTTTTATCCATATGCATATAGGATAGGATATTACTTTATTCATCCGCAGGGGGACATTTAGTGGAGTAGCAGCAAATATTATATATATACAAAACAATAAAATAAAATAAAATAGCAGTGACATTTAAGAATTTAAATGATAAAGGAAATGAAAATGTAAAAAATAAAATAAAAATGCATACCTAAAATGCAAAACATGCCATCTTGGCTCTGCTGTCTCATCCCGGGTGCTGTGGGGATCGGTGTGACAGGGTAAACCTGATATAGGTTCCCGTGTCAGTGCAGGCATGAATAATTCACTGTGCTCATGGTGGTGTGCTCGTGCAATGGCCGACACACACCGGAACAGACCGCCAGGTTGCCCTTGATGTCTCTCAGGTTGATAGAAATAGTTTTGGTCCTCTCTTTCCATTCCAAAAGTCCTCAAGCTCAATTTAGTGACGGCACAGCGCCATCTGTTGATAGCTGCGTCCATAAAACCTGTTTTTATGCCTTTTTAAGGTGATATGTATATGTTTGAGACATGCGGCTGTTCTTGACCTTCATGCGCTTCTTTCCGGTGTGTGGACGCAGCCGTCTTTCACCATCTTCCCAATTAATTTGTGCATGAAAACAACTTCTACACCTGGATGGAGTAATCCTGCTCGGTGAATAGGACGGGCTTGTGATGCTTGAGCTCAGTTCGTGTACTATGTTGATAAAATGTAAGTATTTCCTTTTCTCTCTTACGATCGATCACATCAAGCTAAGTTATCTTAAAAGCTTATTGCGGAATCCATTTTTAAGCCAAGTCTGATTTTATAAATGAAAATGATTGTTAAAAATGTATTATTTAACATTACAAACTAAATTATCAGGAGGAAATGTACAGAATAGTATCAGTCAAAAATGGTAGAGAAATCCTGACTTTCAGTCTGCCAATCACCAAAACACTGAACGCTTCACTTCCCACAATGCAACTCTTTGATTAGACCCATCCAGGCCCACAGTATGTAACTGAAGCTTTCTGCTGTAAATGTGCAGAGTAGATAACCCTGATGACATCATGACTTGGAAATTGACATAAATCAACCTTTAACTTTCTATATTCCAGCAAGATATTTGCCATCTAATAAGGTCACAAAAAGTGTGACACGTGTGATGCGTAATCACTGACTGTTTCTTTATACTACGTTTAGTTGTGGAATATCGGGTTTGAAATGTTTCGGACCACCACAGTTGCCCTTTAAGTCTCATGTCTTGTGGCTACTAGCTCCCATATGTGAAATGGACCTTAGTCACATGACCTTAGTTTAGTTATTCCTCAAATCAATCTGTAGAAGCTGGTGTTATACTTGCAGATACAAAACGCATTAAGTAAGTTGGTGAAATAGGTGAAAAGAGGGAGAAACGCAGTGAGTTTAACATAAATAAAGATAAATCAGTGCTGAGGGGAAAAGAGATGCCTTTTGACTCAAACAAAAAGGTCTAATCCTCAAAATTAATCAGTAGAAGTAACGACACAAATCTGAGGGATCACGACGTGATTAACGGGTCGGAATTCATTTCGGTGAAATGCTGCATTGTTTTGCAGCAGAAAGGGAGAATCATACCCTTTTGATTTGTCCATTCATATTTGGGTAAACCGGTGCAGTAAAATTGATAAATAAACTTGAATTATTTTGTCTATCTCTCCAACTGTTTTAAGGTAGCATTGTTCTAAAGTGACAGGATAGCAGTGCAATTATTCTCCTGTCTGCCGCCCAACTACTTTGAACATACGGAAGAGAATCTTACGCTACAGTTTAACCTCGGCTTCATATATTCATATATGAGAAGCATTACTCACACAGTAGAAACGCCTCATTAAACCTGTGACAATTAGGACACAAGCCAAAATATGCTGGGAGCCGCTGATTTGTTACATCAAAATTAGGTACTTCACCAAAGGGAATTTGATATTGACCACATGACAGTTTTTAGAATTATTCCTGGTGACAAATTAAACTCCCTTAAACTCTTAATTATGAGTCTTAGATTTTTGAGGATGGTCCATTTCCAGTCTTACCTACTGGAACTCTATTTTTCTGGGAAATGACAGATCT
Organism: Cyclopterus lumpus; assembly: GCF_009769545.1. Classification (NCBI taxonomy): domain Eukaryota; kingdom Metazoa; phylum Chordata; class Actinopteri; order Perciformes; family Cyclopteridae; genus Cyclopterus; species Cyclopterus lumpus. The sequence goes on along the minus strand of NC_046978.1, from coordinate 14,875,076 downwards.
CAATGGAAATAATGTGGGTTTTAGAGAGTGGGACACCTGGGAGCAGAAGGACAGGAGGGAAGACGAGAGGAACGGGGATCGATGTTCGGCTCGACCAGCATGAATAAAAGTCAGATGTGTGCAAACATGACTAAGGACTTTATTAACCAAATCATTTCCCCCATAATATCCACAAATAAAAGTGATCTCTTTATATATATTCACATTGTATAATTTCATAGTGTGACAAAAATTCTCTTTTTTTTGGATATCCAGCCATTCCTATTAATTGTCATTTGATCAGTCGCCATGCAGTCGTCAGAAAGGTTGAAAAACATTACGGTTGGTCAGCATTGGCGGTCGTGTCCGGCGTCACTCCTCTTCTCTTCTATTGGCTCCATGTAGTGCTAAAAACCCCCTCAGTTACCCAATCACAGATTTCATCACACTGCGACAATAAAATAAAAATAAATTAAGAAAGCAATGTTCTCCTGCAGAGTGCTCCAGAGTCCTCCTCCCTTTCCCTTCTTGTTTTGTTTTTTTTTTAAATTTTTTTTTTACATTTTCTGTTTTTCTATAATAATAATAGTAATAATAATAATGACTATAATTGTCCTTAATATAAATTCAATAGTATTTTTTTCTCTTTCTCAAATTTTAAATAAATCATTTTGGCAATCCTCATATGTTTTCACTTTAGAATAAAAGAATACTCAAGTAGAAAATAAAAACTGTGAGAGAAAATTCATCAGAAGAGGAGCGAAGGTGTGAGAGAATGAAAAGTGTGAAAGCAACAGAGGAGAGCGGGAGAGGAAAGAAAGAAAAGAGTGAAAGAAAGAAAGACAGACTCAAAGAAAAGCATCCACTTCAGACGCATGTCGGAAACGTCTCTATGTACAACAATTTCTGTTGTGGTAAACTGTCCATCTCGGCCTGTCGTCTGTCTCTTGTCCTCCTCCTGCAGCGGGTCTGAAGCAGTCCGGTGTGCGTCCCAGTGTTATACCAGAGTGTAGGACTTGGCATAGGGGTTGTTGCTCTGTTTCAGGTGTCCTCTGGAGTCCAGCAGGGACTCCTGGGAAGTGCTGAGCTTGGCAGCCTGTGCTTGAGCTAGGTCTCCCGAGGAGGGAGCCTCTGCCCGGACCTCACCCCGGGCCTCTCCCCTCTCCCGGACATCCCTGTGGGGTAGGGTGGAGGCAGTTCCTGGCTGCCACTGCTGCACCTCCCTGGGCGACGGCACTTCCATGGGGGTGGGTTCCATGGGAGGAGGCCTCTTCAGGGTACGGCTCCTCTGCGGTTCCAAGCAGGTCTGGCCCATGGCTCCTCCTCCACCTCCTCCCACTCCTCTTGTCTCCCCTGTAGCACCAGCACCACCAGCACCAACTCCACTTGCTCCTCCTCCACCTCCACTGCTGCTGCTGCCACTGCTGCTGCTGACCCCTCCACCTCGGGCTGCCAGTGGCACGCCACGATTCAACAGGAAGTCCATACGAAGGTAAGGCGGCAAGTGGACCAGCTCTCCTCCTGGGAGAAGGAGACAATCAGGTGACCATTAAGGTTCAGTGCAGTTACAGTTACTCTCTATGCACAGTGATATTTTGTTGTGTTGTTGGACAGTAATGAAAATACTTAACAACAGCGTTGATTGATTTCTTTGGCCACTCGGGGGCAACAATGATGTCACCTTATTAAGCTAGAATGAATGTCTTTGATTGGTCACTACAGATAATTTTAATGGGGAACATTTTGGGAAACAGTTGCTTATTTACACATCCAGACCGTAAAATGTAAGAACGCATCCTTTTAGCTCTGTTTTTGGTCTCCACCAACTCATACCCCCTATTTCACCAGCTCGTCACTAACTGTATCTGTCTGCTGTTCGGCGCTGGGCTAACAGTTTAATCTGTTTAGCTGAAAACTTTAAAGAGTGGTGGCAGACAAACAAGAAAGTCCAGTGGGTCTTAAAACCAAAACAATAAGCTGAAACACATGTCAAATGTACAGGCACATGATCAATTGTTCACACTGTATGCAAATATTGATTAGTGCAGCTTTAATCTATTCATGTGAAAAATTAAATTAAAATCATGTGTGTCGTTTTTCTCTTTCCCCTCTGTTAATCTCACATTAATCGTTTTTTTAAACTCAAAGATTTGGTCCATTTGTGTAAGTATTTTTAAAAAAACAAAGAAGGACTTCATATTATCAAACAGTGTTGTTGTTTGCAAAATTGGTCTGCTTGGTTCCATGGTTATATTCACCAGAGAGTCTCGCCCCCACAGACTCTGTGGGATCCCCACTGTGTACAGTGTGAGTTTCTCCACAGACTCCATTTGTATTAGTCCTTCGTCTCTGTTTAAATTAACTGCATAGAGAGTTGAAAATCCATATTTAACTCACAGTCACACTGTTACATTTGCTCACCTCGGGCCCTTCTGCGATTATGATTCACATAACTATTATTTTAATGTAATACCAATGTTCCACCGAGTGTGAATCTATTTGATTTAATAGTTGCTATCAGGAAAAATGTGCAGAACATAATAAAATAGGGAGCTGAGCATAACAATGTTACAAGTTATCTTTGCGATTATTGTATAGGGACTAATGCAAGGATTAAGTTAGTTCCTAATGTGAAGAAGCTGAATGATGGATTGTGTCTATATATCCTATATAAATTCCTGCTTGCATTTGGGTGTATAAAACACCTTTTTCTGCAAGTTTAGTTGAATTGTAGGAGTAGGACTGGAGTCTCATTAGGAAACAGAAGAACTTGTAAACGCCCGTAGCACCATAAACCAGGTCAGATTTCATACACAAACTGAGTGATAAAGCCCGATTATAAGCCATCTCTTCAATCTTTAAGTAATTGTTTGAAGCGTTAGATAAGAGGTAGAGATAGAGAGGGAGAGACACTTTAAATTTGGTTTCGGTGAGTTCATGGTACCTCTTCTGCTATTGTATCTCTTTTGCTTTCGCTGATTGGATTACATATTTAACAGAACAAATTAGTGCCTCCCAAAAGGGTGTTGGGTTGCCAGATCTGAGCTGAGGATCTGTCTGCATTGTTTCGTGGCTGCGGAAGCGTTCATCTTCCCGTTCGTCTGTCAGAGGACCAGAGATCAACAAAGCGCTTACAGACGTACCGTTCATCGCTAAAAACACTTTTCAACACGCGCAGCTGTCTCTCCCACACGTGCCGACAGGCTCACGTGGACATAGAATAGGCTCAAGTATGTACGCGCACGCACCCACGCACGTCTGCACATTCCCTCCAACAAGTGACCTTGGAGAATGGCTTTCTGGGTTCATCGGGAGAATTAATAATTCACTGTGTTTTATAATAAGCCCAATTAGTGCCAGCAAAGATGACGAATGGCCCGGATTGCTAATTGAATTAAAGTGTTTCTGCGGGAGCTCATTAGAAATGTAGTTTAAAAAAATCATCAGGCAGTAAATTGCAGATTGTACATGTAATGGGACAATATGTGGAGCCAAACAGCAATTTTTCTCCACGCTGTTACTCTGTGATGCCTGTTGCATCTTCAGCTAAATCAGGACTGTTGTGACACGTGATGTTTCAATATTCCCCGATTTTGTTTGTGTGTGTGCGTCATTCAGACTACACACACACAACATATTTACAGGCCTATCATAAGAAGCCTGTAGCCCTGTAATCACCTGCACAGCTGTGCACGTTTATGAGCAAAGTGCCGAGGAACAAGCTGTTATGGGACACAGGCCCCATGGATTTACTCTTATGAGGCTCTGAAGAGGAATAAATAAACTGTTACTCTCATAATAGCAAGTTTGCCAGGTGGTCATGTGGAGGTGAGATGAGAGAAAGCCGAACGAGAAAGAGCTTTTGACCGTGCCGATGGAAGGTGAGGTCGATCCAGGTCAGTCAGATGTAACAGAGACGGCGGCGAGGTTGAAGCTGGGTCATTCACCAGCTGTCAATCAAACTGCTCCGCACTGGGTCTGAGTTGCAATAGATTAATACTGTATTACACTTTACTTAGAATCGACAAGTTACTTCTACTATAGATTATGGAGGTGACAAGTGATTAAATTACATAAATGAGGTAAAAAACAAAAGTAGATGGACTCGACTTACTCCTACTTTTGTGTGCTTTTGGTCTGGGACTGTTTGCATGGTTTGGGCCTCTTTGTTCCAATTGAGGTCATCTTAAAGCTGCACTCAATAGTTCTACATGACTGTTGGGTCAAATATATGTAATGTTTCCTTCTATCATATCAATGCCCACTGTTTTGAAATGGAGTGTTGAATAATCACTAATGGGCATAACATGTGTGTTTCCACGGTTTCTACATACTGGTTATTTAGTCTTACCATGGCAAGATTTGTTAACAATAAATAAACATTCAACCTTTTCATATGCAGAATAAAATTATAAGATAAATAAGATGAACAATTGGTCAGAACAGCTTCTTTTTTTTTTTACAAAGGCTTAACTCTCTTAAGAGAACCTGTGATTAAAATATTACGAGTAAATCCAGCTGGCCCTTCCAGTATCTGGGTACTTATGAATTGTCAGAGTTGCTGCAGGCCTCTCGGAAAACCACGATCCAATTATTTTACAGTTCATTGACCGTAGAGTCAGATGAAATACATAACAATTGACACAGCTAAAAAAAGCTGAAATCCCTAATAGTCTTCACATATATACTCCACATTTGTGCCGGACTCACTTGCAACAGAATAAATATGCCTTCAACTTTCCTGCTTAAGCCAAACTTTTCTATACGAGTGCATTTAATGCTTTTTTTGCGCAATGTCAAAAAAACTGTAGAGGCAACGCAGCTTGATTCTTTTGCCTATAATGTATCCCCAAAGTAACGGACACCAGAGTACCAGAGCACACTTGCCTAAGTGTCTGGTATTACACTGAACTCCACTGTGGCACCTAAGTGGTGTTTTGTACCGAGTGACAATAGCGTCAGAAACGGTTGACAGATGGCCTTCAGTTGCCCTCTCTCTTCCCAGTCAACTTGTGACATGAGTCTGATGTCCCGTGAACAAACATTCAAAAACAGAATGAGGCCTGAAACTTAAGAAGCAGATCTGATGGCCTCAACCCTTGTCTGATCAAAGACACACACACACACACACACACACACACACACACACACACACAGATCTATATGTCTGGTCCTCGGACGGGACACCTCCAACAACGCTAATTATCAGGGACCCCAGACACACTGCGCGACATGACAGCCGTTGAGATGACGAATGGTCTGTGTACACGTGTCTGTGTCTCTGAATGTCTGTGCTTCTGTGTGCGGTCTGCAGCTCTTCTTGTAATGGATCTGCAGGGCTACCCGGAGGAGCAGAGGGTCACGTAAGGTGAGACTATAAGCGGAGAGCAGTTCAGCAGGTTTCCTCAAACTGCAGATGTAATGGAAGATTTTTGAGACAGAGCCTTCGTGTACTTTAAAATAAATAACACCATTTACTGGCAACAACAGTTTTCTGTTTTCTTAGAATAAAAAGGTTTGCCCGGGGTGCTTTTGGAAGAACTCAATCTCATAATTCTTGCTCATGATGTGTGACGTGCTTGCTAACTGTGATAAGACTCTAAAAGTTGGAGAACAACAAGGAGCTACACCCACAGAAGACCTAGAAAAAAGCTGGAACACTTCCACTCAGATTATTGTCTAATGTGTAAAGCTTTAAAGTGACTATACTCTATGTAACAGCAGTCTAGAGATTGAACACTGATTAAATATATGAATATGCATTGAAATAAAAGTTGGCATTGGTGGCCATAAACAGTGTCTAGTAACTAAACTACTAAAAAGTGATGCCAGCTAGTTTCCTTCAACCTGAGATTGAAACAAAGAGACATCTGTAAAAATGTGTGACACAAGAGAGAATTAAGGGAAAGTCATAGACGGCTAATGAATTATTGAAAATAATTCACTTTCCAAGTGTGTCCCTGTGTTAATTGTTAAGCAGTGTTAAAACTCATAAACTATTATGGTTTGCAAAAGCTTTTCCCAAGAATGCACTTGAGGGCTGATGTATTCATTTCTATCTCGTCCTCCACCTCCTGAACACCACAAGTGAGAGAGGTGTGAGTGAAGGCAAATAGACCTTTGACCGACTGGTTTGCTGTAGAAAGTAAAAAGTAAAAGGTTTTTTTTTTTACGTAGTGTTTGGAATGGAAAGGGGACAGAGGGGCTGCTCAATGATTGCAGAAGCAATAGACGGTTGAATGAGTCGTGTGGTAAACTCCACTCCCTCACCAGGTCTGTGTGCCTTGGGCACGGCCATGGTCATGACCCGGCTGACATCCTGAGGTTTGGGCGGTGAAGCGGTAAAGCGGCAGATGCCCGACTCGGACGGCGTGCTGGAGGTCAGGCTGTCAGTATAGTCGTTGGTCCCTGCTGTCATCTGTTCGGATGAGGTGTCGGATATGAAGCACTCGGTGATGGTGAACTTGGCGTGGCGGAGCTGCTCTTCCATCTTGGCGTGCTCGTAGGCTCTGGCCAACTCCTCGTAGGTGGAGGACGCGCTCTCAGTTGAGACCATGCTGCTCCGTGCACGATCTGAGAAAACATGATGACATTTTACTTTATTTATATGGCGTTTCAATATGGTTTAATACAGTGTAGGGATAGATCCAAAAGTACGGGAGGGAAAGAGTCACACCCTGGAAGCCTCAGCCAAGAGCATTTTTAAATGGAAAAGACTAGTGCCAATGTGTTTTGGATTGCACAGAACTTCGTGTGACAGTCATGCAGATCATTGTCACACTTGACAATGTCACAAAAGCGACATGATTTCAGTCACACACAACTTTCTAACAGTAATTATACATTTAACAAAAAGCTGTGAGTCCATGTTGTTCCTGGAAAGCTGTGACGGCCACCCTGCTCTACTCTACCTGTGTCCTGGGAGGGGCTGACACTGTAGCTGTCGCTCTCCTTGTCCACAGATCCGGTGGCACGTGGTGTAGGGAGTCTCCAGTCAGTGGTGAGGGTGTGTGAGGAGCTGGTGGGGTGCGGCCGGTTCAGGGTCCACTGGCTGGCGTAGCGGCTCCGTGCCGCGACAGGACCAGCTTTGGCAGTGCGTCTGGCAGTGGGATCTGGTGAGGAGAGAACAGGATGAATTGTGGGTGAGCGGAGCTAATAACTACATTTTTCAGTTGAATGAATATCAGTCCTGTGACACAACATTAAGTCGCACTTTTACTATTTAAAATGACTCTGCTTGTCTGGGATCTAGCTCGAAATTCAAGTCTGAGAGCTTTTATTCTATGAATAAATAGATATTAGTGCTTGAATAAAATTACTACATTCATAAGCATACATCAGTGTTTACTGACAGAGTCAATGTGCCGCTGGGATTGATTGGATAATATAAATTGTTTTTCAAAATCTAATGAGTATTGAGTTAGTCTCTGGGAGAGAATTCTATTTAAAAAATGGGAATAAAATCTGCCTGTCATCAGCACAGAATAAAAATGGCATCTTTAGGGATGGCATCATCAAACAAACAAACAAACACAATTTGTCCTCCGGCAGCTGGGGGCTTAATCTAGGAATCCGCCCACCTTCAGTTGAAAGACAAAGTTAGTAACATCAGTAACCAAAAACTACGTGATTTATAGCTGGAACAAGAAGGGAAATATATGTATTTCCTGCTATGCAGTGGTACAAATCTACAGTTCACTCCTTCAGTGAACACAGAACATTACCATCCCACAGCTCCCTGTAATGACATTATCATCCATCTTAAGCACTCACTGTCTCCATATAGACATATAAATAGTATCATATTCAGCCTGACCCAGACAGGCTGCTGCTCTGTGCACCACTGGGCCAAATCAGAGTGAGACCCTTTAGAAAAGGCCTGGACTGCAGAGAAGAGGGGTGCTGGTAATTGTAGTAGGTCAGACAGTAATCCTATCAGCGGGGGAATGGAGGGATGAAATGATGGAGGTTTTGGAACAGCAGGAAGAGGGAAAAAAAAGGGATGAGTCAGCGAAATGGGTTCACGCCCCACTGGCCAGGTTAAACGAACCAATGCATGTGTGTGTGTGTGATATTGTCCCTGTGCATGTGTTTATATTATACTTTGCCAAGTGTGTGAATGTGTGTGTTACAGATGTGGACATACTGTTGGTGAACTTAAAAAGCCTGGTATGCTAATTAGTGATATTTAGCAGATTGTTGAACTGATATTTTGTGCTTCTGTAGAAAACTTTACTGTAAAATTAGACACAGAATTAACATCTTAAACCATTCAATTAGCACAACATAACCTGAATGTCTCTGTGTACTAAAACTATTACAAAAGTGAATGTTAGACATTTCTATGGGCCTATTTGGGTGGGAAAATGCCCACTTTCAACATCATCTGCACAACATAATTTCAGTGCACCAGTAATCCGAGTGTGTGCGTGTTTGTGTGAGTGTGCATGTGTGCACTAAGGTCCAACTGGCCAGTTGGAGCACGGCAATCAGGTGAGGAGGTGTCAAGAAGAGGCGGGGAGATCGCTACTCTTCATCGGTTCTGCTTCAGCGGAGCTCAAACCCCAGAAGCCCAGAGGCAGCACGGCTGCTCTGCCTTTGTGATGTGACCGCTGGAAGGCGGCTCACATGCTGCATGAAGGCAGTCTACGGGTAACTTAAGACCAGGTAGAAAGGCTGTTGGCCTCGCGTGTAACTGAGATGAATGTGCAATGAAATGCTATTACCAGTGTTCATATGTTATGGTGCTGAGGCAAATCAATTTTAAAGTGACATCCATCTATGAAAATAAAACTACGTAGACTCAGGAAAAAGATGTCAGTTCTCGATTCTGACTGCAGAGTGAACAGATACAAAGACACGTTTACAACATTATATTATTGTTAGTAACACAGGACTGACTAGTATTAATATTAGTAGTAAAAGGAAATAAAGGTTGAGCACTGACGGTGGTGGGACTCACTGGTTCCAGGCCTGGCATCGGACACGTCAACCAGTGGTCCAGTGGCCTGGGACAGAGACTGGTAGTGGACTGTGTGGGTCACTGTGGAGGATTTTTGCTTATTCGTCTCCCCGAAGTCGTTGTCTGTCAACAGGACGGTGGACCTGTCATCTAAGAGATGAATAATGGGCAAAGAGGTTGGACGCAGGAAGGAAGAAATAGAAAAAGAGATACAAAAATAACTATTATGTCAGTCATAAGTGTGATGGATATGGTGACTGAAGAGTAAAAGGTGTCCAAGACCCTTTGAGTGTCCTACCGATTGTCTCCATGGTGTCCCTCTCCTCGATAAGGAGCTGGGCTCTGGGGATGTCGATGTGCATTCTTAGTGTCTGCTGCTGCTTGTTCACTGTGTCTGGAGTCCGTGTGTTCTTACTGAGCAGATAAATGAGAAAATGTCATTACTTTTCAGCTGCGCGGTTTTGCATTGTATCACAGAAATGCTAATTCAATTCCATTTAAGTTGATAAGTAGCTGCAAGAAGGCTGGAAGGACAGCATATCCTGAGTGCAGTATATTAGATTGTTACTGATAGGTACTGGAACTCTGGTCTACATTGTGATTTATGGTCGCTGCTTAAAATAAAACAGAGGGCATAAATTAAAATTATGCATACATACCTCATCAGCATTTCTGCCAGGCTTTTGGCATCTGTGAAGTCAGCAAAGAGCTAGTTAATACCATAATAATAGCGTCCTGGTTTATAAACTACAGACGTGGACATACTGTACAATCACAGATAATGCCACTTAGAAAAAGGCAACGGAGGCATTGTTCGAGAGTTGGAAAAATTAAATTAAATTAAATTAATTAAAAACATTTGTCCTGAAGAGACAACTTTAGTTTAGCCTCCGTTTTGGTTTGACACAGTTTGACTGTAATGCAATGGAGCATTACAATACTTCAATTACATGGTGGCACTCATAGACTGGATGTGTGTCGGCAATTCAACACGTATGGAAACAGTATGCGCTCGGGGACCAAATCATGTGTAGCTGTTTCTTGTTATCCAAACCAAGTATTAAGCATTAGGAAATGCACGTCATCTAAAATAAACCGTAATTCGATATTCAACCCACCTCTGAGTCTCTTGAGCCTCTGCTCCCTCCGCCTCCTCTTTATCACCATGAGCATGATAAAGACCAGCACGGCCACCACGAGGACAGAGGTGATGGTCACCACCATCTTCAGACCTCCGCTGCCGGACATGTTGTCGGAGATGGGATCTCCCGTTTTCAGCAGGGGAGGGATGGTACCTTAGAAATAAAGACATTCAGACATTTATGAGGAATTAGACAGACATAAAGAAAAGCCTTTTCTTCACGTTCCTCCGTTTATGTAAAACATTTGTTCAGAACCAATCTGCTTTGTTCATTTTTAGAAATAACAATGTTGAAATACAGTGATGCCTGTCAGTGAAGGACGTGAGAAAAATCAGTTTCATTCAGCATAATCAAAGATTATAGGAATGAAACATGCAAAACAATTAAACTTTGTGTATTGATATTCCACATTTAAGATTTTAATGTGCAGAGTTTGTTTTAATCCTTGAACTCCAAACAATACATATCCCTTAAGCGGCATCTCTTCTAGCTGATCTACACATCTTAAAAAGCAAATCAGCATATAGCCAGATAAACACACTCGCATGCAAACCAAGATTGGTCGGTGGAGCCAAACCCACCGCTGCTTTATTAATATTGTTTGATTATAGTTGTTCAGACCTATTGCATCACTGGCTTTCCTTTATTCAACTTCACTGTTGTTTTTCTCCTCGGTAGTGAAAGGACGTCAAAGATCACAATAAAAAAAAAAACACTCTCGATAAGTTGATGGTGGTGAATTTTCATTATCGGAATAATGAAAAATGTAAGAAACAGCAGACTCACACAATGTGTTTATTATGTATTTATGCAGAGGGGACTCCTAATCATCAATGATTACCATGATGTTCACTGAAAGATGTGCAATTATTTTGTCCAGGGCAACATGACATTTTTATAGTTTTCAGTTTGGAGGAGACTGAATATGTGCTTTTAGTCTGCTGTGCTGTGCTGAGCTATAGACCCATTGTCACACTGACAAAAGCAAAAGCACATCCACTTACACACAACATGCTGACACGTCTCGGCAAAACCCTTCAAAGGAAATTAATGAATAGTCTGGAGTGTACCACAGAGCTCTCGTCATCTACTGTCCTTCCTTACGGCTTAAACGCTTCTTTTGTGCTTGACTGACACAATCTGTAGCCCAAAGCAAATAAAGCTACATCGTGGCCCGCGGAGAATCTGAAGAACGTCCCTGTTTTCCTTCTCAGCTGAGTCGTCTGAATACCTGTCAATTTGCACAAAGGCTGACAAAACGGTCTTAAATCACACACACTCTTAAAAACACATGCTGGAGCAGAACTGCAGAGTGGCACTTCATGCCCGAAACAAAATTGTCCCCAGTACTAAAGGGCGATGCACTGTTTTAACTGGTTTTGTAGTGATAAAAAAAAAAAAGAAGTAATTTCTGTCTTATTTCTTCGTCTTCTGATTGTGTGTTGGGTGCCTTGCTCCCAAACTTTATTGGGAGAGCTACTGTAACGCTCAGATAAGATCTGATTACACATAAAGAAGAAGAAACAAGGCTGGCGTCTTTTCTAGTTGGGTTTTATAGCGGTTCCATATCATTAACTTTAAGAGTAAAATAACTACCGGTAGACTCATTTGGCCAAATTTACCAGTTTAGAGAGACTTTTTTTCAAACGTTCTTAAATTCCCACCGAGTTGCTACCTATCCTTCCATACCATCCTCATCCAATGATCCTCGCTATCTGTGCTACTCTGTGACAATCTGTTTAATCCAAACTCACCTCCGTCAGCATTGAGAGTAGCAAAGGTGATCCTCTTTTCTGCTGAGCCGGCGCTGTTGGTGACCTTCATCTGCAGTTCGTACCAGGTCGCCTCCTGCAAGTCGTACAGGATGTAGCTCTTGGTCAGCGATGTGCGCTGGGCAGTGGTCCAGGTGGCCGAGTCCACTGCTCGGTACTCCAGTATGAAGGATGTGATTGGACAGCCGCCGTTGTTCCAGCCAACCAGGTTGAGCCTGGCCCTGGTGGAGTTAATGCTGGTGAAGAGTTCATGCTCTTTGGCAAACTGCGGCTCTGAGGAGAAGATAGACGGTGCGGGTGTAACTTTAAAAACAAAGATCGACATTTACAGTTTAAGATCGCAGTGGGGCTGAATGTCTCCCAGTCGACCAACATGACCATTTTCATAAAGAAAGTCAGACAATAAATGAATACCAGTCAACCAGCCTTAAGGAATATGAGTTATAGAGGAGTATAACCACTTTTACCGCTGGACTTTGCCATTATTTAGTGAGTTATGAGTTTTTACGATCAATGAAAACAAAATCGTGTCATGACATCAAATTTCAGTGGCTGAGACAAGAAAATATTCCCTTACCTAATTTTATTCTTTGGAGTTATTAGAGACTTTCACAATATGGCTTTGGGAACATGACTCCCATGAATGAATCATCTCACACAACCTAATTTATCACAGCTGAGACAGAAAAACAAAAACATTTTGTTCCCTACCTTTCCCATGGGTCTTAGCTTCAATGATCTCACTGATGCGCCCTGGCCCCACTGCATTCTGGGCCGTCAGGGTGAATTTGTACCAGGTGCCGCACTTCAGGTTCTCCAGACGGTACGAGCGTTCACTGGGGCTGATGGGAAAACTGCCCCACTGCTCACTGTTGTCCTCCGAGTACTGCAGGATGTAACCTGGGACACGAGATTTGAAAGTAACTATACAGAAAAATCGATTTACACATTAATAAATAATATGTCTTGTCTTGTGGGTATTTTACTATCACCACTGGAAAAATCTTTATATGAATGCACTTACATTTGAGTGCACCATTTAATTGTTAGTGGATGTAAGACACTATTTAGTTTAAAGACTAAAGAGAGAGTAACACAACTAAAAGTCTGCAGCCACACTTGTAGCTTTGTGAGGCAGTAATTCACCAGGATATTAAAGTGTTGGATGTTGTACTGTGTATGATTGTGTATGACAAATACACTTGATTTGATTAAATCAAACATCCTCCACACACTGGCCATTTTAGATCTCAGATACAGAAAGACTAATGCTGCTTCTGTATCATATGAAAGTTAAAGTATTACCAGGTTCGGACTTGTAGATACCGTTCTGATCAAAATCAGAGTGGTAATAATGAGTGGAAATGTATTTATTCAATGTATTTATTCTATTTTACCTGAATAATCTGTAAGTCTGAAAACAACAACAATGGATTCCTCAAATTAGTAAGTAAAACACTTAATTGTTTAAAAATGTTGTAAATGCATCCTCCAGATCAAGTCTGCCAATATGACTCCAGCTGAACTAACCCATGGGATTAATTTACAATCTTTTACAGCTGCTAACAGGAATACAGTTATTAATATGACACAATTAAGTCTTTAATTAAGTGTTGACTTAATTAAAGTGTTGACTTGTTGGTGGCACTAAATACAAAGTCTGAGATTATTTAGAGTCATCTTCAGGGCATCTTGAATGTAGTTATCGGGACAAAAGTCTAAAAATAAACAATTGTGTGTGTATTTTGTTGATGGATGATGCTGCGAGCAGGGAAGCAATAACAAATATCACAAAGAAGGCATCATGAACAACTTTCACAGTGAGTGCAACTCTAAAGACAGGAGCAGATGATGAGGAGCAATGATGAATCACCACAAATAGCCTCACTGTGATTGCGCTTTCCTCAAGATGGAGCGCTTTAATCTCTCACTTAAACGGACCTAATCTTACCTGCTGCTTTTTAATCTACCTTGTAGGACTCGAGTATTCAGGCCGAACCACCAAATAATGAGAACAGGGATGTTAGACTGGAGTAAAGGAGGAGGTGACATTGGTTATCATAGGAAGCTGAAGGGAGGTGATTCTTTTTCATAGAACGGATAATTCATTTTGTTGAAGCATATTTGTGTACATTTGTGTGTGTGCACATTAAGTTGTGATGATACTGGCCACTGTGCTGTGTGTGTGTGTGTGTGTGTGTGTGCCACTGTGTCGCTCTCACCTCTGATGGAGCTCCCTCCGTTGTCTCCAGGTATCCATGACAATGTGATTGATGTGGTGGTAGTCTTGGTAACTGTGAGGCGCGGCTGATCAGGAGGGACTGAGGACAAACAAAGTAAACCGTGTGGTTAGTATTTGTATTCAGCTGCTTCGTGTCTTTCAGTGTTGGGACACACTCCTGGACGAGGCGGAGTTTGTTCACTGTCTTTTGGTTTCCTTTTGACCTCATATTTAAGGAGCTATTTGAAATAATTGAAGGGTAGAAAGCTTTGTGCTTGGAGATCTAATCGGCAAAGAAAGATCATAGGACCTTGCAGCTGTTTAAGTTCAAAGCCCAAGAACATCGAATTTTGGACGGGACCAATATCCAGCAACTTCAGAATTAACCCTAGTGATAATTTTAGCCCCAAAACATTATTTATTACGTATGTTGAATTGTCATCTGTTGCCTGAATTTTGTGTTTTACCTGACATAAATAAATACATTTTCCACCATAAATTGAAATTAACCAGAACATGGAAATGTATATGTTTGATGCTCAAAACCTCCTGCGGGAGGACCCCCAGACTCTCTGCTCCATATTTCCTGTCAAGATGTCACCTGATGCAACATTATGGCTCCCATATGTGTGCTCTAAGACTACTTGCCTTGGACCTGCAGGTTGAGTGTGATCTCATCTGAACCCCAGTTGTTGCTGGCCACACAGCTGTAGTTCCCAGAATCCTCTGCTTTCACCGTGCGGATGATGAAGCTGCCGTTGCCATGGACACTACGACGACCATCCACAAGGACAGGTGTGGGAGTTCCATTGGTGCTGGAGACAGACGGGAACAATGCTTATTACTCAACGTCTCCAGAACATGATGAAAAGCCACAACGTTGTTTGATATTCTATCTTTGCTGAGCAGCACGATTGTTTGTGTGCGACTTACTTTCCCTTGAGCCACTTGATGGTGGGAGGAGGGTCTCCGACAGCCTTGCATGGTAAAACAATGTCCTTCATCCAGGGAGTGGTCACTGTGCCATTGAAGGTCAGAATCCTGGCTGGAGCTAAAACACACAAACACACAACTCTGTTGTCAAGACAATAAGACAGAGGTTTACAAATTCCTTTGGTTAATAAAAAAATACCTAATGTGATTGACACATTCTTGGTATCTGTTATCGGTTATTGTTGCCAAAAAGATAACTTGATATCATTGCATGTTCAATTTTTTTATTTTTTATACCTGAATGGAAAACATCCATGCAGTTATTTACAACACACTTTTAAGTATACTATAAAAATGTACATGTTTCAGACATGAAATCATATTAATGTAAAAACCATTTTTATACAATTAAATCGCAAATAATGCTCCCTACTTATCATTAATAATGCTTTCGATGACAATGACTGTATGACTCTCAACAACATCCAAGGCCGGCTTCGTTAGAGGGGTGTACCTTTGGCCAGAGGCTCCACTGTGATCTTCTCACTGTTGTTGCCATGACCAGCAGCCGTCACAGCCACCACCCAGATACTGTACTGCCTGTTTCGAGCCAGATTGGGGATCCTGTAGAAATAAGCATCTGGAGACGCCTCAAACTCGCTCATCACCTGTAAAGCGGAGGAGAGAGGAGAGATTAATGTATCATTGGGCAGCAGCAGTGAAGTCCAGAGAAATGCCATTTGCTAACAGATGTTGGCTTTACATAAAATACAGTTGGTCCGATTCAAAGCGTCACGTAGCTGCATGCCACGTCTTAAGGTTTGAGCTCCTTTCCTGGACGGGCAATGACAAACATACATTTTAAAAAAGAGCAGTAAATGGCTTTTGGTATACAAATGCTAATACCATGGGATGCAGGTTAGAGCAGAAGACGATGTATTTCCTGATGATGCCGTTGAGTTTGAGGGGAGGAAGCCAGGACACAAACACCACGGAGCTGCTGGAGGCTGCAGCTTTAACCCCCGCTGGAGGACCAGGAACTGGGGAGAAGAGAGAACAGTGTCGGGCTTAGAAGAGCCAAGACAAACATACTGAATATGCATGCATATGTAGTTTCAATACATCTTATTCTGTACGTATAGATCACTATGAAATACAGGGTGTGATGTATTGTTACTGTACTTATAAGCGGTCAATACACACTCCTCCACTACACAGCACCAGGTTACATTGACTTTACTCTATTGTTTTTGTGCTACGTGTTTTTGAGTTGCAACTAAAACATGATTGACAAAGTAATAACTTCGATAACTTTTGTGTTGAGTGTGTTGTTATATCAGGTTATGCATCATACCATCCTCTTTAGTGCGGACGTAGATCTGTTCACTGCGGACACCATCTCCAGCGTTGGTGAAGGCCAAGACCTGGATGCTGTAGTTGGTGTACTTCTCCAATCCGTCCAGCTCCAGAGACGGCTGATTGGTGGTCACATTCCTGATTTCTCCCAGTTCTGACACAGGATAGGAGAAACATTTATAAGCCTGGGTATCACAACAACAAAAATGATAAAAACAGGTATTACAGGATTTTACTTTTCACAACTGCTCTGATTTCTCTCTCTCCTTCTCTACTCCCTTATGTCCTGTCAATCTGAGGCAATGGGCCTCACTGAGTTATTGCATTGTGAATTATTGATGGAGACCAGCCAGACTGCAGCCCGTTATACATTTACAGGAAGAACCACACATATTCCCCCTGTGCAATGCAGACTTTACATTTCCACTGTTGTTCAGCACCATCTCATACTGTCAATTGAAAAATCTGATGTTGTTCATCAAGTATGTAGATTAAAATGTCAATCAAAAATGTATATTGCAAGTGCAAATAAGTTGGTGGGAATTACACTTAAACGAGTCAGATAAACAGGAGAATGTGCTCCAATTGCTCCCCTGAGATCAGCAAACAACTGTTTATATCTAAAAATGGTGCCAATTCATTTGAAGAACACACTCTCTTCAACTCACAACAGCCTATTACAATATTACCAACAACACCACAGCATCCCCTAGTGGACCAACAGTGACAAGCAACGGCAATGCAAACATGAATTATTGATAAATCAGGTGAAGTAAACAATAGACTTGAATGAAATGAAACTGCATCGATTAATAAATCATATAATTGTTTGGGTGATGGTAATACCTCCGTCGGGCAGGTTGGCCCAGTAGATGACTCTGTATCCCTGCAGGTTCCCATTGAGAGCCTCTCGGGGTAGAGGCATCCAGGAGAGCGAGATGACCTCCGGGGACTTTGCCACAGCCAGGACGTTTTCAGGAGGCCGAGACGGCACTATGAGAGACACAAGAGGCTCAATGAAGGCAGATTGGTGCGTTAATCTAAGTGACTGTGTGTGACGGTACCCTCATTGAAGCAGTTCACCGAGATCAACAAATATGAACTGCTGACACCAAATATCACATCTGGAACATCTGTTTGGATACATTGTTCCATGTAAAACAATGAAACAGCACTTGCATCCTTGTCCCCTTTATTTACTAAATCTTACATGAGAGACAATGGATGTTCAATTCTAAAATGGTTGAATGTTTTAGTTGTTTAAAATGTCAGAAATATTGACGACTGCATCCTCAAACTCCCTGATGTTTATTGAGAGTGAAAAGATCTTAATAAACTATATATATATAATAATGTTTTCAAATGCTAAAGATTAGCATTACATCAGTGATGTAACAGTGTTCAGTATGTTAAAAACATATTTTTGTGACGCAGGGAAGTTTTAAGTTTTTTTTTGTTTTGTTTTCCAATTTATAATTTTATTGTAAATAAAGAATAGAAATATATATTTTCTATGAAAAAAACAAAAAGGGACACTTTATATTTTGTAAAATTAGCCGACATGTCCTCTTTAATCAGAGACAATTCTGCCTAAATCTGTTGTCTGATGTAATTCAACATATTGTCCAGTAGAGGGGAGCCTTTCCACAAGAATATGTTAGAGATCTGTTGAGAGCCATTGGCTCTCAAAGGTGGACGTAACAAGAGATGTGGTTCCAAATAACAAGTCAAACAGCAAGTAGTTTATAAAATAAAAGAGTATAGATCAAAAACAAGATATATTACAAGATCCTCAACAGGGACGCGTTGTCTTGGACACATGTACGTTTACAGTAACACATATATAACACGTCAGAACCACCCACGGACCCCCTCCTTACCATCCTCCAGGGTTTTGATGACGACTTGCTGCGACGAAGGCCCGGTGCCAGCCCTATTAGCAGCCTGCACCACCACGCTGTACTGAGTGAACTTCTTCAGGTCGTCCAGCACGATGCTCTCTGTGGTGTCTCCTGTGGTGTCCAGGCTGATGATGGTGAACTGGTGGCTGCCGCCGGGGCTGTACTCCCTGTAGCCCACCTGGAAGCCGCGGATCACTCCGTTCTGCAGGTGCTTCTGGGGAGGCTGCGAGACGATGATGACGAGAAGAAACGGTAAGTAGTACATAAGCTGTAGTGACTGTAGCACAAACATTAAATACCAAAGCTAAAGCAAACAGAACACTGATATATAAGAATGTTCATGTAAATCATTGCAGATTGAAATTAAATATGAATAATCATCTTCTGTTAATTTCATGTATTCATAAACAATTATGACCAACTAATTATCTTACTGACTACAGGTTATAAAAGAAACCATGACTTTTCGTTGTACACAAATGTTATTGGTAACTGTTGCTCCTTCTAATGATGTCTTTATACAGAATGTTCAGTTACTTTATTAATGTTTATTTATTTCTTCTTTATTCAGATCCTGATTAGCATTCACAAAGTGGTTGTTAGCCTTTAAGGGGTCCAAATAAAATAATAAAAGAAAATAAAACAAACGCTACTGATCTAGAAAGGAGCATGTTTAGCAATGCAAAGTCTCAGATTTTCAACTATTTACACTTTCATAAATGATGATACCAACCACTGCAGAGAGAGAAAAAAACCATCTCTTTGTGTTTCTCTGACCCTTCAATGTTTAATTCCTAATAGTTATTCCAGTGCTGCAGCTGATCAGTAATACACACAAAGTTTGGACTTTACCCTCCAGGAAACTTTGATGCTCTGTGGGGAGGTGGGCTCCAAAAGGACATCCTGTGGTGGACCGTCAGGAGCTGCACATAAAGCACATCATTCATCATGACTGCATGCTTGTATTCACAATGTAATCACAATGGAAGAGACAATCCACCACTGACTGTCCCCTGGTGTCCCGTTCACCTCCACTAGATGGTGCTGTTGAGTTGAGAATGTATTTCTCTTTGTGCGCTTGCTCATTCACCTACCTTGCAGTTTCCACCTCAACTTAATGCTAATTAAAAAAAACTTCATCAACTTTAACCTTTAAAATAATGTGAGAAATGATACATGTTTTATTTAATTTGAAGTTTACGACTTTGTTTTAGCAATGAATCCAGTAAAATGGGGCATTTTAATGTGCTGGTATGCCTGCGGGGGGATCATTATAGGCAATAGAAGATAAGTGAATACTGATAGAGCCGACTAAAAGCAACAGTGAACTGATCTGTTTCCCCACATATACAAGTTGATGGCCTTCATTTCCAACAACCATAAAATAATTATGTGCAAGATGACTCAACAGGCCTCGCCAGGAGGAATATATAGACACTAAAGAGGAGTTTCTTTCCAAACCAGCATTCGGACGAAGTGTCCTTTCTCTACGGAGCAGAGTTGAAGTATTACAATGAATCTTAGTGACAGCGTAAAGTTCATAATAGCCAAATTAACAAGAGTATGATATGGAGAAAGTGGAGTTTCATTTTATGTTCTAGGGAAAGTAATTCCAGCAGCGCTGTACTTCCATTCTGTTTGCAATGTTCAGATGCTTTTCAGTAACAATTCTCTTCTTGCTGTTAACTTTATGTTGAAATGAGGTAAAACTGTACAAAATGCATGTAAAATGTGAGTCATGGTTACCTGCTTCATCAGTGGTGATGGTGAGCTCGTTGCTAGGGTTGCTGTTGCCGATGATGTTCTTGGCGACCATGCGGATGTTGTAAGTGGAGGAAGGGTGGAGGTCAATAATCGTGGCCTGGTTGAGCTGTGGTGACACATCTTTGGTTACCTGGGCTGATAGCCATGACGCTAGAACAAACAGAGGGGGAGAATGGATATTAACATCCGGGTTTCCTGTTTGCTGTAAAGTAATTGTTCAGTAATCTTGTTTCTTCAACTTGTGTCTACCTGATTTGTTCTTGCATTCAATATCATATCCCGTGATGGGGCTGTTGCCGTCAAAGCCCATGGTCCAGCGGAGAGCTATTGTCCGATCTTTTACCTCGCGGATCTCCACCTCTGGAGGGTCGGGCGGTTCTGAGGAATATTGTGAACACAACAGAGTTTTAACCCAGTCGTCCTGAAATAGAACGCGATCGCAGGCAGACCAGACAGACGTATCGCTTTTACCCCGTCTGAGATTTCCCCTGTGAAAGTTTATGGGTAAGAGTCACACTGTGCGGCAATTAAATGAATAAACAAGTGTATCAAGTAATAAAGGTTAGAAAACTTTACTGGTCCTGACGGAGGTTTCTTCGAAACAGACCCAGTGAAAAAGCCTCTCGCTGAACTGAGCCTCACCTTGCACTGTCAGCTGTATGATGCCTCGGTCCTCCCCGAAGGAGTTGATGGCATGACAGGAGAAGAAACCCGAGTCCTCACGAACAGTTGGCATAATCTACAGAGAGACACAACGTACGCAGGCAATTAGGGGGCAGGGAGTCATTTTAGGAATCTAGAATGATGTTTCACGCCAAGTGACTTTTGAAAAAGGAGGACGGGCAACTTAAATATTCTCATCCTCTACAAGAGAGGAGGACAAATCCTCTTCATTCCGACCCATGTTGGACACTTAACTACCAAATGACCTCAAGGCATATAGTATTTTACAACAGTGCATTCCACATGGACTCACTCATACTGTGTTTGAATAACCATTGGATTGGACTGAGAGGGAGCTCTTTAATATTTTACACTCTAATGTCCTTCCTACTCTTTCTCCTTCTCTGCTTATAGATACAAAATTGTTAAAAATGACAAAAGGTTGTGCACGCCCTAAAATGCATGACAGTGATGCTGAGCACTCACCACCAGCGTGGAGATGACTTCATCGGCCACCTCTTTGACGGTGACCACGTATCGGCTGGTCTCCGGGTTGATGATGCGTTCTTCTTTCTCCCAGCGCACCATGATGGGTTTCTCCCCGTGAGCAATGCAGCTCATCTTCTTCTCCTCGCCCTGCGTGGCCAGCGTGGTGTTGGGGTAGGAGGTGATCATGGCCGGGACTGGATGGGTGTGACAGAAGTTGAGGGGAAGAGAGTAAGCATAGAAATAAAATAAGATAATAAATCAGTTCAAACGATTATTTCGCACATTTGGTGCTGAAGATGCAATTAGACAATTATATAGACACCAAACATCACTGTTTTCTAACAGTTTATCTACTTTGCCTTCCACCAAGGGACACTTTGGAAATAATCATAATTTTATTCCGAAAAACAAGAAATCTAAATGTAAAATCAAATCAAACATTTGAAAAAACACAGAGCGTACGCATTCTCCAACGGTGTTTCCTGCCTGATACTGAGAAAACGCCTCCTTTTTTTCTCTCTGACAATTATGACAACCACTTAAACACTCCAGGGACCATCGTGAACTCATGTCTGAGTCTACCTGTCTCCCACAATACTTAGAGAGTGAAACGCAGCCCTTCAGGTAAGCCTGCGCCTGCTTTGATAGTGACAGCGAGCGGTAACGTGCTGCTTTCTGAGGATGAGGCGGAGGAACGGAGAAGAAAGTGGTGACTCCTCACTGAACTCCCATCGGTCTGAGCGTGGAGCCGGTCTGGCTCTACGCCGTAACCGCACACCAGGCTCATTAGCGACATATCTAGCCTGTGCCTGTGCCTGTGTGTGTGTGTGTGTGAGTGCTGTTCAGCAGAACGACTATGTGATGTGAACGTCTCTCACCCAGACGACTCAGTCTGTACTCACACTGTTCTCATACTTTCTTTGCTTCTGTCTTTTTCTCTCTACAGGCATGAAGCCGTCTCCCGATTACAACACTCACAAAGACGTTCAGGTGCTACTCACAGGACAATGATCTCTGCAGTGTGAAGCCGGAACTGAACAAATATGTTGATCTCTATCAATCTGGACAATCGTGAACATTATCATAATTATTATACAGATGTTAAAATGCAGGTTGTGTGATGGCTTATACACCTGAGACAATCTGAGTGAGACAATGAACATCGAAATTTGTAGGCGAAAAATAATCCTGGGAATCCATTCAAAGCTCCCTGAAACAAATGCTATTTAAATCCCTCCAAGTTATGTTATTGTATAATGGCCAGGATGCGATTCATTGATGTGCAACAATCAGGCTCTAAATTGCACAAGGAACAGAAACACTGAATATCTGAAATCATAAATGGTCAGAAAAAGCCAGAAATTATTGGCTAGAACATATTTCAATATCAACCAATTCAATAATGTTCCCCGTACAATGTATAATAAAATGTCGGCTACAATGATCTCGTTTAAAATTATTTATTTATTAAATAATAACACATTTTTAATAATTGTAGAAAATAATTAGTTAGCAAGTCTCTACATCCACTACCTTAAACTAAGGATTTAAATAAATTCTCAGTGATTAATCTGTTGATATATATATATATATATATATATATATATATATATGTTTTTTGACATAATTGTTTTGTCAATAAAAAGTCTGAATACAGTGGAAAACATCAGAGCCAAAAGAGACGATTCAAATTGCTTGTTTTATTACCCAAATATATTCACTTTACAATGTTTTCAAAATCTTTACTCAATAAATTACTTTATATTAACGTTTTGGCCACTCAGGGGCAGTGGAGTCGAGCTATAAACACACCGCTGACATATCATCACCCTTTTAAAGTTGATAGTGCATGTTGGCAAACAGCTGCTTCTTTACACATCCGAGGATCCATGTTCATTCATTTGGAGTCCTATTTTTGTCCACCTGATAGATGGGAGTCTAACATTCACTCTCCTTTTAGATATGTCAATGTCCAATAAGAAATATGTGTGTCCTCAGCTTAAATGCTCCACTTTGTTCACCAGCTAGACACTTTAATTTGTTTACTGTGAAGTCGCTTTTGGCGTTTTCTTCCCCACTGAAAACAGCTGTGGCTTTAAAATATGAGTGACAACTTTTACGACACAAATTAGATGTTATGAATACTGATTAGAGCGGCTTTAATCAGTTTAAACAGGCCGGTGTTTATTCCTATATGTTTATTAGAAGGTTTCCAGCTTAAGTAAATATGTGCTATGGTGAAAACTGTCCCCTTGAAAAGGACAGTAGCGGCGGGTACTTGTGCCGGACGAGGTCGGAGGCCCTCTCCTGCAAGAAGAGATGCGATATGTGTGTTTGAGTCAGTGTGTGCATGTCTGTACACTCCTGAATAATCTGTCTGTGTGCATGTGTATGAGTGTTGTACTATGTGTGCATATGCATGACTGTGTGTGCATGAGAGCGGCTGTGTCTGTGGGAGCTAAGTGGGCGAGCACAGAGAGCAGAAAAGACTTGTGCTCATGACACATCTCAGCCACGCTACACAATGGAGGAGAGAGAGAGAGCATGTACCCCTGCAGCGCTAACTATGATCCCTCGCTCTCTCACTCCATCTCCCTCCTCAGGCTCCCACCAGGACAGCGATGATTTAATGATGAGAGAGACCACTTTGATTATTCATACGCGGCAGACAAGTCCGCTGGCCGTGCTGTTGTCTCACACAGACACACACGCATTCGAACATATACAGACGTGCAAGTATAACGAAAGATGCGCGTGTGCGCCAGTGCACATTCGGAAATACACAAACAAAGACAAATACAGAGACCTTGCAAGTGTAGAAACACTGTCAAAATAGAAGAACAAACAACATAGGGATGCACATGCACAAACAGATGCAAACCAAAACAGAATCAATTGCACACACACAAACAACTGTAAACACGATTTAGAAATACACACATGCTTCCCGACACACACACAGTATTCCCCTGGGTCAAAACAGTGTAGATAACTTTATAGACATTTTTTTTGTTTTCACACAGGCGACATTCTGGTAGTTTGCCCGTACTGGGAGTGCAAGAAAGGTTAGTCAATCACAAGTCAATTAAAGTACTTAAATTGACAATGAATCATTTATTATACTGTACTGACGCGCTAAACTGCACTCGTTCTGCAGCACAAGCAGGCTGGAAAATGCCACGACTTGTTTCTTGCTCTGTTATTTATTATTTCAGTGGTACATACAGTCTGAAGATGTATCTACACTGTAGAGTATGTGCATGCATGTGCATTAGAGCATGCTTTTTTGTTTATTCTGATTCCGATACGTGAGTCGCTACTCAAGCAGTTTTGTGAGGATGTAGCGGTACTTTGAGCTACATGCTAACGTGAGCTCGCTAACACACTGCTGACATGCCGATGCTTAGCATGTATGACGGTTAAATTGCTGCTAGCATAGCTTAGCTAAAACATGTCTTTACACTGACATCAGTATGTCTGTGATAAAGTAATATGTGACAATATCGGCCAA
The DNA here is from genome assembly GCF_009769545.1 of Cyclopterus lumpus. Lineage (NCBI taxonomy): Eukaryota > Metazoa > Chordata > Actinopteri > Perciformes > Cyclopteridae > Cyclopterus > Cyclopterus lumpus. The sequence continues at coordinate 14,850,383 of NC_046978.1, read as the reverse complement.
GTCGCTGTTTTCATTGTGTACTTTAAATTAAAATCAAGAGTTAACTCGCACACAAACACAAAATCCAACACACACAAATGTTTCAGACTTTGATGCAACCAACACAAATCAAAAGGGGGTGTTACATGTGTGCGTCTGTGTGGGTGTGTTTGTGCGCACAATCAAGGCCGGTGCGCGTACGTGCACCTTCAGCCCCAGCCCACCCCCGGCATGATGAAATGTGTCAGACTTGGCACTGCCGACGTTTAAACCTCATCACTTATTCACTCGCAGCCCCTCCCTCTCCCTCGCTCCCGACACCATCATCCCCTTTCCCACTGCCCCCATGCAGGAAATCGCTGATTTATTTTGCATAGCAACTATGAATTTTAAGTGAGTCCTATTAAAAGAGTATTCTCAGCCCCTTCTCTAAATGTTATTGCTCCTTAACAGGGGCTATTTTCTCCATCTAAATCGGTGGCCTCGCCAGTGCAAGTTAACACTGACGAAGCTTGTGTTTGCTCATCGAGAGAGAAAGGGCACTCAATGACAGAACGCAGGACTCAGTGTGTGTTAGTGTGTGTGCGTACGTGTTTCTGTGGGAAATCATGACTATTAAAATATGTTGTATGAGCACACGCTTGTCAATATGAATATGCACATTTGAATACAAGTTTCATTCCGCTTGTTACCATATGTGTGTGTGTGTGAGTGCATATGTGAGAATGAGACATGCTAAATGTCTGTGTGATCTGCTTGGCTACCATGCGACACAGAGCGCAGCATCTAAAATGTCCTACAATCTTCGCCGATCTTGGTTGTGCTTCAGCGGCCCAGGCTGAGGTGAGGCCTCATCTCATCTCTATGCACCTACCGTGCAGCACTCGCAGGGCCCCGGGCTAAACCTATTCTTTTTGATAGCCCATAATTGCTTGGTTGATGTATATTTTTTAATATCCAGCGATATTACAGGGGCCTGGTAATAAAACACGGCCGGGTAGAGGAGAAAGTGTGAGTGGGAAGAGCGGAGGCAAGGGAGAAGGAGAAAGCTGCGAGGGTAGAGAGGGAGGTAAAGGGAGGGGAGCAAAGACGGAAAGGTACAGACAGGAGGTGAGGGACTGAGCCGTGTGGAGAAGGCTTCACTCGTACTAAGATGGGCTGAATGTTGAATAATAAAACCTCAAGCACCATTTGAGTCAACGGTGGCTTCGCACAACCTCTTTTGTATGGAAACTGGCACTTCTGAAATCCTAGTTCCAGAATGACCTTGGTGTTAAAACTGTTAAAGCATTTGCAGATTGAATAAGAGCAATTAGATGATTCATTGGACAGAGAGAGAAATTAATTGGTCAGTATTTGATGGCCGATTAATCAGACTAGTTAGCTAGTTAAGCTAAAGTTGACTTCTGAGAACCCTGTAAAAAGTGTTTCATGCACTTGATGGATACAAGAGAGCAGTCATACGAGCAGTATGATGCAAAAAGATTTAGGCTAAGGTAGCATATATATGCACTAGTCATATGCACTAGTCAGTTCGGCATGCTGGCTTTTGCCTCTTACATTATAGTAGAGTAGATAAATGTACTGTAGAATCCATTACTTACACTTTTGCTTGTTTGTTTTCAGAGAGTATAAATAAAAAGACACAACCCTGCGAGTATACAACCAGAACAGTTCTCTTTTGACACGATACATGACTCACTCTGTTGACATTGTGATGTAGAAAGAGGACAACAGCAAAACAGGCACACAGACACACAGAGGAGCAGTGTAGACTGATGTAGAATGATTTAAATATATGATACTGTCATATTCATCTGGGATTAAGACTGATTTGTGAGAAGACTGAGTCAATTAAGCTACAAACAGATCTGTAAATGGAAAATAAATGCATGCTTTCTTGTGACAATGGGATATTTAGTCACTTGGCAGACACACACAAATGAAAAAGGCTATCAAATGAAACAAATAATAATCTTTCTCGCATTGCTGGAAATGTAAGAAACAAAGACAGACAGAGAGTGTGCAAATAAAGCAGAGAAACATGCGGACTGCTCTTCCCTTGAGCCCCCTCGTCGGCTTCTAATTAAGGTATTGACGGGTTTTAATGACGCTGAAATGCACTCAAGAGTTCCAGCATAACACACACACACCCACACACACACACACACACACACACACAAATTCGCACACGTTGCATGCAAGCAGAATGAACAGAATGCACCATGAATGGATACACAAATAAAAACGTATCTAAAAAAACCATTACATGACAATCACACTGTATGCTTGAAAAGAAACGTGTTGACAAACACAAACACTGAGAAATGGACACGGTGGAGCTGATGGCTACAAGCACACTAATGGTCGCAGTTTTTCAAACCACTCATGCGAGTAAGTACACTTGTACAGAAAGCATCTTGAGCGTACAAGTACAGTTTGGGGTTTAAAGGGCATGAAATGTGATCTGTTGATGAGTGACCGGCATGCGGCCGAGCCAGCATGCAATGAATGAGAAGCCAATGGCAGCCGAGGAAGGACAGCGCACGGTGTTATCGTATAGGCCCTTACAGCTGGCTGTTGTACTGTGAATTATTCGAGCTGTGAGGATGGCACGTCAATGCTAACTGAATCACAAATGACTCTGAGGTTTTAAATGACACTGCAAGAGAAACTTAATTCAGGAGTAAATGGACAGAGTGTAAAAAGAGAACTGTATTCACATGTATTTAATCCATTTTCAGTGCTACTGATGATGACATTATGATGATGTCATGGGGGAACTGTTCGCATGATGTTAGCTGCAGTACTAATGGTTCTGGAGATTTTTGTGTTTATTGTAGCAAGAGGGTGGTGTGAAAATGTACGAAAATCCTGTTAATTATACACATATGATAATACTGTATACATAATCCAGCACCTTTTCATAACCCTTCATTTGGTCAATGGGTCAATTGAATGGTTTCATAGATAGATAGTTAGATGCCTGAAATAAGATTTGTGGTTAACACAAGCTTATGAGATGTTAATGTTTTGTTCTATTGTATAAAATAATGCGTCAGTAAGGACCATTCTTAAGTTTTTAAGTACAGTAAAAAGGTGGAAGCTAACAAGTGGCTAAATGAGGCTACAAAAGTCTGTCTTTATGGCCTCATTGTGTGTACTCGCGCTCACGTGACTGTGGAGTCTGTTTACAGCCCAACGTTAGCTTTTTAATTCTGCTGATCACGCTTAAAAAATGATCTTGAACAAAATATGTAAGCATCATAAAAGTTAGTTAGTTTGCCACAGAGCAAATTAGCACCTATTTTCTGTAATAATCCAAAATCCAATGAAAAAATCCCATTGGCTTTTTGTCTCGGGAACCAGTGTGATGCGTCCGGGTTGATACAAATATGTAATTCCTGCAGCACTCTATCTATTTTGCAATTAAGAGTGCATGGCTCCAGGAGAAGTGTATTAATTCATAGATGACTGCAAAAAGGAATTCTGCAAATTTGAGAAACAGTAAACATGATATTCAAAGGTTTTAACAGCAGGAGTTCTTCAAATAACCATAATGATATGCAACAAAGGCTCAATAAAATAAACATGTAAATAATTCTGCATAAAGCGCCAAATCTAATGAGACAGCGATGGCTCTGAATAAGAGGATTTTACGTTGGAAAAGTGGGTACAGCAATACTACCAGAATTGGTAGAATTTTCTTTGCTGTAGGGACTCATAAGGTCAGAGGAGGAGGCTCTGTGCAGGTGTGTCAAAATTGTTCGATAGTTATGACGCAAAAGAAAATGTTATTTTAAAAAGTTCAGTATATTTTTCAGCAGTAAGAACACATACTGTATAGACTACTGCATAAAGAGAGCCATTAACGGGCAAGCAGTGAACTATAGTTCTTACCACTATGTTCATATCCACAAATATAATTCGAATGAAAACTCGACACATTTTCATGAAATTACTAGAACAGTTTAAAGATTAATCTTAAGGAGGAGAAAACGATATAAATAAATAAAAGCAGTAAACAATGTTAACATTACTACTAGTTTTGAGAAGTAGGCTTACATTATGTAGCACTAAAGCTGTCAAAATTCTCTTTGACAGAGCCGTACAACATGAAACTGAAGCCTAGAACAACAGCAGAGTGCATTCGGCAGGTCAAACATCTCTCTCTCTCTCTCTTTCTATCACTCCATCTCTACTTTGGGAGATGATACAACGGACTTGAAAGAGCAATGAAACCGAAACTATGTAAGCAATCTCAGTTTAATTCTCACTGCCCCCCATCCCCCACATCAGTACAAGATGCACATCTCACTCTGACCTGTTTGAGGAATGTCTTCTCTTTGGCTCTGAAAGAACTCATTGGAATAGTGGAGTTCAGTTAATACAGTAAAAGCATATCATGAACATGCATATCAATGCACATTGCGCGACACAAGACCTTGTTTGCTTTAGTTGAAATAAATTAACAAGGTCTCATTGTGTGTTGTTTGGAGTTAGATGTGCTACAGAGAGTGGAGTCTTCTGTAGTTGTTTTGCTTGGTGAAAAATGGAAGAAAGAAAGGTTTGTACAGCCATAGGTCAACTTGCTGCATAGCAACTGGATGCAAACTGACCTATGAAAACACAGAGAGCAAGTTCTTCTCTTAGCCTGCCGCTGTAACACTGACAGCTTCACACAGTGGCAGCTCCCAACCCTGTACACTGCGAGGCTTAATTACAGTGACACATGAAAAGCCACGGCAATGCCAGCTGATATTAATGATAACAAGTGCTGATTTATCCAGAAGAAGATTATTTGGTTGGCGTCCCTTTTCATAGATGGGTCAGAAGTCAGGGTTAGTTACAACTTCCATTACATCACTGAAAACAAGTTAAATGTGTCAGATTCTTGTTCTCTTTTTCACAATTGTGTTCTGTAGCTGGTAAGGAGAGAGAAAGAAGAAGAGATAGAGAGGGAGAGGGAGACGGAGAGGGGGCTGCATGTCAGCAGGGCTCCTCTCGATCCAGTTTGATAACAGTAGCACAGGGAAAATAAGCCCCACTCACATCTAAGCGTCATGAAAATGAAGAGCCACTCCTAGCGCTACAGGGGAGCTACATGCTAATGCCTCGCTGGAGGCAGGAGACCTGCAGTCGGGGACATTAACATCTGACCACTGGCAGAAAAACAGTAACATGCTTGCATATACAAACGGTTTGCATATAGATAGCTTTGTGCAGAAAAATGTACTAAATAAAGGTTTGTTTTTGTCATTTTGGCCAGTAAGCAAGTCAGGCTCATGACCCCTTTAATTTGCTTTGCTTAACTTATGAAGTGCTTTGTATTGAGCTGAAGCTCAACACAAGCTATTTTGGCCAGTGAGATGTTGCTTCAGATGGATTTTGATCAGAATCGGTAACGGTTTGTTCATCATATACACAGCTCTCTATTGAATCTGCTGATGTGCCTCTCCCTCCCTTCCTTCCATTTTTTTAAAAAGAAATTTTAAAATGAATGTCTAGCCGATCAACTTTACGAGGAGTAGAGCTATCTGTAAAATCCCACAGCTGGAAATCCTTTTTAACGGCTGCTTGTTGCTGCGCCGGCACCAGACATTAAAATACGCAATGATTACTGCTCATCAGCTAATATTGATCGTGCATCAGACGCAGGCTCTTACTTTTGACGGTGAGGTACATGGACTTGCTGACATCAGCTCCCACGTCGTTGCTGACCTTACACAGGTAGAAGCCGCTGTCGTCCTCCAGCACGTGTTTGATTAGAAGCGAACCGTTGCTCAGCAGCTGCACACGAGAGCCACTGTTCAGCTGGATGGGCTGAAACTGGGGAACGCCGGCGCCTGAGACAAGAAGGAAGATACAGGAGAGAGTAAAAGCTAAATAATGAGAACATGTTGAGCTTTCTATAGCTCATACAGCACATTAAATATACACATCATGCCTGTTTATTGATCTATACTTTTCAGGAGAGAAATAGATGCGTAATGCTAAAATGGAATGCAGTGCTCAACAATAAGCTGATCTCCAGTGTGTCAGTGTGTGTGTGTGTTTGTGTGCGTGCATTCATTTGACCACGTGTCTCTGTTTACAGATTTGATGACAAAGCCTGTCAGATTATGGGAGGATTGTAAACGTGTTTCTTAACACCAGGCCTAAATCCTTAAACCGTCAAACAGCTGCTGAGCACAGTGAAGCAGGCCGAGCTGCCGGTGTGATGCAATCAGAACAGACATAATGCTCATGTTTAACAAGACAGCAGATTGGTGCAGAGGAGCAACAAGCAGACGGCGAGCAGAGCGGATGGGCCTTGCATTGCTGTTGGCCTTCAACACCGAGAGCTGCAGCGAGACATAAATTGTTTTTTTTTTCAGACTATTTATTCCTGTGCGGCAAAGCGTTATGCTTTACATGTATGTTTGTTGAATTGCTAGATCCAGAAGAAATAGTTATATCGACTGCATAAATGGCCTTGGTCGACAGGCATGGATTTGTCTGATTATAAAACAAAGTCAATTCTCAAAAGTCCAATACGACTGACACTTGATATCCATCACTGAAGCATCGATGAAATAATTGGAATTGGCATCGCTGACATAGTTGAGCCTGCGTGCAATTAATACCCATCTTTTTAATAGAATATGATAAATATCACTCTTGTTCTATTGTTAAACAATGCAGTATCTCATTCTGCAAAGTCCGCAGGAAATGTCACCGACAATGAATCGTAAAGCTTACCATTTTCGGAGCAGTCTGCTCCTCTAGTGATGAAAGCACTGTATTCCACCTTGCTCATGTAGTATTAAACACATGTGTGAACTGAGCCAGACGTTGCATTAGCTCGTGTTAAAGTAAGCGTGTAGAGATTAGGCTATTTAGTGAGCTGTGGGTTTTTGCTTTTTAATTAAAATGCAGTCAAGTGGCCGTGGCCAGCAAAGGGTCAAGTGGTGACTTTGTTCCTGCTCCCCTGACTATGACAGGGAGAGGAGGCAGATGTGTTCTTCCTTGAATTATAGATTTTGCATATCCAAACGGTGCTAGTCGTTATGCTAATAGCAGTTGACCTTTACTTACGGTTCCATATCTCCCAGAGACACTCATCTGGCTCTTACCTACTTCTGTTGCAGTAAAAGCATGCCAGACCACCATTCTCTGGACAAACTGCCCTCTGGCTTCCAACAAATTAAACGATAGCTTCCCAAGCCACCTACCCTGGATGTATTTTTGTTTTGGAGGTGATTTTCATTGCTTCTTTGCTCCGAATGTTATGCTGCACAACAACATATCATTGAGCACCCGGAAGGATGGAGGTCAAAATATGTGAGATGGCCGAAAAAAAAAAGTGATCTGCGGCCGGACCAACTGAACTATGGGGCCCTTTCTGCTTGATTTTAACGCTACAATTGAGCACACACACAAACACACACGCACACACACACACACACACACACACACACACACAATCCAATCAAAGGGTGAAAAACAGATTTGAGTCTTTCATTCCTTTGATCATGGGGCCGAGCGAACGCACACACACACACACACACACAAACAAACACACGACTCCTCATCGGTTGTTGTCCTTCTGTTGGTGAAGCTTTCATCCCTGGTTATATGGATGATGGAGCAAACACCTGGGGCTCCTCTTCATCTGCCCTGCTCAAGTGGCCAAACTCACCTGCCGCCTCCCTGCCCTTCTGTCTGCTAACGCTCTGTCTGTATATCTGTCTGCCTACTTTTGTCTCTCTCTCTCTCTCTCTCTCTATATATATATATATATATATATATATATATATATATATATATATATAGCTCACAGTTTACAGAGCAGATGGCTGTGTGTGTGGTTCTATGTCTGTGTATTCACACACATATGCTCCGGCTGTGGATGAAGCAAATGGAAGCCACTCAACTGCAAAAGCACGACTACTGCACTCGCCTTCACACAAAGTTGCCTTAAGAAACACAACCTGAGACCAAGCGAGCTGCACACAAAGCTGTACTGTTGTTGGCAAAATTATCATTGTAAATGATAACTTGATGTTTTTTCTTTGATGTTTTGTATTGTATAACAAAAAAACACTTATTTCCCTCTTAAATAATGGGAAATGATTCATTCGAAACTGAAGGCTACAACCTTCAATCACTGTTGTTCAATACAGGTCAGAATCACCATTGAGAGTCAAGATTAAACAATCTTAATGCTGTGAGCTTGAATTCATATTACTTTGCGTTTCAATACTGTGTTCATTGTTGCAGTGAGTTGTTGAGCGGTGGTCACATAGCAATAAAAAGTGGAACTCCCAATATTGCGTGCACATAAAGACGGATTCCCATGCTTACCACTTGTAAGTGTTCAAGTCATTGAACTAAAGACAGTTATGTGATTGCAGTTTGTCTTGTGAGGGTTAAACATTGTTTGAATTATAACACTATATCCATTAAATCTGGAGTTAATTACTTTGAGTGATGAACTTCCGTTTGATTGTTTCGCAGCCACTTTGTTTTATTACTCAATTTGATATATTGCTGAGCATCCTGGTAACTCGGGAGACTTCAGTCTGCTTACCTACTCTTTGAGTTTAAATTCAAAAGTGTGATTTGTTTTTAATTCATTCCCTCGTAGCTGGCAGGTTGACCTGCAGTCGGTAATGCATGCTGTGTTTAATGTACCTTTGGAGTGTTCCCATACGATGGTGGGTGGAGGGTAGCCTTCAGCCGAGCAGTTAAGAGTCACCGTTTTCCCATAGATCCCATCTTGATCCTCAGGCTGAACCACAAACTGAGGAGGAACTGTACATACACAAAAATCAACAGTTAACATTGATACATGATCATTGTGTTGGTGTCTTTATTACACTTGTAGCCTGTGTGTGCAGTTTCACAAGTCAAACGCTGCACCAGTCAATTTTACCTCCAGCCAGACAGCAGGAACTAATAACTGAAGTTTGGCACTGCAGGGATGGCTTAAAATGAAAACCTGCACACATACTGCAGAATATAGTAGTCCACGAGGGTGCCATTAGATATATAATCTGTTCCTTTGTGCTTCCTCACCTCTAACAATGAGCTGACTCTGGTGCTCCACTGCAGCAGCCTCGTTGCGGGCGACGCAGGTGTAGTTGCCGTTGTGGTCGGGCGTGAGGTTGGAGATTCTCAATGAGCTGGTGAAGTCGATGTTGTCCACAGTCACACCCAGGCTGATGGGGATCGGCCGTCCATCTTTCTGCCAGGTGATGTCCAGCGGGCGGTCGCCCGACATGACCACGCAGGGGATGAAGACACGTTGGCCAATGGTGAAACGCTGGAACTCAAAGGGCTGAATGTAGGGAGGCACTGAGAGGCAGAGGAGGAGAGGGCGAAACAGACACACAGATCAAATGTGATTTCAGCCGAGAGTTTCAAAGACCGTCTTAATTCCCTGGATTTTGTGGCAGATACAGTGTCCTTTCCTTCAGAGTAAACTGAAAATATTCACTGAAGGAACACAAAAGACCTGGATAGCAACACATTGTGCAATAAGTTCCCGTCATTGTCAGTCGGGGACATTATGTTCTTTCAGAAAAAGAAGAGCACACAGAAACAGAAAAAGAAATAACTTTGAGGTGACTCATTCAGGTTGCTTGGAAAAAGAAATCTGCGTGAACCTGAACTTTTTCTCTCTGTCTATGAATGATGATCTATTGATCTACTAACCTACGTACTTTACCCATCTTCCAGCCGGGATACTACATCAATCTAAGATTGTGTTCACCACTCAAAGCCCTGATTGCCAGACTAGTGCGTGAAAGAAAACAAATATTCACAGAGCAGTCAATCTGGCTGCATAATATAATGACACTGTTACACAATAACATTTATTTAAATTGCCTGCGCTCTATTCTCTGGGAAATCTCCAGCCATCACACAAGTCATCTTTGTTTGAGTGTCCAGTGAGTTGAAATAAGCAGCACTTTAGCACCTTATTTAATTCACAACAAAGGGGAGATAATGGACTCCAGGGATCCCCAAAGACACTTCCGCATTTTAAGCATGAGCAGAGTAAATTAACAAATGCACTTGCTCACTATAGCACCACTGGGAAGTGTTGCTTTATATCATCGCTCTCTCTTTAGTTCTCACTCTCTCTCCCACTCTGTTTCCCTCGCTCCATTAGAAAGTGTAATATAGTAACAACAACCTAGCATACTGTACAGAGGGAAGGACATGGAGCTTAATGGGGAAGCCCTTTTGAGTATTACCTTTTACAGTTGTACGATCTCAGTGGAGATCAGTCACTCAGCTCTGTGATATCAGTGACACCGAAACAGTCGTTATTAGATACCTTGACTTCCTGAGGAATATCAGATTAATTAGAAGTCTGGGAAGTTCTATGACATAGGATATAGCTGTCTGCATTTCTGTTTGAGTGGGTGCTTTTATTTATATTTCTACTGGTGGGTTTTTCCACCGAGGAAATGCACATGGAGACAGGTCGTGTCAGAATAATGAGCCTTACGTTCCCTATTTAAAATATCTATCAAATACAATGTTATTAGAGCACAACATATGGGACTTCATTCAATTCAGAGTTTTAACACAAAATCAAAGTTGTGACAGTTTAAAAGGAACAGTTCAACATTTTGGGAAATATGTGATTGTATACAGACAGCGAAGACTCCAGGAGGTCACTCTGCCTGGGGGAAGAAAAAGTCCCAAACATAACCATCATAAAACCCTTCATTGATTTCTTTATCGTTTAAACAAATGAAAACAAGTAAAAGATTAAATAGTGAGGTGCTGGGAGGCAGAATGTTGTAAACATTTGACCAGGCTAGCTGTTTCACCCTCTTTCCAGTCTCTATGCTACGCTAACAGCTACTACCTGTAGCCCTATACATAACAGGAAGATATGAGAGTGGTATTGACTTCCTAATCTATCTCTCAGCAAGAAAGCATGAATGAGCATTTTTTCCAAAATATTCCTTGAAGAAAAACATGCAGAAGTTGATTATTGATTATATTGACTTGTCTGATTAATCAGGTTTATCAAATCAGCGCTATATTTAACAAAACTTGAATCTAACCTGCTGTATATCTGTATGTCTGTCTTAAGCTGTAAAGACTACAATTGTATCTTTGCACCAAATAAAATAAATCGATAGCTTTTGAGTAAATACATTTTTATATATTGATATGTTGTAGTATATTACCAACAGAAAATAAATATATAAATACTTATTTTGTCCAGCAGCATGGTACTGTATGTTGACAACCTTTTCTACAAGCTTTCAAATACTTAATGCTCAACATGCAATGGAATAATTTTTTTAATAACATCTCTAGGTTGGGCCGCATATTAAGCTCCACCCCCACAACTCAATGGGACTAACCTCTCACACGAAGATGGACACTCTGGGAGTCCATCTTGTTGGGTTGGACCATCACCTTGCAGTTGTACTCGCCAGCGTCCACCTGCTGCACGTTGGTCAGCTTCAGTGTGCCGTTGTTCTCAAAAGCTCGCTGGCGGTGATTGAACGGTAGCAGTGCCGAGTTTTTGTACCACTTTATGGAGTAGTAAGGGTAGCCAATCACACGGCAGTGAACGAACGCATCCCGTCCAGCAATCGCTGTGATGTTTTTCATTGGACGAATGCTGGCGCGGCCTACAGAGGGACAGAGAATGAGAAAGGATCCTCTATAAAGACATTCAGTGGATAGTGACATCAAATCACTAGAGCTTTATTTTTGGTGTTTTTGTAAATAGAAATATATTTCTGACTTATTACTTTCCAAATATATGTAGTAGTTAAACAAAAAAAGGTTAACAGCTAAACAGAGAACATAAAACAGAGCACATTTCTCTCCGCAGCTTCACACATGGTACCTGCCACTGAAATATTTAGAAATGAAAAACAAACTGTTGTTTCAAGCTTCACTTGTTTGTTTAACACATGATTTTAGGCTTAACTCAAAGCAGAAGGCTGTGAAATGACGAGCAGATGAAAGTGTGCTAACCATCTGAAGGAAAACAGAGCGTTTAGATAACACTGTACTACTGATACTTATTAGTCCGCTCTTGCTGCAGTAATACATTCTGTGTCTCAGAAAATGGAAACAGAATAATCGCTTTAACATCTGTTCACGGCGGGTTGAATTGGCTGCTTGAGTAAACACACACACACACACACACACACACACACAGACACACACAAACACTCTCTCACACACACACACACACGCAAACCAGAGATAAATGTATTCATGCAAACAAAAGAAATATATTTTTCTTCCGGCTATTTACAAACCAGCCCATTTTGGAACCCAATATCCAGATACGCTTATGTGCAGCAAACCAGGATAATTCATTTGACCTAAAATACAGGCATGTAGGAGAAGCACAGTAATAATTTGGAGAGAAAAAGACGAGGACTACAATATTAAAATGTATACAAGGAGCAGAGAAAAAGGAAATAATGCATACCAACAAATTAAAATGGAAGCAAAATCAATCAGAAATGTAAATGTGATTAGAGATTTTACACTATAACTAATAAATAGTGAGCAAATTATCATAAGAGAATACTACAAAAGCAAGGAAACCAAAACATCCTAATCAATAACCAGCGCTCATGTACTGCAAGCGCCAGAAAGCCAGCTGGACAGAGAGACACAGACAGACACACAGAGAGACAGACAAGGTATGTGTATTGTTGTTCTTGGAGGAGCTGATTTGACAAGCACCTCTTACGTTTATTCGAGCCTGGTGGTACACGACCCCGGCCGAGTTGCTGCACGTGCACCGGTACACCCCGCCGTCCTGCACCTGGGTGTGTGTGACGTTCAGCTGGCTGACCACGTGGCCCTCGTGGGTCTCGTAGTGGCCCAGGTGGTGGTGGGTGTCTTTGATGACGGGGTCCTCATCCAGCGACCAGGAGCATCTGGGGGGCGGCGTGCCCTTAACATTGCAGACCAGGAAGACGGGCTCGTTCGGGTTCACCACCTTCTCGCTGAAGGAGGACAGGATCTTCGGAGTACCATCTGCAATGAGGGACAAAGTGGAAGGGGGTGGGGGACAGGAATACAACGGTGAATAAAATATAGAAAGATAAACTGGACCTCAAACAATTCTCAGGGTCATCTCTACCAGGTGATTACGGGGGACTTATGAAGTATTATTAGAGCTAGAAATGTCACGTGAGTAAACGTTGACGTCATTTCTACTTACGCAGTGGATTGTTTAATTTGAACCTAGCAACAGTCAGTAGAGCCCACTGTTTCAGCTGGAAGAGCTGCTCTTTGTTCTTGTTTTTTTTCCTCTCAGATAGTTGGAGGAGTTACATTCACATTATATTTGCATGTATTGATTTGACAGACGCTTTTGTCCAAAACCAGTTCTCTCTGCAAATAAAAAGTGGGTGCAATGACGTTGCCATATTGACTGCATGCTCACCTGGTAAGGCTATGATTGGATGATCGTGTTCCTGAGGCATTTTCTTGTTTTTTTTATTAATCTTGGTATTCCTCTCAGAGAGCTGCTCCTATACGTTACTGCATTCTGTTGCACTGCATAATGGTTGTACAGTAGAGTGTATACTTGTTGAGGCCATGAGGACTAAAAGAAAACCACTTCATAATGGTTATTTCCTTATCAGTTGTTCTTATTCATCAACAATTACTGGACAACAGTTTGATGTGTTATTTGCTTTCAGGGGTCTGTCTTTAATGAAATAATAATAACGTGTGAAAATGTTTGTCTTTTTGTCACCATTCTTTCATTGTGAACACTGATTCAGGAGCTTCCCTCCCAGACACTGAGAGCAGTCTGAAACGTCTGTGTCTGCCCGCTGCTGCTTTGATAATCTAGATCTGCTCCACATGATTATAGATTATCAATATCTTCTTTTAACAGCTCCCTGGCCACGGCAAACAGTTGCCTGAGCAACGCTGCCAAGGTAAGCTGTTGGATTCAAGAGTGTGTGTTCATGTATTTTTCTATGCGTTTGTGAAGTCTGGGATGATCGTTGTAATGGCGGCCTATAGCAGCATGTGGATGCCATTAACACATAAACCCTGTATTGATCTCAAAGGCCTCAATCTGTTCCTGCTAACTCGCTGATTATCCATGAGGTCGCTGCTATAGCGTTGCGTTTGGTCGACGTTTGTGTGAATGCCACAAACCGCATGCACACATTTTACCTTCAAGGATGACTTGCACAAAGTCCTGTGCCGACATCTTGCCCTTCCTGGCGAAGCACTGATAGGCTCCTCCGTCGCTCTTCGACATCCCCTCCATGATGAGGTTCTCCCGGTTCAGTCCGGTGAAACGCACATTGTTGCCAGGGTAGATGATCTCTCCGTTGCGGTACCATGACAGCTCATACTCGTCTGAGCCGCTCACGCTACAAGACAGAGACACCTTGCTACCCACACTGCCTTTCACCTTCCGAGGGCTGACCACTGCCTTCAAGGGCTCTAAGCACACAGAAATAAGAGACACGTTGTCTTTTTAAAAAGGAGCAATCAACCATTTGTTTTGTTTAGTGACAATAACATTGCTAGAAAGTCTCATTTAGATTTGATCAGCGTTGCTACTTAAGATTTCAGAGTAGAAACAATTTATCTGAAACAACCACTGGTTACATCGCCTCGAAAAAGTATGTTAAAAAATGTCTTTTCTATGAAGGAACATGTTTGCATCTTTAGTTTCTGGAGTGTTGGTCAGACAAAACCAGCAATTTAAAGATGTCAACTTGGACTCCCGGTGACATTTTTTAATGTTTACACAACACCAAACTGTTTACACAACAACAACAACAAAAGGGGACAAATGCCGATCACAAATTGCTCATTCTGTCTGCCCCATTATATTTTTTAATTCTAAGAGAGCAAAGCAGAAAATCTCACATATGAGAAACAGCAAATGTGCAAATGTTTGTCCTTTTTGCTTGTTAAAAATGTTTAAGTGATAATCAAAACTATTGTCAGTTAATCTTGTTGATCAACTAATGAATTAATCAACTAAATGTTGTTTGGACAGATACAGTAAAGTCATAAAGAGGATCCCTTCCTTTTGATAAAAGACTTACGTTTGACATACAGGCGCCCCATCACCTCAGCGTTGCCATAAATGTTCCACACTTCACAAACATACGTCCCAGAGTCATTGGGCTGTGTGCTCTCTATCAGCAACCCCGTGGTGGTTTGGCGGAAGCGACTGTCAGGCTCCAAAGGGCTGTTGTCCTTCAGCCAGCGGTATTTGGGCGTTGGGTAGCCTGAGGCCTTACAGGGCAGCTCCACCCGATGATCGATCATCACCTCTCGCTGGTCGAAGCCATCCAAGATGTCTGGCTCGGCATTGGTGGGGTCTGGAAGGAGCAGAGAATTTAGTATTAATTAGTGGTGAGCTTTGCCGGACGCTCGACAGTGTAATCCAACATCGATTCTTGGGGTCACGATTCAGTTCTATATACTGAATATTTGGTTATGTGCAGGAGAGGAGAGAGCAACAGTGTGTTCCTAAAATTGTCCCCCACAGTCAAATCAGAGACGGCACCATGTATTGCTTCTTTTTTTTCTTTTTTTTTTATCCCTTCGTCCATCCATATGCTAAATGCAAAACGGCTCTCACTTTGTCAAACTACGGTACAATATCATCAGCACAGGACGGCCTGCGTTGCAACTTGTTGGTGACTGGCCTAAAGAAGGGCTGCATAACTCACAGTGGACCTCAGAGTGGATCGGTCTGCATGACTGGACAGACTGTAAACTTGATCCCAGAATAATTTTTACTGCCTGCACCTTTGAAATCCACCTTAAAAGGTATAAGTATATGCAAGGATGATCTATAGCATCATCTACATGACGTATCCAATATAGTTTCTCCATGTTTATTTGACCTGTATTAATGGTCTTTAAGATTAAATTGAACCCATTTGCAATCCAGCACTGACCTGACACAATGAGCCGCGCGCTGTTGCTCTGACGAGTCTCGCCCGTGTAGCGGTGGCGTGTGGTGCAGCGATAGTTATTCAGCCCATCCTCAGGCAGGACGTCCAGAATATACAAGGCTCCCGTGGATGTGATGAGATATCTTTGTCCTGGAAAAGATTAAAAGGAGCAAGTTGAAAAACACATGAAAGGCAGCAGTCGTGTGGTTGTTATGTGGGATCAAAACAACTTCTACAGTATAAAGAATTGATTCACCCCGCCGCAACAGAAGCATTTCTTTCTCCATGGGGCGTTTGTAGAGTGCAGGGCAAATGTGTCGACGTTTGAATCTCACAGCACACAAAGCCTTTAGAAGTTATTCTTTATTTCAACACGAGATGAGAGAGTTTACTGAAGCAAAATAAAAAATAATTTATCTCGTGTAAATAAACTACCAGGGATTTGCTGTGGAATGAGACTTAAACTTAAACACACAAATATTTGGACTAATATTGTTAATTATTGGATGATGGATCACACGATGTATCCATCAATTCAATAAAAAAGCAGAAACTGTCTTCAAGAAATCAGATCATATCAAATCTTTGCCCCCGAACAGCTTTTTCTGTCTCGTCTTTTGACTTCTGCCGCTGCAGTAACCTCACTGGCACCAATATCTGGCATCGAGAGCCAATCCCTCTTTGGCTGTCACAGCCAGTTCAGTATGTAGGGTAATATTATGTTAATTCTGCAGATCAAACCAGGCTGAGTGGGGTTGTCAACATCCATAAGGAAAGAAACCCTCCACTCCGCCATCACACGAATGCTCACATTCCCATGGGAGCAGATTGATGTCAAAACTGATCGAAAAAGCAATTTACAGGAGATTGTCTTCGGTGCACAGCGGTGGGCATGCTAAGACAGAGACAGCTTAGGGAGCCTTTAAGGACCGAGGAGAGACGGCTCCTGCTCATGTTGACGTGGGTCCACGAGAAGAAAAAAAACACTGCACAGTGACGTCACAGGGTCAGAGATAATTATGCACGTTTTAAAAAAGGCGACATCTACTTCGCACCCCTACCTTTCCGATTGTGTGGAAATACAAAATGTGAAGGTTTAAAATATTCACTCATTTGGGATCATTTCACACTGCAAATGTTTGGCAAGCTTCAAATTAGCCGCTCACTAAGCAAATAAAAAATGGAAAAAAATAAGAAGACACGTGTGTGACAAATTAGTTTGTGAGGTGACATGTTTCACGAGGGATTATTTCCAGGAGGAGGTTTCCATTTCATCGTGTGCTCATTGACAGTAAGCAGAGCGGAACATATTGTGCACATTAATATGAAAACTTGGCATTATGACGTTAACAGGTAAACTTATACAAAAATAAACGAGGCAGTTGTGTTTACTGTGACGGATTATCAAGGTCGGTCAATTCATGTCTGTGGAAGTTTTTTTTTCCTTTTATAATTAAGGTCTAACAATATACCTGTACATCTAACTAGACACCTGCATTTGGATTATTAAGAGGATGATACGTGACACCAACACGGGTAAAATCTTGGGTTACATTTCTGACTGCTTGAGCAGGAATTCTCTCTGCATATTGGATTTTGATTGCACCCGAGTCTTCAGGCAGTCGCATCAGCGATTTATCCAAAAGTAGAACGAACCGGGGCGGTGTGGAGCAGCTAAAGTAGATTAGCAGTTTGTAATTCATTTAAGTTCAACAAGGCGAGCTGCGGGTTTTCTTGTGATCTTTCTCTAAAACAGACATTCAACATGTAAATTGTGTTGTTTAGATTTAGGATACGAAAGAGGGTACAGGCCGCCGGACAAAAGCAAAAAATTAGCAATGGTTTTAAATTCATCTGCTTATTTATATTAAACTGGTGCTGTTTGAATATTTATTGTTGTGCTTTCAGCCAAAAATGGCTTAAAAATAATTGACATTTCAAGATGCTATAAAAAATGCATGGACAAGCAGGTGCAGAGGTTTTTTTCTTTTCTGTGCGGGTTAACAAATTAGATGTCACCTCCCTTAGGTCACATAACATCATGCCCTATAGATCAGAGCAAAAACAACTGCGATAATTGCACAGTTTCCCCCACATTTCACATCGCTGCGTTGACTTCCTGTGTTACCAGACAGAATAACTGCACAGTCCAAACCAATTAGCTGAACAAATATTAATGAGAAAGAACCTAAATGTTATTTCCTTTAAACATTAGATGCTAACATCAAACCGCTGCATGTTTTAATATTCCACTTGAGACTAATATGTATGAAAGAAGCAAAGCATGCTTAATATGCTTACATTTAATATGCATTTTTGATGTTTATACATGCAAGGGAAAATCAACCTTGTGGGGTTAAGCAAACAGGGGGAATACAGAGCGAGGCGGCTGAAGAAGAAAAAAAATTGCACAGCTATTGTAAGCGTTGACCTAGATAGAACCGACAACAGATTCCACGGATTTGATGTCCTGAAGGGGTTTCACTGGTTTACATACAGGGCTGTTAGATGGGCAACCAGCAAGTGGAATCTATAAAGAGACGGAGGGAGGGTGTGACTGTGTAGTGTGTACATGTATGCGTGCGTGTGTGTGTGTGTGTGTGTGTGTGTGTGTGTGTGTGTGTGTGTGTGTGTGCTGATGCCGGCAGCCATGCATGCATGCCAGTGTGCGAGACGATTGGTGGGAGGAAATCTTCTCAGAGGTTGAGGGGGCCAGATGCAGAAAAAAAAACATTACTGTTTATGATCATCGCCGTTCTGTGCACAGCAGAGGGAGAAATCTTTTTTTAAATTCTATTTTTCTGTCCTTTTATTTCAGTATTGTTAATTAATGCTTCAGACTTTTTTGTAACTGATCACAGGTAGCTGTGCTCAGCACCACAACAGCAGAAAAAGAAAAGAAATATCTTACAAGCAAATAACACTGCATCTGAAAAAGGTGAAAACCCTGAGCAAATATATATCACCGAGCAGCAGCAAAAACAAAATTCAGACATCTCCAAAGCTGTCCACCACACACAGACACACACACACACACACGCACACGCACACAGCTTTTTCCACTCCTCCCTTCTGGCTTCTCCATTTTGATTCTGTACTGGTCCTCTGAAATCTCACTGTGGAATCCATCTTGAGTGAGACAAAATGGTATTTCACTCCAGCCGCTGTGAGCTGCTGCAATTTTCTCTTCAAGCACCTCTATGCTCCTGCAATGCCTTTTAAGACGTCAGAGCTCAGTTATTGTGTTATGACAGAATGAAGTGCAGGCAGAGGGGACGCTACAGTGGGGAGGGGATTCAAAAGGAGAGCTATTGAATTGTGTTTTATTGTATTTCTTCTCCGCGACCCGCTCCCTTTAATTCCACTGCTTTGTCTTTAACTTGCTCACTGCCTCGGCATTTAGGAGCAATTCCCGTCCACAATGCCAGTATGTCAAGTAAGAAACTACGCACAATGTCCTTTAACCACTAAAAAGCTAAACGTGTAGTGCAGTGAAGTGTATAAACTGCTATGGATTAATTAAGGCAGTAATTGAGGCCTCAGTTCCCAGATGCATTAAAACATCCTCTGGACAGAGATTTCAGTGTTATCGTCAGAAAAGTGGAGCCCTTCTCTCCGTTCATTCACAGCCACTGCTACTGTAAAGTGAAAAAGTGCTCCACTCCACCACACACACTTTATCTAATCATCCCCACTTTGCCAGAGACAGAATCTAATACGAACAGCGGGCTCTCACTCTCAGCAGGCTAAATAAGCCCCGACGTACAGATGAGCTAGTGTCACAGCATCCTCGCTGCCGACAGACGCGCTGCAGTCGCTGTGATTTAAGCGAGAGCCAAGCTGGTCAGATCTTAGCTGTCAATCTGCACTTGAGTGAATTAGTTATAAACTGCAAATGGGTTTATTCTGATCACCAATGCAAAATGCAGTCATATCACCACTAATAAATGTGTTTGTTTTTTTTAGCATCTATGAGGCTGTTAGGCTGCACAGCCTTGCAACGCTAACATGCTGATGTTTAGACGTTATAATGTTTATCATGTTCAACATCGTTGTTCAGCGTGTTGCTAATTAGCACTAAAGACACAGTTCAGCTGAGGCTGATGGGACGCCGTTAGTTTTGCAGGTTATATCATCGTAAACAGATGATGATAACAGAAAAGTCCGGCCATCACAGAAGTTATTCAAATGGAAAGATGAATATATGAACGAAATGTCATGCTGCATCCAGTAGTTGTTGAGAGATTTAACTCAAAACTACAAATGTGAACTTGTGTGTCATAGGTGTGAATCTTATAGGATTACAAAAGACATTAGGATTCATCATCTTGGAATCATAAATGGTGTTTCAAAAATGTTGAGACATTTCACAAGATGAATGCAAAACCTGCACTTTGTGTACATCTATATGAATTATACTTCACACACAGACCATATTCTGTCCATGCGTATTTTTCGGTTCATGTCAGGCAACACTGATATTACACAAAGTATATGACACAGTTTGAATGCAATAGGTTGGAAATGTTTAGTGCGCAGAGTAATCTCTTGTACAAAGCGTTAGTGGGTGAGTCAGAGTTCTCGTTGCTTAAAGAGGAAGGTGGGACTGGCTCCCAGTACGCTGTGAGTCAGACGCTGAGGAGGGACCCAGTTCTAGTCGGGTCAGCAGAGAGAGATGATAAATGGGCTTTTGGTAGCTTCTCTGGCCCACTTTGACTCTCCTGAGTCACTTCAGACATTAAATTAAAAATAATTAAAAACAGATAGCTATCTATCATGGGCTTACTGCACACTGCATCGGTTGAAAACCTCCAAAAAAGCACCACCTATTCATTTTTATAAAGCTCAAATATTACTTAAAACTTCTACCTGCATTGACTGGACTGACCTCTCCACCGCAGAGCTCCTCAGGCTGCTTGCAGAGAAACTGAAAGGAGTGCTATGCCTTGCAGATCATGAAAGACCTATCGTCAATCTGCCCGGCTGTTTAAATGATCATATGTAATCAACAGCCATATGTAATGACTCTCGTGCACCGTGGAAGAACACATATCACTCTGAGCTAAAGCCAGTGTACTGTCGGTGTCATACTGAGCTACTGCACAGAGCAGACCATCAGGTGAATGCAGACACTTTGGCTCTCTCTTGGATCCATTTAATTAACATGATGACTCTGGAATCAATAAAAGACATGCTAATGGTCAAACTGCAAGCCTCTTTAAATCAGTGGACACAACCCGCTCTGATGCCACAGTACAGTAATGGAACAGCAACATGATACTTAACATCTACTCCTGTCCATCCTGGCAGAGGGATCCTACTCTGTTGCTCTCCAAGGAGGTTTATCCCTTTTTCTCCTGTTCCGATGTGAGGGTGTCGTATGTGTACTGATCTGAGGCAAATTTGTGATTTGTGATGTCGGACTATACTAAAATTATTTGAATTTAATTGGAAAAAAAAAGAAGAAGCTTTTTAAACAAAATTGAAACCGGTCAAAGAATGAACAAAATCTTTGGTGAAATGAAATACATTGTTCTGCTGGCCGCTCTCTGTGCCACAGTGTATATGCCACATATTTGCCGCCTCGACCATGCGCAGCAGTAACCACCCAGAGACACAATGTCTCACCATTACCACGAGGTTAAAAACTTGCCAAGGAAAACATCTTTAACAATTCTTTCTACACTCAAACCAGAATATGACATAATAAGTTGTGAGCTTTGCGGGCAGATTTGGTCACTTTGGAACGAGCCAGATTCAATGGCTCACCAGTCTTTGCTCTGCGCTAACCGCTTTCAGCCTCTGATTAGGCAGTCAAACAGTGGTATCGATATTGTCATCTAACGCAACGCCAGAAACATATTTCAGTAAACAAAGTACTGTATTGTGCCTGTATATGTATTACTTGGAAACGTTTCCAAAACGGTCGCCATCGGTTATGTAAGAATGGTCCTGGATAACTTGTGACGGTGCAATCTGAGCAGCTAAAATGGGAAATTAGGTATTGGGGGAGAACGGGTGATTTTGTAGGAAAGGGAGCAACCAAGTCTCTTTTGCATGGCTGATCTGTTGGAGTCACTCTCGATCTTAAGCAAATGTGGTGTGTTGCACTTTTGTTTGTGTGTCACAGCCAAACAATATAGATTTTCAACACTGCGGTTAAGTAGGCAGTTTGTCATGTCCTTCAAACTTTCAAGATGAGTCTAATAGCTTGGTGGAAAAAACAATGAACATGGATTTTGCATAAAAATCTAAGTGGTGGGAAAATAATCATGACAAACAGAGTGTGTGGTGTATTTGTCTTGAGGACGAGAAATCTGAAGAGAAAAAAAATCAATCCTAGATCATATAGCTTAGGAGTTGGCAGTAAAAATATAAAGTTACTTTTATAGTGCCATCATCTGGTCAATGACTCACAGAACAAACAATATGATGAGACCATTACAAATGCAGAGTATCTTGCAAATATAGGTTTAAACTAATCCTATTAAATACAGGTACAATGAGAAAAGCCTTTAGCACCTGTAAAAGTCACCTAGAAAAAAATGGCTTTCTCTCAATGCACCTGCTGTGTGAATAGATTTTAGGAACACAAGTAAATGACAGAGCTGCCATTGAAGCCTCAGTGAAGAAGGCATCCTTGGTTCAGTGAAAGTTTTGGCATCAGAGCCTCTCTGTCTCTTATTCAGCCTCAAAAACCCTCTGTGTTCCTGTTTGGCTCATTCTACTTCCTCTCCTGCTTCTTCTTCTCTCTCCTCAGCTCGGTCTCTCTCTTTCTCCCCCTCTCCGCCTCTCCCTCTGTGTCCTGAATGCTAAAACAGTGGTTGGCTGTGTCAGAACACTGCAATGAAATCCTGCAGTCTCAAACGCCCAGATTGAGTAAACACCTCACTTTGCCTCGACGTTAAGCCCAGAGCTATATTTCACCTTCGTTAAAGATTAGTGTATTACAATACAAATCTGTTTAATTATTGAATTTACTGTCTTTTAATTGATGTATTAATCAATCATTTGGAGGGGAAATAAATTAATAAAATCTACAAAATGGATCTTACAGCAATAAAACAATATAGTTCGACAGCTTTTTAGAGGAATTACATTTTTTCAAGAAGACAAATTTGTAAAGGAAAAACTAATAACGCACATACAAGAAAACAATAAAGTTGACTTTTAAAGTACTTAAAATAACAGACATAACAGCTAAAAACCAGGACAACAAAGCTGAGCGAACATGTACATTAACTATTATGCACAGGTATGAATATATATATATATATATATATATATATATATATATATATATATATATATATATATTCATAGGATATGAAATTGCTGCCATTGAAGGCTCTTTGGAAAAATAAGAGAATAAGAAACTGTTCAATTGTATTTTTTTTACCTGAAAAATGTACCCATTACATTATCTAATGACCAAGAGTCACTGGAGCATCATCACCAAATATGGAAGTAAGTATAACGTGTCATTGTCATTGCTTTGTATTCCTGCTATTGCAGCTAAAACCAAACACCATTTAAAGCCACAAGTGACTCAAACTTAATTTGTTAAAATAACACTCAAATGCCATGCGGTTAGGTATTTAATTATATTTAATTTATTTTTTTCAACGAGAAACAGTTCTGAAGAGGCAGAGTGAAATGCAGTGACTGTCAGTGTTATACCACATATCTTTTAAATTAAAAATGGGTTTTCATTCATCATAAATAATTTGTGCATTGCAATCCGTGCAAGAAATGTCCAACTGCCATGAGATGAACAATTCATATTTAATGAACAACTAAACAAGTGAAAGATGTCATCTTAATAAATCATGTGACTCCGTCGTATTTACTTGCTGCTGGTTCTGGTCAGATTGCTACTGAATATTGAGGTATACAGATTTCGTGAGCACAGAGGCATGAAATGGGCAATAAAGAGAGATTTATTATGATAACTAAAATGAGAAAAAAACATTAAAAAAATGTAATTTTGTCATTTCTGTTTAGGGGTGTGAGGAAAAAAAATGTTTTAATTTAACAGTTTACATGCAAAGACTTGCAGCAGACACACAGTGGCTCGTTTAAACCCCCATAGACACACAGTGACCCCAGTGACCCCCACAGATAGCAGTGTTGTAATCTATCTTCAGCCACTGTCTGTTTACATTTTTTTTTATTTACTTAATTTGAATTCTGCAAGCTCTTTTATATTTTTATTTTTACCCACATAGGCTAATGTTGACTCCTTTGCGCATTACTGAACACTGAACTTTGTGAAAAGAGTGTGAACTGGCGAATGACTCATCGATGGTAGCCCTGCAATGTATGTTGCCAATAACAACGCTAAGCTCAACATGCAGTCCAAAGCTGTGAAACAACAGGATGCTCCAGTGCCAACGGAGGAGCAGCACTGAACCCCGGTGAGGAGGCGGTTTACGTCGCGAGAGGACAGGACAGGACCCCCCCCCCGTACAAGAGGATTATTTTTTACATTTTAATGTATAGTAGCTTGCTGAGCTTGGCTGCAAGCGAGCACTCACGTACACACACATCACAAAATAACTGCTGAAAAGGAAAGTCGGGTCTCCAAGGTTCAATAGTCTGGGGGTTGTTGATGTCTTTGATGAGGTTAGCGATCCAGTAATCTCTGCTGAAGCCCAGAGCCATTAAACAGCATGTTGCTAAGCTAAGGTATTTGCATTGGAGAACGTCCGGACAGCAGCATCAAAACAACAACAGAAGTTTAGGAGCGTGTTTCAGTCAGGCAGCAGGACAGCCGTTATATTATCAGGTCACAGGGACAAAATCCACCGGTGCAAACCATGCAAGTGTTAACATGTGCCATAAAATAAATTTTTTATCAAATTCAAAAGTGATTCACCTTAAGTGTTGGGCCACCAACATCCTCCACTTGCACCATCAGATGCTACCATGTCAAGCTGCACTCCATCAAGAAATATCATCCCCCCACCCCTTCAATGGATTCAGTGAAAGATGCTGAAGGTGCTAAAGATGATGAAGGTCATTGGTCCCTCACTGCTACAGTATAACATGAAATACCTAGCTATTTAGGTTTAGATACTATTGAGATGTTCATGCTATTGATGACAAACTAAATTGAAGGAAGGGCAAACAAAATGGAGCTGGGTGGCTGGAAATGGAGCACTTCATTTTGCTTGTTTAGCATGCAGTACATTGTGGAACGGTGTGTTGTTTTGTAGCCAGGGTGAACAAGCCTGTTGTCTAATTCATATTCTTAGTAGACTGGTCACCTGTATAGAAAGAAGACACTACTGGAGCTCAGAAGAGATCCACAACAACAGTTTGTGGAAAAGAAAAGCCCCAAGCAGGAAGACGATATCAGCTCATACCTCACCAACTTTGACCCTCCTGCCTCGATGCGTTGTCTTGCTACACGTATTTCCAGAGCCAAATGGCCGGCTAACTAATCTAATCATTTACTTAGCATTACTGCATTACAGTCTACTGTAATTAAAAAGAAAAACATCTCTCTCACCAACAGCAGGAGAAACTGTTGTCATCTGTTGCGCTCTGCGTTTGACTCTACGTCTGGAAAATTATACTCAGATGGATAGTAAAATGAGTAATTAAATCTAGCCTTCTATTTCAACCATACTGGGGAGAGAGCATGTTGGCTGCGGGCTGCTCGGTTGTGTGTGTGTGCGTGTGTGTGCGTGTGTGTGTGTGTGCAACATGTGTAGCAGTCTGCCATCATAACCTAATTATTGCAGCAGCTTAACAACAGCAATTAGCACATTTCCATCAGACGACACTAATTTGTGAATTCCATTCCAGCGCCATTCAAGACCAACACACACAGAGAAGAGAGAGAGAGAGAGAGAGAGAGACTTAATTCACTGTTGAGCTACTGGCAATGCTAAATCCATATCTATAGAGCTGTGAAAATTGCTTATGGTAATTGTAGTTATTGTAAAACTAGGCTGAAGCTTTAATGAAATTTCAAATTTTAATCATTTGTTTTTTGTATAGTCCACATTTACTGACTTCTCCCCGGAGGGCCCCCGTGTTTCCTCATCTAACTTCCCAATATAATGCCCCTTCCCAACAGATAAATGGAATTGTTCCATCAAACAATGATTTCCTCTCACTCTGGGGAGAAGGAGAATCCCACTCTGGCAATATTCATTCATACCCCTATGTGTATAGATTTCTAGGGTTAAATATTTTGATGGTAAATCTGTAGGGAATGTATATTTGCTATGAATCTGTAGAATTAATTAATAACAAATGTCCAAGTCGGAAGTTGACACAATATACATTTTAATATTTTACACATCCACCATCTTAAGTTGTGTTCTGGTCACCTGGTGAATAAGAGTCCAATATTCACTATGCTTTTAGCTCCGTGTTTGTTCTCCACCAACTCCCGAGGGAAATATCTGACTCTTTAGCTGCTTATTGCTCCACTGTGTTCACTAGCTAGTCGCTGACTTTGTCTTTCTGCTGTTTGGTGCTGGACAAGTTCCATACAGTGGGTTTTTAGAGCTGTTTCGCAAAAAAAAACAGCTGCATGCTGGGGCTGTAAACAACAAGCGGTGAGGGCGAACCAAAACATAAAACCAACCCAAAACAATGAGTTGACATACGCTAAGCTGAGGGAAAGAAGTGGGGGATAATTCACGACCAGAGGCCACTTTCACGTCCAACTAGCCATTGATAGAATACATTGTCTAAAAGTATCGATTATGGCAGCTTTAAAGATCTTGAGCAGAGACAACATCGGCCATTTTGTAAACCATTATTATTTCCAAGTGTATTTCCAATCTTTACCACGATGTTGAGAAAGTTTTAATAAGTTGTTTGTAAAAATTCTCCAGCTCCTCTTTATGACTAATGCACGATTTTTGAAGACTTTTCTCTTGAGGATTCAGTGCGAGTGCATCAGTCGAAAAAATGTTAAAGGTGGACGACTCCAGCAGCTTTTGTGCATACAACTGCTTCAGAATAACACATCCTCCCTCCTTCCTCAGCCCCCTCATTTTCCCATCTCCCTGCCTTCCTCTACCCTCTAACCCCCCTCCCTCCTCCCTTACTTCCTACGCAGAGATGCATGTTGAGTGATAGGCCTGTGGATGAGTCTGGACAGTGTGTCTGAGGCCCTGGTTTTTAATAGGGTTCTGTTCCCAGTAATTATGCTGACACAATTTGATCAGCACGGGGCTAAGTATCTTCATCTGAGGGAGAACGGGGGGAATTAACGCTGATGTAATAAGTACAATTTGTCACTATTAAGACGGAGGTGTTGACAGGCGCTGGTGTTGTCAGGGCAACTGATGGCGCTCCCTTGCTACAGTATGTACTCTGCTGCATCCGGCGAGCAGAGCTGTCAGGCCCCCTCAATAATCGATTCCTTGGGCTGCTCTGCACAAGCCAAAGCACACACACTATGACACACTGATATACACACACAGTATAATAAAGACAGACTGCACCTGCCGGATGTGCCGCAGTGTTACACACTGACATGATGCACGCACGCACTACACACAGCACATAGAGTACAAACAAAAACAACACACAACTAACAGGAGCAACAACTATACAGGAACATTGGGTTTTGTCCAGCAGCTACTGGACACTCATGTCACGACTGAGAATGGCTGCCAACTGCTCCAACACTGACACGTGGACTAGTGGACACTCACAAACCTCTTGCTTCCCTGCTCCTCTGCAAAGGCAAAAAAAAAAAATGCACTAATGAGACAATACTTCGGGCCTCACTCGTTGCCGGGGAGACAGCCAATGCCAAGATCTTGACCCTCCGATGCATCTCATCGAGCATGTTTCTGAAAGAAATCCACAATAGCGATATATACAAGGTAAAATCTTCGGTAAAATCTGAGCTTGTATTTTGAGTGTAATATTGTTCAATAAGCACTATTTATTGTAAGACTGTATGAAACCCTAAGCTGTGTGCATCACACCATACTGGTTATATTTTTCTCTCAGTCGGACAAAAAACATAGATTTTTTCTGAGATTACATATTCAGGGCCGACATATGCAATTTAACTTTGCTATATCAAAATGCCAAAAAGTTATAATCTATAAGATATCCTTCCTGGTGTCATTCCACTATAGCAAGTGAACATGCCTCTCACAGCTCCTCCAATGAGTAACTCTTTTATGTGTCTCCAGTGCGTCATCGAGCCGGGATTTCAGGCCTGTCTAACTCACAGTCTAACTCCATATTTTTTTTGTTTATAGTCATGTTTGCAGCAATTATTTTCTTAACATGTGTAATGTGTTTAGAAACATACCCGAACATTAATTCAGCAAAAAGCGTTTCCATATTCCATCCACGTATATATATATCTATATATACTCATGGAATATTTGCGTATCACAGTAAGAGCCCCAGGTTAATAATAAAAGTAATCATAGAAAATTACATTTAGCTGCTCCAGTGTCAAGGTCGTGGTATTGTGCACGCACGGTCATATTAATGCTATTAGTAACACCTGTGGTTTTCTCAAAATGTCTTCTGTGAAAACGTCCTATATAAAAACCTTAAATGTATATAAAGATAAATTAATTACTTAAACTTACATTAACAGCATTGTGCTCATATTGGAAAATGGATTGTTGTTTCCTTACTGGGATGTCGGGAGCCCTCTCTGCTCCAGACTTCATGGACACATGCCTGTTAAGCCCACCTGTCTGCCCCGAGCTACAACAACACCATCGATCCGAACACACTGCTCAAAAACTCCGGATCAATCGCCCTGTAATACACAACCTGTGAGGCAATCTGACATTATTTTCAAATCCATATCAACAATGGATAATAATGGTAAACAGCTTGAGTCTTAAGTGAGTAAGATGCCATCCTTTCTCAGAGTTCGGGCAACAGAGGTGGACGGCAGTAAAAAACGAAAAACATCGTCACACCTGAAGAGACGTTCTTTGTAACAAAAAGTAAACAAATTACCTAGTTATGGCAGGTTCACCCTCCACTCCATCGTTGCCTAAATGCCTTAGAGTACCCTAAATGAGAGGATATAAATCCATCTATTGATTATTTCACTGAGAAAAGACATGCTATCAAACGTATTGACAGCCTGTCATAAATTAAGCAGAGATTGGAGAATATAGCATTATTGAAGCTTTAGGAAAAGTTCAGCATGTATGCAGTCCTGTTAAGAACATACTGTGTAAAATATAATTTTACATTTAGCTAACAAATATTTTCGAAACAGAAGTTGCATAGGCTAGTGTAGAGTTTCACCACGATGAAAGATGACACTTTGAAATGCAAAATATTTTCGCCCCGGTTTTATGAGATCGCTCGATTGCTAGATGCAATAAAAATGATTGACATCAATACTACGTGCCTTCCGAATTTTACTGAGCAATAACAAGACGAACGATCCTGTTAAGAATCGAGGCTGAATTTTTAAATTTAAAAATGGCCAGAAACATATTCAGGATCACACACTCGCCTCTGGCACTAATTCACCTGAGAGAGGTCACCGGGAAGTGAGGGAGAGGACGAAGACATGATGGCAGTGAGTACTTGTGTGTGCGTGCGAGCGACATGCAGCTGCTACTAAAGGTCAGTGTTTGCAGAGAGAGGAAGACAACAAAGACGGAAAGAGCAAGTCAGACAATGTGAAGACAGGAAGAGAGGAACTAGAGGAGAAGGGCAGGAGTATCAGAGCTCCAGGAATCGCATGGCGTTCAGGATCTCACTCTAGCAACACGACCTACGGCCTGAGGCATGTTATTGCACACGGCAAACAGATGTTCATGTTAATTCATTTTATATTTCATTTTTATCCTATTTTTTGCGAGCTGGCTCGCCGTGTTATCAGTTACACCGGTACATTTCCCCACTGTGGCCAGTCAAAATGCCTGTTAGCTGATACAAGTGTGACCTCGACCATCCGAAGCGGGGGTCAGACAGACGTCGATCAAGCTCAGTCAGCACACACTCGCCTCCATCGTTACTCTCCAGCCTACGAAACACTAAAGTGTTAATAAACTAAATTAAATTAAATTAGTTGATGTAAATACACAGTGCAGAAACTACAGAACTATATGAAAACAAACCCTAACCCCTGGTAAAACATGCCAACTTCATACATTATGTCAGATACACTTACAATTGTGTTTTCCTCCATGAGGAATGGGCATGTGCTCTCTCATAGCAGGAGATTCAGACAGGACAAGTATGTGATGTCTACAGATGACGACAACATATGCGCTAAAAAAAAAATTATCCAAGCCAAATTTGCTAATTTTGTCAGAAATGTAGCGGTAGAAATAGGCCATGAAGCTTTTATGAAAGGTCTATCCATAATAATATTGGAGAAAATCCTCCATTATAAAAAGGTAATAGTGTCTGAGTGAGCTTCTTCATCCATCTTTGTACATGACAGCAGTTATAATACCATTAGCCAATATCATAGCCACCTTTTTTACTCCCTGTTGTATAACGTCTGCACCTCCTGCCCTCAGTCTCTTCTGCCAAAATGTTCAGGTTTGAAATATTGATGCTGTGTTTTTTTTTGTGAACTCAGAAGCCGTGCTACTGCAATAACAGAGGCCCGTTCTTTGTGCTTTGAGTAATGTGCCTTGTATCTGGCTTTTTTCAAAGAGATGCATATTAAAAAAAAGAAGAAAGAATCTCAGAGATGCTGAAAGTTCAAACTAATGTGTGTGTGTGTGTGTCTGTGTGTGTGTGGTGGTGGAGATGAATTTAGCCTCAATAACTCCCCGTCCACACTTATATTTGTTCATATACGTTCACACAGTCATTACAGCTTGTGGACGACTGCTCTTCTGCCATCAAGGATTTGTAATGTTCCCCACGCTGCTCTTAAATATCCTTGATGAGGCCGTGCGTTCTGTGAGCGAGACCACACTGCGGGGGGAAAAAAGTCACAAAAGATTTCCGCCATGTCACGTTGTCATCAGGGTGTGACATAAAAGTCTGTGACGTCTGACATTAACAAAAGGTCGCATGTGTAGACTCCTTCCACAGCCGGCGTGACTCGGAGCCTCAAAGTAATACAAGCCATCATCCAATCACACGGGAGGACAGAGGGGAGCCAAACAGGAAGTGATGCACACTGAGCGGTGTGGATCTGGTCCTCGATTGGACGCCGTCGTGACATAATCGCCTCTGGCAGCTCAAATCTGGATTTGGCTGCTGAGGACTCGTGATGATGAAAAATGTTAGGTTGTTTTATTTGACAAGGGGCTTGTTAGCAGTCGGAAACACGCACTCATCGGGGAACGATGCTGTAAACCGCTGAGGATGGAGAGTGACGGCACGGACAGGAATTGTGCTATCCGGTTATGGGATCTGATGGGGCATCTGTTATTTTGCAGCTCCCCATCTATGACACACACACAAACACACACACAAACACACACACACACACATTTGCCTGATATGCTGTGATGTACAATTTTCAGGCATTGTCTTGGCAGGCATTTTTTTCTTTCTGTGTGTGTGTGTGTGTGTGTGTGTGTTGGGCTCAGTCAGCACTTCCACATGCTGTCCAGCTGACATCAGGAGGCCAAGAGCTACTGTATACCAACCAGAGCAGGCAACCCCCATCCACAGCCCTGTGAGAGCTCTGGATCTATGCATCCATACGGGTCCCTCCTTCTACCCTCAGTCTCCTTTCCCCTTTTTTTCCCTTTGTATCAGTGCGCGTTGTTTTCTTTCTCCCTGTCTGCCTACATCTCTTATGTCCTCCTCATCTTTCATCAGCTATGCCTCTCTGCACTTTCTTTGTCCATTTCTCTCTTATTTTCTTAAATACTTGTCATTCTCTCTGTGCCTTCTTCTCTGGCCTCTTGTCATTCTCTCCCTACTTCTTCCTCTTTTCCTCTGTCTCTCCGCATCTGTCTCCATCCCTCGCTCCTGTCTCTCTCTCTCTCTCTCTCTCTCTCTGTGCAACCCTTCCTCTCTCCTTCCTCTCGTTCTCAAAGCAAACACTGCCTCTCCTTGTCCACAGTCAAAGCCTCTCCTCTGTCCTCTATGCACCGTTTTGGAGAGCCACTGCAGGCCTGCCGCTCAGTATGCACAGTGGCCACGTGGCCCGACAATGGCTCATTTCAACCTCAATTTCCCCCGAAATGAATGGGAGCCCACCTCGGTGCACGCGGCATGCCTTTTAATTGGCCCAAGTTAGATTCAAACCATTAAACCACTGATGTCGACACATCTCCACTGCGCCCATTGGCCTCTCTCTCCTCCACCCCCATTCTCTCTCACACACACACACACACACACACACACACACACACACACACACACACACACACACACACACACACACACACACACACACACACACACACACACACACACACACACACACACACACACACACACACACACACACACACACACACACACACACACACACACACACACACACACACACACACACACACCCTCTTTCCCTCTCTGGCTGCCAGAACATAAACGTCTTATCTCTCGGCCCCAACCGTGCACAGACGCCATGAATATTCAGCAGCTTCCATCTCCGTTTCGGCAGACAACAGTGGGCGCATGCGAGCAATTTCTTGCATACACACGCACACACAGACACACACACACATGCAGACAAAAAACACACAAATATATAAACACACACGTATACACGCACACAGACCGGGCCTTTCTCCTGCACCCACTCTTTCAAAACGGGCATTGTTTACGCTTTGCTGAGTTTAGCTCGTTTGTCTCTTTCCCCTCATTTGCTACAGTATGAGCCGTGTATATCTGAGAGATATTGATTAAACGCCAAGGGAGAAGCACCACAGCCGTTCTCACAATGTGCAGATATTAGGCCATTCTGTGGACACCAAATCAACATTTTTCACTTTAGAATATCAATAAGACGTACCTGTTTCCAAGAGAGTGGTGAGGGAAGCATGAAACAGAGAGAGAGAGAGAGAGAGAGAGAGAGGTTTAGAGTTTTGCTCTGCAGCATCAGAATACAACATGACCGCATAGAGGACGTGTACCTAGACAGTTTGTAGGCATATCGATCATGTCATTTTCTGTTGAAAAAAAATGATTATTGTATTATCTATCAACAGTAGTTAAGATAAATCCAAAGGACACCACCTTTGACACGGAGGTCAGCTGATCAAAAATTAGAAGACGGTTTTCTTCATTGCATCTGAAAACAAAACAATGTGAGTAAATGTGAACGGCTTAAATCGATAAAAAAGATAACGGTTAACGAAGACAAAAGATCTGCTTTTAATGACTTTGCCTGATACAAATGTGCTTGAAGAATAGTATCTGTTCCGATCAGTCAGTCATTAAATAAAGAGCAGATTAATCAGCGAGTGTCCGTGGCACGAGCTACACAACCTTGTCTAATCAGAGGAGAGGCTGGGAACCAGGTGTGTTTCATCTCTCTGAAACACAGCCTGAACCCAGCCAAGAAGCCCAGCCCCAGCTCTACTCCAACAGCCCTTTGAAATATTTCACTCCAAATTCACAATAGCCCAATCCCCCCGTGGATGTTGTCAAAGATGAAAGCGGTAGCGTGCACTGGTGCTCTGTCCGCACGGCTCTCTCTTTCTCTCTCTTTCTCTCTCTGCTCATTCTCTCTGGAATAGGGAGGAAAAAGAAAGTGAATACTCAAAGCAGCTCCTGCACTCTTCAACCATTTTACACTACCTGCTTTGATCTCCTTACAGCATGCCGCCGTCATAGCAACGGATCAAAATCTCATTGTCTTTGTATTAGAAGCTCCTCTCCGTCGTTTAACTTAGTTTGACTCGCATGCATTTATTTGCTCGTCTAAGCCGTCCCTCTTCTCCCTCTGTGACTCTCTACGGCTCTCATCCTCCAGTTGCTAGGAGGGTTGTCCTCCTCGTTTAGCTCGTTAGTCTGTGGCGGGAGCCGGCAGGATCAATTACTGGGGAATGTGAGCTTGCATCTCGGTATCATTACCCAGCAAAAACTATATTAGTTCAGTCTGAGGGAAACACATGGGCAGTCTGATTATTATACCGGCCTGCCAGCCAGCTACTGCTCCTGCTCTTTGGCAGCATCTGCTACTGATCTCCAGCCGGTACCGGCCTCGCACACTCTGTTACGTTCTGATCTTGAGATCCTCTCATGTTCACTCTGGTCAGAATCAAAATCTTAACTGACGACGAAGGCGCGGGAAACATTTTCCCGGTGACACGGCACTGAGTAAAATTTCAATGGGGTGTTTCTGGGGGAAGGGGAAAGAGTCATTTTTCTGCTACCGACAGGCTAAAAGAATAAAGTGTGTATTCACAGCAGAAAGCTCAAATACTGAGGACCATACACACATTTATCCTCATCATTGAGCAGACCGTATAACCTAATAATAATATGAAGAGAGTTTTGTTCTTTGGTGTAAGTTGCATGAATGTATTTCCCTGCATGAATTATTTAATAGTATAGAACATCCATTTGCTGAAGAAAACCATGCGGTAATATCAAAATCTTTCTTATTTTTGTCAACTTTTCAGGCTCAAAGAGGAACTGTCAATCTCAACATGTTAAGCCAACATGGGATGACAGGTCCTTAAAGTGCACATTTGAGCCAGCTAGCGGAGTTATAGCTAGAGATTTAACTAACTATATACATTTGCTGTAACAAAATGGCCATCACTGAAACTCCATTTCAAAACATTTAAACGCATGAAGGTTATAAGTATTCATCGATTTTCATCTTCAGCATCGCTTTGATGAGTTTTGATCTCTCCTCGTCTCCTCTTTATCTCTGATCAACATTCCCGTCATTCTCCCTCGCTCATGTTTCTCTCACTCTCAATCTCAATAACTCACATCTGTTTCTCTGTTGTTCTGTGCTGCCCAAATCCCCTTTGTTTCACACTCTTTATCCCTCTCGCTCCCTGTCCCCATTTCAGTCTTCATTTCTATTTATTCCTCCTTCTCTCACTCTTTTCTTCTCCCTCTCGCCTCTCCCTCTGAGGGCAGACTGAGGGAGTAATCCAGCCTCCTATAGACAGCTGCACATCACCAGCTGTCTGAGGAAGCTGCACACTCTCACTCCTCTTCCTCTGTCTGACTCCCTTCCTCCCTCCTTCTCTACCCTCCCTCAGCCTCTCCTGGCTCATCTGAATACACAGTGGGTGCAGCCAGATGCAGCCTGTCACTGGTGTCGGATTGTGACACAAATTACCTCTATTTGATGGTTAATGGAGCCATTTAGTGTCAACCAATGCTGCACTATTACACGAGAAAAAAGGGATTTTACTTCAGTTTAAACTATAGAAAGACCAAATCAAAGTGAATATACAGGCTTGTGGTGATCTTGGTATTCCTTAATGCATTGATTCTATTGATTAGAAGGCAAGAAAGA
The DNA here is from genome assembly GCF_009769545.1 of Cyclopterus lumpus. Lineage (NCBI taxonomy): Eukaryota > Metazoa > Chordata > Actinopteri > Perciformes > Cyclopteridae > Cyclopterus > Cyclopterus lumpus. Next base: position 14,815,094 of record NC_046978.1, on the reverse strand, counting down.
AAGAAAACAACTGGTACTCATGTACTTTTTTATATGTGTATTTTGTCTTCCTCGATATATACTGTACATACTAATGTATTAGGGATTGTAAATTGCATAATCTTGCCGGAAGTTTGTGTTTTCATTGTCACTGTATGTATAATTTCTCGATTTGATCTTCATATTTATATATTCTTTTGTAAAATTGTGTATTCCTTGTACAAAGTTCATCCTTGTATTTTGTAATGCACTTTGTAAATACTGTTTCGCAAAAGTTTTCGATTTCTACTGTGATAGTTGTTCTGTCCTTCACTGTTTTTACGATTGTTACTTTAGTTGTTGTCACGCCTCAGATTTACAAAATGAAAAGATGGGTAAACCGGTTCCACCCTCCACTACACCTCTGGTGCTGCACAGAAACACTGCTGACCCCCCTGAGGTGTTTTGTACAGCTGTCCTCATAATGCATTATTTAATGTTGGGGATCATCCAGGTTATCAGTGAACAATAGCCAGTTGTTTCACAGTGTGGGATTATATGTCCACGCAAAATAGCAGCCTCTCCAAACGAATGAAGAACAAATTAAAACCTCCCCGTTAATGCAAAGCATGTGTAGCAGATTAAAGTCCCATACATGATGTGTAGATTCACAAATCCTTTACTTGGCTTTAGTCCCTTGTAAGCATAGTGAATTAAAATGTAATCCAGAATAATTACTGCACAGAAGCTACCTTGGTGCCTCCTGATATTTGGATTTGTTTAGATTTTAATTCTTCATATTTGATGTCTATGTTTCATTAAGTCCAAACATCACATTGTGCAAGTGAGATATACGTCACAGAGCCTTATCCAAAATGTCGTTACAAAACATTTAAGATAACAATTCAAAGTATCATCTTCGGTGTAAACCGTTTTAAGATGCAGTGCAGTGTGGCGTGCACGAGGGCCAGGGATGATCCCTCACAGCAACCCAAATTCACCTTTCCTCTCAGAACTATCGGGCAAGGCTGCGTGTATCACATGGTTTATGCATTTATCATGTGTGTGGATCAGAGGACAGAAGAGGAGCGGGAAGAAGGGCGAGGGCTCATGAGGTATAAAGAAGAATTTTAATGACGGGACTGGTAAGATAAATCTAGTCGCCACAAGGTCACAGTTTGCATTCGTCAAGGATTAACTAATTAAAGATTGCATTCGGGGATGGTGTTCATGTAGCAAAGGGCACGTTGCGCTGGCTTGCTCCTGCCATGATTTCACACTTTGGGCTGACAAATTCTGTGACAGATTCAGGACTTTGTTGGAGTTTCATTGCCAACTTGAAAACTAGTTAAAAGGTGACTTTCAGTATTAAAGGAAGTCTATAGTTCTATGACAGGTTTCATAAAACAAATGCATATTTTGACCAGTCTTTTAGCAGCTTGCTAACAGTGAAGTCTAAAAAAAAAAGTAAGCCTTGTGACTTAATTATACAACTTCATAATAATGTATTTAATAATACTGTGTCAACACTGACCTGAATTTGAGTGTTGCGAAGGTGCTAGTAGGACAAAAAAACGTGTATATACAAAAACTCACAACATGTTTGTGTCTTTCAGCTCACTGTTTTGGTTTCACGGCCCACAATACAACCGTTTTTATTCTCACGTACCGCTCTCGTCATTATTTCTAGAGGCATCAGATGCAGTAATGTTATTGGATTCATATGGAAATGCCCAGGCAGCAAACAACTTGTTGCGTTTTTTTTTTCTCGATATTTAGTTGCTTGTTCATCAACTGTGGTTAAAAAACCTGGAGGATGCTTCTAAGAGAGGCCAACTCAAGTTTAGATAAAAAATAATGTGTATACTCCTTTTACAATATTAGGAGAATAGCTTGAAAATCAATTTATCAATAGCATGAGATTATTAAAATAAAGTATTATTCAGATCTGTTTGCTTTCCCTTGTCTCTCTCCTTTTTCTCTCTCTCTCTCTCTCTCTCACACACACACATAAGGGAGATTAGGCATGTCTCACTAGGAACTTAAACAGACAGTCAACCACTTAACCAGTCTAATTGGGGTGATTTCCAGTGTAAGATTTCATTTGGCAACTGATGACAAGCCTCACGTGACTCCTCCTAACAGAAATAAGGGAGATAGAGACATTGTTGCCACAGAGGCCGCGAACGAGACACTCCAGGATTTGCATAGGGCTTAATTTGATCTACTTGATGTAATTAAACCGAGAGATGTGACTAATTGAGTTGACGGTGAGAAACGAGAGCACGGCAAAGGCAGCTGATGAAGCGGCAGAGGCAGATGATAGTAAATATTGACAAGGGAAGTTGATTGGGAGCGAACAGTATCACCGTGTGAGGACTGTAAGGGCTGGAGCGAAGTCAGAGCATTCATCATTCATCACGCAGACGAGGATGTGAATGTGTGTGCTGTACATGTGTGCGCTGTCTGTTTGTGTGTTTCAGTGTGCATGTGTGAAGAACTCAGGCAAATACAATTGATGCGTCTGTGACATGAGCATTTAAGATGTACGATGAATCTTAAGATGTCTATATTTACACAGGTAGGCAAACACAGTATCTTCATCTTAAGACTTTTTCTGAAATTATGATATATTGTTGTCTCTAATGTAATGATATTAACTAGTATGCTTATTCTTATTGTGTGTAGGTGTCAACTAGTTGGAACAGGTATTACGACTGACTAGCATGTTCCTAATTGGGTTTGTTAGCAGTTAGCAGCTACAGTAGCCTTTAGCACAGGCACATTTTTCCCCTGTTAAAGGGATTTTTGGGGGGATTGTTAAGCTCCCTAAGGCAAATTTGCCATTTGCAATTTTTGGTGACTTGACCTATGTACTCACAATGTGACCAAGGTCATAGCACCACCCTATTTGCCGCCTAAACATGTGCAGTGAACCAAATGTAAATGCACCTTGATTGAACCCGGGCTAATCGGCAATAACAACCCATAAAACACAGCACATGAAGAGCCAAGTCTGCTCTGTCATTAAAAACACACACGCACACGCACACACAGGTCTACTTGACAAGAATATGCAGCTACTGTATGTATCCTTGTACGGCTTGTATTTGTCCTCACACAGTGAACGCATCCCACCGAGAGCCTCTTAACCTGTTGCACACACTCATATTCATATCCAAGAGGCCTGTCTATTAACATTTGGCAGCTGTGTTTTCCCAGATGAAATACTCAGGTCTGAACCACTAAAGGTCTCCTGAAATGTTGAGGTGTATACTGTAATTGCCAATCTGTGCCAAGCCCAGAGGCCTTGTTCACTTCATTTAGGCCTTTTATGGGGCCGCAGAAGACGGAGAGGCTTTAAAAGTACATAAAGAAACAGATGTTAACGTCATAGTACTGCTCTGCTCTGCCTTGTTCTCTCTTTCTCTTTATATATACACATGCCATATCTACTTGTTTCTTAAACTTGAATCAAGGCAATCATATAATAGTATCATGATAATAAAACTCAGTTTTACTTTTATTTGGCTTCCATCAACTAAATGCAAATGTTCTCATCTCATGACATACACGAACATTAGATATAATCACTAAATGTGATTTATTGGGTATAAATGGAGCCACTCAGCAAAGCAGAGCAGGCAGCACCCGCACACACTTTTACCTTTAATTGAATTTTAATCTGTGTTTGCGGTCACAAATCATGCAGTGCGGGGTAATTATCTATTAACGATAATGTTATTGGATTTATAGGGAAATGCCCAGGCAGCAAACTGAACTTGTTGCGTGGTCATCAACACACACAGTGTAATCAGCAGATGTTGCAGGCAGGCGGGGCAGATGCTTTTTCTTTTTTTCTCGAAGGATCCTGGCCAGTCAACAGAGCTGGTTTCTTAAGAGCAGATACAAGACAATGGCAATTCTGCCTCCATGCTGCCTATCTTCCCTGTGATATATATCTGCTTTTCCCTGTGTCTGTATCCCTCTTCCACCCCCTTGCGCCTCTCGCTCTTTCTCTCTCTGTCCTCCAGTGGTCTCATTAGGGCGGGACTGTGAAGGGAAGGTGAGATGGTTACTGTGACAACAGCAGAGAATGACGGGCCGAGTGGCAGAGCAGTGTATGATTGTGTGCAGATTTGCACTTGTGTGATTGCAAGATGCTATTCAACAGTATTCATTATCGTATGTGTACTGCGCACTATATGCCCCTGAAGGTGGATATTTTATGCAGCGTTTCAACACACAATACAGTCTTGGAAGTTGAATTCAACTCAGTTTTTATTATCACTTATTTTGTCTAAAAACACAGTGAAGCAGTTGAGTTGATGTATGTTTGCAGAGGAGGAGAGAAGAGGCAAACCAGAAATGTAAAGACACAATTGGGTGGACCAGAATGGCGCAGTATGGAGCACCACTGCAAAAAACAAGATAGAAGACAACAAAACATCATTGCATAATTGAGTAGGCCATCCATTAAAGTCCTTATCTATTTCAGGGGAATTAGGCACACAGAATCTGCTCACTGCTCCACAGTGCCAGGAAATGATAGGCAGCACTGAGGGGCAGAGCTAAGATTAGACCGGAGTGATTGACAGGTTCATAGAGCCAACTGGAAGCCTGCCATTCCTCCCTTAAGATAGTCTCCTTACAGTAATGAAGCAGAGTGAGCCAGCTCTACACGAGGGCATAAGCAGCCAAGGAGATAATGAGGAAGTTGAGGACATTCTGTGCAATCCTTCCTTCCTTACTCTCTGTCTCTACTTCTTGCTCGGGGGTTGAAATAAAGAAGAGAAAATGTCACTGCAGCCTCGACACTGACGTCGAACCTCTGACCTAAACTGAGTCTCTTCACTAGTGAAAACACACACAGAAAAATGTGGGTTGACGCCATCTTTAGAGGCCTGTGAGGAGTCGATGTGACAGAGTGAACAGCCCTGTGGAGAGTCTGTAGTGTGGATGCTGCCTCCTGTGGTGTGGATGACCTTTCCAACGCTGCGCAGCTCTGCAAGACTCTGATAAGACCAGCTGGGAGGTGACAAAATGCCCTTGTGGTGGACACAATAGCCACACTGAAGACACACAGAGGGGTAAAACACACACAGGGGGCCACCAGCTGGCCTAGAAATATAATTTGACTGAGGTCACTGGTTCAATTTCCGTTTCCAACAGCAGGGCGTATTCCAGGTCAGACATGGCAGCTGGAAGGTAGCTGGCACTGAATCTATGATGCCTTGCAACAGTTCTCAGGCACTTTGTAGAACGGCTCTGAGCCCCGAACATCAACCATCAGTACATGTGTGTTAGCTTTGTGTGAAAAATAAATTGTCTGCTATGTGATTGACAAGAATGATATGTGAATGTACAGTAAGTCTGGGTGGATGCAAACTGAATTAACAAATAAATTGTTCTGAAATACCAGGAAGAAAATAAGATAAGATGGCCTCAAGGGAAAGCCAAAAAGCATTTGGAGGACTTTGATAAAAACATTAATTAGCTTCAGAGAATTCAACAAGAGTCGGAGAGTAAGAGGAGGAACGTTGAAATTTAAAGATGAAAGGAAAATATGAGCAGGCCAGTGTGCGTGCATTAAATGGAGCAGAATATGTAAAAGCACAGCTTGTGTGACACACTGACACGATACGCTTCCTTTTAAGCGCCCGGTTCTGGCTCAAATAACTTCTGTGACCCAACCTGGACCTACAAGCATGTAGCGTACGCATGTATAACACACACACACACACACTCTCACACACACACGCACGCACATGCCCAAATTGAACCAGTAGTAATCTGATTATGTAGCAGCTGTCACAGATGGCTTTCATTGCCTTGGTCTATGAGTCACCACATACACACACACACACACACACACACAAGCATATGTCCAAACACAAACTGTACATTCACATACACAAGTAGTTCATCAAGCAATGAGAAGGTGCTCTGCATTCTGAAGACAGGTCAGACTAATTGGAAACTTACTGTGAGGGAAATTTGAACTGGTCTCAATTTAAAACTGATGCCTCTTTCGGACCTTCATAAGACTCAGATCGGGCTTTGCTGCCGCTTTTGACCTGCAGTTGGAAGCTCTGGAGGGAGGTGGAGAGCCCAGCAGCGAGCTACTACAAGCAAAATTAAAGTTCCTTTCTTTAAATACCCGTGCCTAATATAGTGCTGCAGGAACAAGTCTTAAAATACGGAAATTAATTAACATTTTTGCACTTCCAGTTCCCTCATCTTGAAGTCAATGTTTTTTTTGAGTGGTTTGTAGTTAGGTGCCTGAAATAGGTTCTATGGTTAACGCAAGCATACGATATAAAAAACGTAAGGAGATACCGCTCTCGTGAATCTTTAGGTGCTAACAAGTGGCTGAATGAGATTACAAGGCTGTCTGCTCCACCTTTGCCTCACGACTCGAAGTAAAAGCTCTTATCACTCTTTGATTTCAACCATTTCAGTCACGAGGGACAGATGTAGATAAAGGAGAAATGAGGATGAGGAATGAAAATCCGAAGCCTGGATGCGAGTAAGAAATTGAATGTGCAAATAACGCAGTAGCTCAATATCAGCAACTTGTTTTGAATCCTTTCTACACCGATTGCACATTATAGACAAATGCAACAAGGTAGATAGAACTTAGTCAATAAGGATGAAACATACTGGAGGGTTGGTCTCCTCTATTTAAATAAACATACACACACACACACACGTCTATTTCTTTCCAGACTCTTTTCGTATCTCTCCATTTCATCCCATTTCTTTTCATATCAGAGCTAATGGGAAAAAATGGAAATGCGCCTGTCAGTCAGACAGCCGTCGGGACGATATCAAGAGCGGGGTTTTCCTCTCCTCTGTGTTGAAAACGTATCTCGTGACAGATGAGTCAGAACGGCCGTCAGTTGGTCAGTCTGCAGACAGCAAGTCAATCAGTCAGTCAGCAGAGAGTCTGGAATTTAGTGGGTCAGTCAGTTAATTGGTTAGCCAGCGAGCCAGTCAACCAGCCACGTGGCTGAGTTAGTTAGTAATCCAGCCAGCCAGCCAGTCGGTTAGTCTCCACTTAAGTCAGTCATTTAGATGGCCGGCCAGACAGTCAATTAGAGTCAATATGTTAATCAGTGACTGCTGTCAGTCAGCAGGACAATCACACACAGCCAGATGTTTCTTCATAGCTGGTTTTAGAATGTGGCAACATGTGAACAGATTCAAGATTACATTTTCAACTGGAAATAAAGCTGGAAAGGCCATCAATTATATAAAAGGAACATTTACAGTAATAGGAAGGAGGGACCCTCCATTAACACTGGAGGTAAAAGCCACTATTTCCCTAGAAAACACCTGCTAGCCAGACTAACAGATCAAGAATTAGCAAGCAGCTGGAAACTGTTTGCTCTTGTCTAGTGTGAGTGTTTCCCGTTGCAGCGGGGGGGGGGCGTAGAGACTGCATAATGCCAAGAAAGAAAGAAAAAAGAGAGCGAGAGGCAATGTGAGGCCTCTCTGATCACATCCACGCTGCACATCAGAGGCAGAAAACGTTCACTTTCATCATCTGAGAGTCGTTTGCTGAGGGGAATTGCACTTTGTCGTTGTCTTTGACTGCGACAGGAAAATTGTGTCTGTCGTGTGTGTGTATATGTGTGAGTGCGTGCTTGTGCGTGTGTGTGTGTGTGTGTGTGTGCATATGGGTGTTTATTAAATGTAGGTGTATGTGTTAATGTTCCTTTGCATGTGTGTGTGTATTTAAGATGACACAGGGGGTGGTCGCACTTACAAACAGAGTGGCATATGGTGCCTTGCTTTTTGGCAATCACAAGTGACAAGTGAGCAGGGGAACCAACAGTGACTGCAGTGTGTGTGTTGAGGGGTTGGGGGTAGCAATGGGAGGGCTTTGCTTAACGATCTCATCTGTGTGTGTGTGTATGTGTGTGTGTGTGCGTGTGTGTGTGTGTGTGTCGCTCCGTGCGTGTCTCTGTGTGTGTCTATTTCCACCCTTAGGCAATACAGTACTGTTTTATGTAGATGAATGTGGAACAGGTCTCGTCGTTTAGCAGCGTTATATAAATACATTATAACAATACTGAGCAGGAGCTCAGCACAGAGCGGTTCTGAATGCAACGTCAACAGCTGCCTCAGGGAAAAATTGTTTTCCTTATTGCAGTCAGATTGAAAGATGAAAATGTTTCACAGTCCCACCATCCCTCCACCTTCTACTGCCAACCTAACAGACAGAAACCCTCCTTCCTACAGTGCTAATTGAAGGCCCCAAGAGGCATCGGGATGGGGCCCTTAGAGAAGTGTCACTTGGTGTCTTCTGGGTGAGGAAATGGTTGACTAACGAGCACCCTGATCTTCATCCAGCTGATTCACACAGCTGTCAATATTATCTGATTTAGAGGCATCCAGAGGTGTGTTTAAACCTGCATCCTAAATGGAGGTAGAGTCAAAACAATGTCTTTGTGTCTAAATAGTAAGTATTTTCAGGAAGATCTACAGAATATATCCTTTTATTTCTTGTGCACATAAATGTGGGACCGTTTTCATGCTGAATAGCTGCTAACCTTGTGCCCAGGAGATAGCACAGTCTGGTTACTCTGGCCCAGTGGAGGTGATAGGTTGCCTATATGTATATGTATAACACTTCAAGGAGACCTGTAGGTCATTGGGATTAACAAGCAGTTTTAACTAGCTAATCCTCAACAAGCACAGTACTGCAATTAGAGCCTAAACATACAGTCTTACTGCAGAGTCCACTGTAGCCAGGTCCTTCACCGCTGCACACGCTGCTGGACAGGAGGCAGTGGCACATCTGCATTTAACGTGACAGGCACTGAAAACAGCCATCTGAAGGAGAGCGGCACCAAACATGCTGAATCTTTTTATTATTTTCTATTTTCTGCTAAACTCTTGTATGAACTTCTTCAAAGAAAAAAAACAAACAGATGACCATTAATTCTGATTGCCTTGGACTATAACCCTTCGTTCAGTCCAGCAGGGTTCTGAGTAATGTAGAGAGGATTATATTAGCTGGCGTTAGCAGAACGACGGCTATTGTGAATCTTGACGTGCATGGCGGCCATGCTGATTGCTGCCTCACTGTATATGGCCCGGCCTCCTGGATAATAGGAGACTATTTTTAGATCGGCAGAGCGTGGAGGGGGGGGGTGTGGGGAGTGTATAGATTGAGAGAAATCGCTAAGAAGAATAGGGATGAAGTAGAGAGGGAGTAAAGGAGGCAAGAGAGAAAGGGAGATTGCATTGACAATTGTGCAACACTGAAGTAGTGGAGGGAAGACAGGAAAATGTTATGGGCAACCAAGCAACTAATAAGCTTGAACCTCAGCACTCTGCATAATGCGACAGCTCATTACCGCCCAATTAGGCATTACAATGCCTTGCTTACTGAGGTTTATTGATGCAAATCAACCAGGAAAAGATACCCTGGTGCCAAAAAAACAGGAGGTGAAATTGGATGAGAATTTGTCGAAAGTACAGGCTGTGGCAGTTCATCAATTTACAAGTCTCTGCGGGGGAGGTTATCCAAATTAGTATGTGATTCTGACAATATGGAGATGATTTATTTTCATCCTCTTGTTATCAAGCAGCTGAGGTTTCCTCTGATGATATTATGATGACCCTTTTTACAGCATAAGGCCTCACGCTCTGTCTCCAGTGATGTCATTAATAACACCATCTGTCTGATACGTGGCATGCAACAGCCTCCTTTACCTCTTTCTACATCCTCATTGGGGTCACACACACACACACACAATTGTGGGTGTCATCTAATGTTCCCTCCTGCCACCAGGACACTTCAATTTCTTATTTTCTTCTGGACTTCTAATTCCCCTCCTCCCATATGCTGCCTTCATGGATTATCACATGCTACTAAACTCAGTCTGGATCAGGCCTGGGGTAATTACTTTAAATACATAATACTGCATGTGCGTGTGTGCGTATGTGTGTGTGTGTTGCTGACACACTATGCTACACTGCATTGATATTTAAGACAGTTGCAGTTGAATATGAACAATATATTAATACATAATTAATACACAATTGTGCTTTTTAGGTCTGTTAAAAATAATGCATTTCTTGTCGCCAATCAGTCACATGTGCATCAAAAATGGCAACAACCGTCATAAAATATAGACTTATATAAGCACAGTAAATCTTTGAATGCTTTTAATGTTGTTTGTTGTGTTATTAATATCATTTCGCAATATGATTTTTTGAGGGCTGCACGGTGGTGTAGTGGCTAGCACTGTCGCCTCACAGCAAGAGGGCCGCGGGTTCAATTCCCGGTCGGAGCGGTCCTTCTGTGTGGAGTTTGCATGTTCTCCCCGTGGCAGCGTGGGTTCTCTCCTGGCTCTCCGGCTTCCTCCCACAGTCCAAAGACATGCTGCAGGTTAATTGATCTCTAAATTGCCCATAGGTGTGAATGTGAGAGTGAATGGTTGTATGTCCCTACATGTGCCCTCGATGGACTGGCGACCTGTCCAGGGTGTCCCCTGCCTTCGCCCTATGTCAGCTGGGATAGGCTCCAGCGCCCCCGCGACCCTAATGAGGATAAGCGGTATTGAAAATGGATGGATGGATGGAATATGATTTTCATTGTGATCATTTTCTGTCAAATGTTCAAAACTGCGGCTCTTCTTTGAAAGGTAGCCTGACTCCTCTCTGATAGCGGGGAGAAAGTTTCCACTAATGTGCCTCAAGTGCAGGAGTTTGAAACCACTGTGAATATTCTTTAAAATCAGCCAAAACAACGCTGGATGTTATACTCAAGAAAATGATGAATGATGCTAAATAAGACTATAATAAAAAATTTAAAAACAGGTTAAAAGGAAGAGAACAAGCACATGAAGGGAAACATGGAGAAGGTTTTGTTCTAATTTTGTTATTTTTCTAGTGTTTACTGACAAGCCATCACACCGGTTTTGACATACATGAGGCTCATTATAGTTTTACAGCTGGAAAGCTTGTGGAGTTGACATGGAACGTTGTAAAACACTGTGTTTTCCACTAATGATGCATCTGATCTACAACAGATCAGAACAATTGCAAAGAGTATAACTCCAGCTTCAAAAAGTACAAATGAATAGTCCCACTCCACAACTATCTGTTCACTTATGTTCAGCGTCTGAATGTATTTTGTGTTTAGACTGTTAAATCATGCAACAACACTGTGTTCACACTCAAATAAAGCTCATACAATATGTATTTTTCAATATCTGCTGTATGGTTGATTGCTTTAATATTGCTAGCAATTATAAGCACATAAAACCACGAGGTGTTTGTAACAACTCCTAGTTAAATTAAGAAATTGTGCATCAGGTTTGGTTTGTTCACGTTGCTTCCTGGTGATGTGTGTGTGGCCTCAACACCAACTGCAGCTGTTTGCATTTGAATAATTCAACAGACAATTACTGTAGTCATACATCTGGAAGTGTAATAAGGTCGTTTAAAATGATAGGTCAAACTCACTCACACAGAAGCTAACTGTGGTTCCTTTGCTACATCATTTTAAGAGGAAGACAAAGCAGAGAAAAGACCCGTCTCCATTTTGTTTCACTCCCAAGGACACAGAGGAAGGCAGACACTTGCACTTGCACAGAATCTTGAACTACTAAATATGCCAAATTCAATGAGAGATATTGCCGATCAGTCACACACACGCACACGCAGTAATAAACAGACACATTCAATAAACAAACAACAAAAAAGAGCACACACACTCAGCCTGGGTCGAGCTAATATTCACGAGTGGCAGGTGGAACGATCCATTCGGGGTGAGAACAGAGGGGTGTGAGTGTTCTCACAGGTCCAGTGTGGTTGCTTTTAATGGTCCACTGGTGTCGTCCGATAAAGGGCAGCCATCTATCTGCACCCACCCAGTCAACTCTGACACTGTTACCAAGGAAACGCCACCCGCGGGAGCCAGAAAGGGAGGGGGGGGACCTTGAGGGAGCATATTCTCCTGTGCTGTCAGAGTGCCAGGAGGAAGGAGAATAGGGATGGAGTGATAGAAGGACGGATGAGTGGCTGGAAAGGGGAAGGAGAGCTAGAGGAGGGGGTACAGAGGAGGGGTGCACCAGCCACCTCACAGGGGTTAACTTTAATCAGATATGACATGCACAGACCTCAGGAAAAAAGAGTGACAAATGCAACTAGAATCACACACTTTCACAGGGAGAGGCGGATTGTCACACACATATGCACAAATGTCATACACACAGTGTACACATATGTGTGCGTGCAGGCGTCAGTTTCCTGCAGACGGGTATCACGGGACCCTTTGCAAAAATGTGCAGCAAATACTAAAAAAATGACACGTCATATTTCATGTTCAGATCCCCTTTCTTTCGCTTCTCTCCAGATTGTGGGAGAGGGAGAGAAGCAGAGTGATGCAAACAGCCGAGAGAGAGAGATGCTTTCACGTAGCGAGGCCCACTGCATCATCATCCGGAGACCAGAGCTCACCGTCACCTCCAATAATGTCACACATTAACATCTTTATCATTCATCATATGGCTTGTGTCAGGTATTTGTTCAGCCTGATTCATTCATACGCAGATATACCACAGCTGAAGCTTTGAGAAATATACAGAGGCAGAATGTTGGTGTTAATATACCATAAATGTGTATGTGTGTGTGTGTGTGTGTGTGTTAACTAACGCTAGGTATCGAACCCTCAATATGTTTTGGTCCAAACCGAAATGTGTTTGTAGCACCAGATATTAAAAACTGCCGAGTACTGAATGTTGGCATCGAATCTCCAGTCAGATTCATAATCCTGTTGACTTATTCCTCGATTTAAATCATAATTGTGGACTGTACTGAAGTGAATTTAAGTTCCTCTACAGGTGTTTGTGTTCACTCAGTAGTGTTGATTACTTTTTTCGTTAAGAAAAAAAAAGAAGAAAAAAAAAGGTTTATATGAAAAACAATTTTCAAAGTAAAGTATTGTAAAGATATATTGTTGCAGTGTCGGTTCAGAAACTCAAGCGCTGTATGATTCTATTTCACTGTATCACCAGCCTATATGCTGGAAGATTCTGCACCTTTTCTTTAAATTAAATTATTCTAGCGGTAGATACATAGTATCTTTGATGCTTCTCCCTATCGGATTAGATTTGGTTGGAAAGTAATGATTAATGGGAACAATGCATTCTTTCTGTTCCGCCTCTCTTGACCACGTGCATTCACTGTCTACATTCACTGTAATACTACACACCGTTCTACAGTTATTCTGGTTATTATTGTAAATCCTCACTACATAAAAAACAGTTTACACAGCAATAAACTACAGTGATCTGCGCCGGCACACAGACGCTGGCAACAATTAGAAGGTGTAATCTCTGCACATCTATCTGCCCGGGCACAAACTCTGAGCAGAGGGAGAGGGAGAGAGGGAGGAGAAGAAAATAACCATTATTATTAGCAGACAGGGCTGTCTGCACTGGAGGCCTGATCACCTTCTTTGCATACACAAGCTCGGAGTTTCTGGGCTTTGTGCGATCAGATGACACACACACACACACACCTCCTATTTTGCCTGTAATTTTTACTCTATACGGACAGTTTGGAGCACCACTGCTTTTGTTGTGCAGTCTGTCGACATACTATAATTGGGAAGTTGTAAAACCAAAGGATTTCTCCTCCATCTCGATGTCCTAATGCTGTCATCCTCCTTCTGCCCGGCTGCTGATTACAGTCTGTGTACTGTCTAACTGTGCAACACTGACTTAATGTTATTTTGCTTGAGCAGAGCCATCGCAGCGACCCAGATGTCCATATACTATAATCTAATCTAAGATGATTCTGGCTCGGTATTGGCTAATCCAACACCACTCTTCCTAATCTGACGTCTATTAGACGACATCTGGACAAGACGCCATAAAAAAAAATAAAAAAAACACGGCCCGGAGACAATCTGATTGACTTGTTTGGGAACGATAATCTTGTCTGTACAGTAACGTTGTTCCTGTAAGCATGAATTTAGCCGCATGTTTACCACTAAATAACACAGAGTGTTATCTTGTTTTTGGGACAAAGCTTACAAGGACCCATCGCGCTAATGGTCTGGCTCTTAGCTTTTTGATCAAATGATTTCACTCAAACGAAAATGCAATTTTGAAACCATACAGATTGAACATGTTACTTCTTTTAGATTGGAGTTTTGGAAGTAAATAATTATATTGTAAATAATTAAATAGTTAATAAATAGTTAAAAATAACTCCTTCATTTTTCCAGACGGCGTGAGTCTCACTGCATTCACACCTCTGCCTAAAAAGAAATGAATAAATACAGAGTCTATTCCTGCTGGTGTCAACGTGTTTCTTTGAGTGTGTAATGGATCAAATCATCAATAATCAATTGAATGTGGCACCTCGCAGAAGCAGCTCCCCTCATTTCTCCTGTCCACTCTGGAGGTGTGATGCGACACCTGATCCCTGTCTTTTTTCAAGCTGCAGGAGACCTTCTCAAAGAGCATAGCAACAGACCTGTCTTCCCTGTAAAAATAGGATTGGCTTCTGTGAGGCCGACTCAACGCCACAGATACAACACACACTTCACTTCATTGATTATGCGCCCAAGCCCCTCAGAGCCCAGCTTTACAAGTGATGTCTTCCCCTCTCCGCCTTGCTCACTCTCCTCATAGCTCCCATTTTCACCCTCTTGCTCAGATTTGGAGCCATTTACCTCACAACCGCATCAATATTTCAGCCCCTCCAGGATGTGGAGACTTACCCCCTTTTTTTTTTTTTTTTTTTACATTTCTATTGTTTCCGTTGGATAATGAAATGTTAATGTTATTTGGGAGCATGAGAGACAGGCTGTGAACACAGGCCGAAGACAACCATGAAGCCATATAGCAAAAAAATCATGCTTGGGTGGATCCTAGCTTAGAACAAAAACATCAAGACTTGAGAGCTTTGATTTTGGACGCATTCTAATTAAGTGGACTTGTTGTTGTGGTTAGTTGGAACAACTGTTACACTCACTGGCTGAGCACATTTCCCAGTAACCGTGTTTGACTAAAAGGAAAACACTGTCAATACTGGAGATTTTTTATTGTCAACAAATCCCATCAAAACACCAAAACCAAAAATGAGTGGATCTTGCCATGTATTTGTTTGTGGAGCCAAAGCCTCCTGCATCTCATTCCTCTATCACGTCCCTTTATTACACTGAACACTGTAGTGAATTGTGTCTCGATTAATACTGTATGCAACAAACGCACATTATTCTACAGTTGAAAATAGTTCCTCCCAAAAAAAAAAGATATATATATATATAAATAAATATATATATATATATGACGTTTGCTAAAAATCTCCAGTGCCCAGGTATTTTATTAAATTACTGAGGCTTTTTAAAAATGACACCATATATCCAGGATTTATTTTATAAAGATTTACATCTTCAGTAAGATCAAATAGTCTTGGGACCACAGACAGGGTGATGAGGTCAGAAGGTAGAGAGGGAAACTAATGCACTGGTAGTTCTGTCTATTGTGTTGACATAAATAAATAATTCACAACTTTGAATTAATTAATTATTAAACATAATTGTTCTGAAGGATCTTTCAAATTTAGGTAAACGTTTTAATGTTACATTCACAGATAAAATGTCCCTTACCTCCTGTTATTGCTATGTTATTGTTATGTTGCTTATTCGATGTTGCATTGAGCTGTGAGGGATGTAGTGGATCTAAACATCAAATGATTTTTCTGAAACCACGCGTAATAAATATAAAATGTGTTTTTTGTGGACACTTCATGAGACAAATTGTATTTCATTCTTTGGACCCGTGGACACGACAGCTCTGTGTATCATACGAAATGGAGTCCACACACCTCAGCATGCTGATATTTCATGCTAGCTTTCAGCGGCTGTCTATTACCATCCGATAACACATTGAGAGAGGTATAAAACGATGGCGCCGGGGCAGAGGGGGCTGAGCAAACAAACACACTGAGAGGTGGGGAGAGAAAGGACAGATGTATTGAAAGCTGCTGAGTGATGTGTGTTTTCTTTTTTGCTGGGCATACTGTTGACTGAGAGAGAGGGAGGAAGTGTATGCAGGCAGAGAGAAAGAGAGAGAGAGAGAGAGAGAGAGAGAGAGAGAGAGAGAGAGAGAGAGAGGGGGGGGGGGGGGGGGGGGGGGGTGAAGTAAGAATACCATCCTTTCATATGGGTGTTAACCAAAACAAAGCCAGACTGTCCTGTATATATGGAAATTTGGCCATGAGAGAACCTGCAGTGCATTTCTCTGTAAAGGCTAAAATAAATTCCCTCGTCGTCATTCTGCAGCACATCTCTCTGTTTAAAAATTTGATGGTAAAAAAACAACAACATAAAATCTAAATCAAGCCTGATCTCTGATTTCAGAGTAGCACAATTGCTTATTTTTGGACAAACTATTTTTCCAAACAGCATGTTCTCATTGATGGTTTTTCACTACATCTATTTGGGCATGATTTTTTTTTTTTTTTAACTCAGATTATGGGTTATCCTGGATTATGCAAAAGACCCTGTGCACAAACACTTATCAGTTTCATTTCTTTGTCCTCCCAATGATATTCACGCCAAATCCCACAGCGTCGTATCTTTGCTCACAGCTGGCAAGTGTAACTAAAGGATTATGCAAGCAGCTTCTACAAGCAAATAGATTTCTCCCTACTTCAGAGGAAACTGCTAGTTATGCAGCTCCTATGTGTCCGCCAGGCATGCACAAAAACATGTCTCCCATTTTCTATTCTCTTTTTTCTTCACTTGTTTTAACAGTGAGAGGGAGATGAAGAAGAAAGAGGAGAACGGCAAACAGGAGAGTAAACAGAACAAAACACACGTATACTGAAGTCTACGTCTGGGCACAGCCATTCTGTACCATCAGGTGATGGAACAGAAAAATGTCCTCACGTCTGCCTTTAAATCAACGCTAAATCAAAAGGGGTGGCTGAACTTCATCTTGACTGGATTTGCATTAAAGCACCAACACCTAAAATACCAATTAGCATGCGAGTGTGCCATTGGACGAGCTCTGATCATCCACCAAGCATCCGTGAGCGAGCCTCAGTTTACGACTGGCACACGTGAGGTTAAACGACTTCCCCTATGCAAATATTTCTCAAGGTTTCTTTCCCATATATGGTACAGATGAAGCTCAGCCTACGATGGGGTTTTCTGATTCTCTGCGTGGCCTCCCCGCTGTCCCTGAGGGAGATGTGTATTAATTAGCATTGATCTGGAGACAGAAAACACAGAGCAGATTGGGACAGGTCCAAGGCTTTCACAGATACAGGAGCTTACTTGAAATACAGCACAGAATACATTTACATTTTACATTTTAGGGAGCTAACTGACAGCCAGATCCGGAGAAAAGTAACAGTAGAACAATTTGGTCAAGATTTTACACTCAGATTGGTTGCAGTTACATATCCAAAAGAACAAATGTTGCCATCTGTGCACTACAAATTAAGTATTTTAACTTCTCAAATATTCTAGTTTCATTTCGGTGTATTTTTTAAGCAGCAGGATTTTCGTATCAAACCTTTTCTGTTTTCCTCAGTCCTTTGTTTCTAATGTACTGCGCTCAGGGTCATAGTGCTGATCTGGGCTCTCTCGCCAGGATCTTTTTGACCATTTTTCTTCTGTAATGACCTGAAAGCCATAATGTAAATGTTTCTAGATCAGCAGTCCTAGTCGCAGACCCAAGATGCAGTCCATCTCTTCTTGCTGAGCAGGCAAGGCCTCTTTGAGTCATTAGGCTACAAACAGCTGTGAATGGCTTGTTATGCGCACAGCAGTGTATCATTGGAGTCAGAGGGGGAGCTGGTAATATCTAATTCAGATTAAAAAAAAGACTCCTTCTGACATATTTGTGTGCGGCAAACTCAATTTGGGATTATTCTAGCTTCCTTCTCTATTCCCATCTGTGTCTAAGCCAGGAGCACATTTTAGGCTTACCGTCAAAAATCCCTGCAAAAGTTGTGACACAGCAGCTTTCATTGATTATCTCAAAAATTCTGCAAATCAGTTTTATTAGAACTAAAATGGATTTCTTCCGTATCATTATCCTTGATCTCCACTGCTCTATACTGTATGTGAAAATTATCGTGCGCATAAGAACATTTTACACATCTTCAGCTAAATTTGTCATTATACTTTCACACTTTCTAATTTAGGCTTGCCTTGTGTTGAGCTGATATGTGCGTGTCACTCTGAGTGGCGGTTTCATGTGATTCAATAGATCTTGTGCTGTGATAATCAGCAATAGCAGAATTTTATTTTTTAGCATATGACCAAAATTCTACTGCGCTGATTTGCACCGAGATGCAATAATAAATCCCAAGCATCAAAAAGAATGGACTTTTTTTTTTAAAATCAAAAACATTTGCCTTTAACTTTAACCTATTTTTGGACAAGAACAAGTTGAGCTAAAATACTCAAATGTGAGATTTTTCCCTTGTGTCAAATTATAGTATTCTTAACATCTTTGGGTTTAGGGCGGCTGGTAAAATAATATATTTAAATGTAATTTGGGGTTTTGGGAATTGTTTTTACTATTTCCTAACATTGTATAGACTGAAAATTATATTCATTGTACAAATAGTAGGTGAATTAATCAAGCCATAATTGTTTGCCAAATTGGTTGGATATACATAAACTTCATATTGATTAACAATAAGATTGTTGATAAACAATCACCAGTAATGTGGGGGTAAAGGCAATTAATTAAAACTATAAATATCTAAATAAAAACAATAAAAAAACACTTAACTATAATGATGCACTTAAAACCAGAAAAAGACAACAATTATTCCAGATTACAATCTCCAAAATCTTACATGACGTTATCGATATATATAATATTGATTTATTGCCCGGCCTTAAAGCAAAGCTTGATTCCAGTAAAAAAAGGGTTTGTGATGCATTTTGATGCAGCTGGTTGGTGAAAGTGCTCAATGTTTTCTCAGCCGACCGCCGAACAGTGCAAGAAGAATCTCATCTACGCCACATTTCTATTGTTGAGAGAACATAGAAAGAGGAAAGAAAGGAGAGAATGAGAGAGAAATGGGGAGTTTGGCTGGCAAAAACAGACAACAATTACACTTGCCCTAAGAGGCCGAGGGAACCTGACCACGTTGCTATGGAAACTCAAGTACAGCAGAAAGTAACAGGAAAATCAATTCAGACGGAGCTTATCTCTCCCCCTCTCCCGCTCCCTTCTCATTTCACAAGGGCTACGAAGCACGTTTCCACTCTGAATCACATTTTAACTGTTGCCGGGCTGATGCAGCACTAATCACGACAGAAAATGATTTTTCTTTTCATTCCCCCCCCGTAAATGACATGTGTGGATTATAGTGAGCATAAAAACGAGTCTTCAAACAAGCACACCTCTGAAATTGTGCGAAAAGAAAGATGCAAGCGCGAGTGTGTGTGCCACGACTCGATACAAATCACCCTCTGTCTCAGGCGCAGCGTTCATTTTTGCTCTTTCCTTCCTTTCCTCCTCGCTCGCTCCCTCGGAGGGGCAACGGCAGCTGCACGCAGGTGATAAGCGTGTGCAGCGATGGGCGCTCGGCTCTGATTGGCTGGCTCAACTCCTACGCTGATGTGAAGATTGCAGGCTGCGTCTGTCAAAAGGCCACTCTGCTCGTGGTTGTCACCTTGTGACGTCACAGGCTCAAATTACAGTTTTGACGGGTGCTACACTCAGAGAGTAGCGTGAGATTTACATTGTTTCCTCCTGTAGAGTTTCTGCATGACAAACTCCAACATTTAGGAACCAATCATAGACAGGATGCGGGGACATATACGTTCACAACATGATCCTAAATGTATCAGACGTATAGCCTTGGCTGCTTTGCACACAGTCACATGAACAGCTTTGATCATCTAACAGGCAGTCAGGGTACGACAGGAACCGGCTGCCTGAGTTTGGGTGTTATTTGGTTCTCAGTCGTTGGCTGTATATGGCAAGGTGAGGTCAAAGACGGGCTTGCAAGTATACTCAGTGTGTGTGTGCTTGTTTGTCTGTGTGTGTGTGTGTGTTTGTTCTCAAGGCTCATGCCAAAGAGCCAGGAGGAGCGAAAACAAGCCTTGAAGGAAAATAATGATGCTTGATGCCTCATACATCAAGAAAGAGATAGAGGGTCACCTTGCAGCGAAGTCGGCTGGTCATTTGCTCCTGAAGGAGTCAATCTGAAGAACCATTTGTTGAAATCACAGGAGAAATGAAACTGATATGATGCAGTAAGGCTGTGCATGAATTCATAAATTCATTAAGGTTTTTTATACATAAATATGTCATACGCTCCAAAAATAGAAGAGCAAAAACTGAAAATTATTATTCCGCTTTTCTGGTTGACAAAAAAGATTCAAGACAGTACAAATAAAGGGCCACTCTGGCAAATTAATATTGAGTCTGACAATTTACAATTTCACCAGATTAGAATCAGATCCTAACGAGCAGTTTGACATCTTGGACAGCAGCCATCAGTTTATGAGTGGGTGGAGATAAGTCAAATGTTGGCATGTCGTGTGAGTGGTCGAAAGACTACTATAAATATATACTACTGCAATAAAGACAATTTCAGTATTATTCCAAACTCTGGAAAGCTCCTCCCAGAGTTGCAGAAGACATTATACTAACGTTTTCTCAGGCGGTATAGTACTCTTTTGGACTTGGTGGATTTCCCATTTTAAGAGAACGTCTTTTGAGACAAATCTACAATGTATAGATCCATTAAGTGTTTTGTCATAAAAGCACTCAATTAGATCTCCTCTTCTGATTGGTGTCCAGCAGATGCTTTTAAATCATGATCGTGTCTAATCAGTGTTACAGATGGCCAGCAGGGGGGCACAGGCCGCCGAGCCTCTGTGAGAAAGTTGAAAGAGGCTCAATGTGATTTACTGTATTTTTCCAGATTAACCACCCTGGGAGCGGAATAAGACCGTGTATTAATCCTTGATTGGATGGGAGGCGGGAGAGAGACGAAAAAAAAGGAGTGAAAAATCCCTATTAGGTCAGCAGGGTGATTTGAGTTATTAAGTGCCTTTTTTTACTCTAATCAGTCACTTTTAAGATGGGATCAGACACTGTTGTATTATGGGATGTGAGTGGAGCACACCATTTTTGTCTCCATTTCCCCCAGTGCTTTGGCTGGGAACATATGGGAAGGTTCCTCCACGAATCACGCCACCTGTCACTGACAGGCGCAGTCACATACATGAACAGAGGGACTTTGCACCTACACAGCCACAGTCATCCAACAGCCCACATCCAGGAGAGTTTATAAACAGAAATTAATTGCTTGCTCCAGCTGTAATTAGCTCACACCATGCTTATTACTAATCTGTGTCTTGGCCTGACGCCAGGCCAGTTCTGGCCCGGCTCCAGTCCATTTCCAACACAGTGTTGCTCTACAGTAATCCATAAGCTCTGGCAGGATGTACCCGTTCCACTAACTGAGCTTTCCTCAACTATACACACATATTTCTAACTTTTCTGTGAACGAGTCCTCATACTAACCTCTTTCTACTACTGCGCTGGCTTTAAATGCAATTGTATTGCGCTGATTGCATAACAAACCGTCTTAAGATCCATAATACAGTTAAACTGTAAATTGTGAGTTTTGATTTACTCCACTTTGTTTGAGTGGATTTCATACGCAGGAATAATGCACAACCCAAAACAGTAACACTAATTTAGGACACTATTACTATAAACCCGATTCCCGCATTATAACAATAGCACAATCTACCAGACCAGTGCTCATTCAAGCTTCTGTCTTCAACCCGAGTTGAAAACAAAAGGGGCATCCCCATCACAGAAAGCCAAATTGCCTATTAAAGATGAGAGCATGTTCAGTCTCCCAATGCGCCCAGCCATCACCACCCTAATCATTCCCTGCCTAAACAGCCTAATGGCTGCCATATTGTTGCTGTTTATTAGTAAACACTGATGGAAGAGTGCCCGCTTCAACAGTTGTTGATTTTGTCTATCCGTATGGAGTATCAGCTGGGAATCGCAGCCACTGTGCCAGAGCGTTGTCTGTTGTTCAGTCTCCCGTCACTAAACAGTTTGCTTTATTTATTTTACGTGCACAGTGATTAGGATGTCAGTAGATGGCATTATATAATATATAAAGCTGCGATAAAGCATCACACAAATCAGAGAGCTGAGCACAGTGCGCCTTCTGGTATTTCTAAATCACCAGATTGTTCCCCTGATGTCTTATAAAAGATAATGTCAAAGCAAGGAAGAATTCAAATGTGCATTGTTTTTCAGTCACAAATTACAAGTGTGTGTGTGCGTCAGCAGCGGATCCAGAAGGACGCTCCAAAGATGACCTTAGGTTTAAGATGCTTTTGGGAAGCCTGGTCCAAGATCGATTTCCCTCCATCTCTTTCTCAGTAACCTTCTATTGATCCTTATCAAATATGTATCACGCCCTCAAGCCTTCACCGCAGCTAAGATGGAGACTTCAAACAGCAACAGCTCAAACAGAAAGTCAAAGGAGAGTTTCTTTCTTTCTTTCCAAATGGCAAATTGTAGGGAAGATGTGAAACCCAAATATTCATATAAAAATAACAAAAAATGTGAGTCAAAACATCCTGCATATTATAAAAGCTATAAAATAAAAATGTAATCTCAGCTCTTTCAAAAGCTGTAACATCAGAGCTTTCAAAATAATACTGAATGAATGCTATCCTAAAGCAAGCTTTACAAAAGACCGTGGGTTTAGTCTTCTACAAAAGGCACCAGAGACACACAATACATGGAGAAAACACCCCCGACTATCTCAGCTCTAACCTCACTCCTTACTAAAAGGGTCTTGTCTCGTCCTCTTCCAATTCCCCAAACTCCCCTTCACACAGCACTTATATGTTGCAAATGCACAAAATGCATCCTTCAGCTCATGTTCCCATACTTCTCTGTGGCAGCAGCGTGATTAATACACACAACTATTGATTCTTTTTCTTCTTTTGCTCTTTTTTTTCTTATTATTTCTTTCAGGAGAGCGCCCCTCCCTCCCCCAACCCCCAAACGCTTCCTACTTGACAGCATCACACTTTGCACTTTGTCACACATACACACTCACACACACACACTAACACACACAGACACACACACAGTACAAACAATAAGCACCCCCATCCCCTTAGCTTTCAGGCAGCTGTGTGTGAGTGAACTGGGAAAAGGGGTGCCGTGAAAGACAAGGGTCAGCATTTCACTAACTGCTGATCTGTGTAGGAGGAGGGGAGCAAAATGATAGGCTGTGTTGTTTTCATAGGGTTTCACTGCAGGATGGGTGGAGTAGTGTGCAAAAAGAAAAAAAACACATCAATGCAACCACAAACATGACGTGTATAGCACATCATGCACACGTGTAGTAAAATCTAAATATTGCAATGCAGGGATCACCCATTATCTATCGAAGGAAAAGTGAGAGAGGAAAGGAATGTAGGAAGGGGAAGAAGGCAGAGGGAAAAGATCATGTGGCTAATGTGACGCAGTCCCTTGTTTACAAAAGAAAAAAAGCCTCGCCCACTCTCCTCCTCTACCTTTCAAACCTCCTCCTCCTCCTCAGTCTCTTGTTTCCCCAGCTTCCTCTTCCTCTCCGCTGATCTGCCCTTTCCTCCCACTTCCTCGCATCTTCTTACTTCCCAAGCTCATTTTCGCTCATTTTCTTCCACTGTGCCCTCCTTTCAAGGTTGGCCTGACTTTGGGCGTGTTGAATTTACAGCCTCGTCTCCGCCTGCCTCTCGGTGCCCTCACTGTCAATCTCAGTGAAAAATGAAGAGGCGGTGGCACATCACTGGCATGATAAATTCCTGCTGAGCAGTGATCCTGTAAACCAAACACCTACAGTTGCCCCTTTGAAGACATCCTTAACATTCCAGAGACTGAGCTGGTGGCTGGTTAAGACTGTGATTCTATTAGCAAGCAAACTGTTTAATTAGCCTCTATAAGCACTCACAAGAACCCATGAGAGAAGAGTGAGCAGAATGCGAGAGTGCAGAGGCACTTTCATCGCTGGAAAGCTAAACACACAGATGGGAAGTGGCCGACGTGAATGTGACGGAAAAAATGTAACTTGAGATTTCATTTTACTGATGCCGTTAGTATTGGAGGGACTTATTTGCATTAAGCAAATAAAGAAAAACTGCATTTTTCACGCAGGAGAAAATTGACTGTGGTGCTGTACCAAGCAGGTTATGCAATAAGAGGAGAAGAGAGGAGAGAAGACCGTCAGTCAAGGCCAGCGGAGGAGGATGGATAAAAGAAGAGGGGAGTAAACACAAGGAAACATTGGGAACATAAAGTATAATATTTGTCAGTATCTGACATATATTACAACACAGATATTCTATATACAGTATACACAACATTATAGAACTCAATTTCCCTTTCGCTATCAAGCTGTCAGAGCTAGCATGGAGCCCACACTGTCACTAACTGCACTACCTGAATGAATGCCTTTCCTTTTAACATAGAAAAGTAACGTTTTAGAAGCGTACATGTCCTTTCAACATCTCCGGGTAAGGACACAATTGAATAACAGCAGAGTCGTAGAGTTGTTGGGCTCTGATTGGAGGTGACCGACGCTATGTTGGCCAGTCCGCATACGAGGGCGGGACTTAGCGAAGGGTGAAATAGTGCAAGTCCAACTCCAGGTAACACATTATAGGTAATTCTATAATCACAATATCAATATATATCATGATAAAATACATTATCTGGAGAAATTGTTTGTATATAAAATATAAAAACATTGTATTTCAGCAGAACAAATGAATTAAATACCCAACAAGCTTGGAGACAAACATATTCCCAAAAATCCCATAATGCTATTAAGCCATCCAGTCTGTCTTAACATAAAAGTGATAACTAGCCACATACAATTAAGTGGATGGAATAGCAAGGCGGGGGCACATTGTGGAAGTAGGAAGTAGGAAGGTCAAATTCATTTGTTAGGATAAAACCTCTTGAGATGTACAATCTCGTTTTCGAGGGGGTCGCAGATGGCTTATGGAGTCTTCTCTCCCGCATCACTGTGAGCATGCGTCTTAATATGGAATGAAGCTTCCTGTCCTCCATCTCTTAATCTCCGGCCTGAACAGATGAAAGGCCTGATTGTTTGTTTCCAGGAGGAAACCCACACACACTAGAGGAGAGGTTTTGTCCGATGAACGGTACAAAAGCTAAAGACATTCAGTTTACAATCAAAGAGGTCAAAGAAAACATGTTTGAAAAGGTGAATCAGTGATTTCGCTTTTTGAAGACGATGCTCAATTTTTAAATAAATAGTCTTCTTGCCAAAATATGCCCTTTATTATTGGCAAATCCTAATTAACATTAAATTAGAAACATGTTTTAGTTGAGGTGCTTATTGGATAAGAGTACATGTACACAGGAAACTGACAAGAAAATCTCATAGCACTCTGTTTTAAACAATATTTATTAAAAACATTAAATTAGTTTTAAGTGTCTTGATGATGAACAGAATACCATCAAGCTTTCGCTATTGCCACAAAATATAATTTGTGGGATTGTCCAATAATTCATTTCACTTTCACTGGGCTCCACATTTGCAAGATGAGAACAACATTTACAGAACAAGATTTGAATGGATGCAAATGTTGACACTTTCATGAAATGCTCTGAGAGCGACACTTGCATAGAGATTATGTTGACTCCTCTCTACTTTTGCTTCTACGACTGTAGACGGTAAGAAAAGTCAATGAGACATCACTGTGTGGGAGATGTACAGACAATTGTACAAATTGTACGTACAAAGGAAAATCATCTGCGGCAGCTCGGAGACGATATATTGCAACTAATGCTGCACATTAGGAGGACTCAAACGTCGGAAATGTTACTAGTAGACACAGGATTTATGTTCAAATTGCACAACATACAACTGCATGCGTCTTAAAGGAGAGTGCAAGGTCTCAGTGGCAGCATGTTTGTTTGCAGCTCATTCAGTATCTAATACTGGTTCTGTCGAGGCTCTCCTCTGCCACCAAGGCCGCCCGGCTCATTACGCTGCCTCGTAGCATGAATGATGAGAGACAAAAGGGAGGTAGATGAAAAAACACAAAACACACACACCATTGCAGCTCCGTCCCTTTTCAAAAGCACGGCCGCTTGAAACACACGGCGACATGTAACAAAAACACGACGCAGACATAACGCGTGCACGCTGCTTCACAAAAGGTGCATTTGCGACAACGCCGATCCACGCATGCATTGAAATAAAGGTCCACCTTATAAAATCCTGGCAGCGACACGGCTCGACTCCTCCCGCGCTCTACTTTATTTAATTCTTTGTGTGTGCCTCTTTCATCTCTCTGTCAGCTCTGTCAATTGTTTATCAAAAGCAGCAAGGAGGCGATCGGAGCCGGGCATTTGAAAGCGTGTGCTGCGAGATCCATTTTAAAATTCATGACGGGTTAATGGTGTGTTAGTGACATTAGGACCCAGTGAGCTTGCGTCGTGCTCATTCACATTGAAAACAGGCCGCTTCAAATGACTACCAAGCAGTCCTCATCCTGAGAGGTAATTCATATTGTAATTAACTTTTCAATCACAGCTGATTAATTAAGACAGGCCCTAGTCTGTAATTATGCATCTATTTTTTACCCTAATGTGAATCCCTGGATATTTAAGATTTCAGCGTCCACAATTTAAACCAGAATCCTCTCTACGCCCAAGTTACTCATCTTAAAAAGCACATTTACACCCTCACGATATTAAGCTATCACTAGTGTTTATAGGTTTGGATGTTTCAGGGTATGCACATTGTTTTGCTATTAGTAATCAAGGGACATTGATCGGTTAAGAACACATCCGTGGTGTTGATAAAACTATCAGGAGCCTTGGCTGCTCTTCCTCACATTCTGATGCACAATGCAAGGTAGGGAAGTGCGCTTGATGTTCCCGTTCCCAACAAAAAAAAACAACTGAGATTAATAATTCAGTGTGGTGTTGGATACCTTTATTTTGTATCCACTGAGACCAAGTCTTCTTTCATGAAAAATTGAAAAAAAAAAATAAGAAAAAGAAAAAAAGGGGCTGCAGAAGGAGTCGGGAAAACTAGGCTTGGTCAAACTGCACCCGGTTGCCACTGTCAAGCCCTGTTGGTATCCTCATGGCCTCTCGCGCGTGCTTTACCCGCTCACGCACGAACACACTCGCGTGCACATCCTTCTAACCTTCGCTCCTAGAGTAAACATACCCTCTCCATAACAGTGCGGGGTGAATCCGCTCATGCATCGGAATCGACCATCAAATATTTATTACCGAGCAGCAGTGATTTTGACAGTGTGCTCATGCTTCTGACAGCACTCGCCTGCTGCAATACTTATTGGAGTCAACACGGACAATCCAATATCGTTGTTCTTTTGAAGACTTGCGAAAGAACTCAAAAGAACAGAGAGCGTACAATATAATCCATTAAAACTTCACTGCATATTCTATAGGCAGTCAGACCTGCTGTAAAAAAAACAAAAGAAGGAAAGAAAAAAGAGAGACGTCACTGTAGCCTTATAAGAGCTGATTTAAGTAATTGGCAATGATTGTATTTAATACAAAGAAATGGCACACACACACATGCACATTTAAACTTCTAATTTAAATCTTACATAAATAGATGGTCTCTAAATGTCCTTGTCTTTTTAATTCAGGCCAACAGACCTTTGCTTTTGATAAAGATGTCGAGTAGTTAAATGTTAAAGCGTTTCATCCTCATAATGGACACTTTCTTTCCAGGTACAGATGAGATGAACATCATCTCCGAGTCTTGTCTACATGATTCATTTCATTTACGGAACGTAATCATATCTGCATGCTGCATATTCGCCCGCTCTCCGTGACATTAGGCAATGTTTTCAACCGGCAGCTTGCAGCGAGTAACTCGAGTAACCTCCAGTAAATAAGTCGCTGGCATGGATCAGAAGACACATCTTCATGCTTGAGCAGACACATTTAAAATGCCACCAAAACACCGTCCCAGATTCTGCCCTCAGTCAAATGACATCAAGTGCTCACTTACAGGTCCCTGAACGCCCCAGTATGAAGCGAAGTCAGCCAGCGGGCAGTACATGGAGCAATCAAGAGATAAGCATCCCATTTAACGTGAGTAAAAATCCAACCCGCAGAACGTTCTGCTGTCTTGCGTTATCATGCTGTGCCACTGGATTCAAACAAGGAGGGTAACTAGGTCAATAACGCTATGTAAACTGCTCCACTTTACCCCTTGCTGGACTCAAAATGGAGTTGGCTGAGGTGAAATGTGAATCGGAGAGAGAAGATCAGTGATTCGATGTGACAGTTATCAACATCCTCTGGCTCGTGAGAGGACAGGGCTGTGCAGAGCGGCAGAGCCTCAGTAATGGCAGACTATGACGGAAAACAGGTAAGAAGATGAGTCACAGTGAAACAGAACATAGTGTCCAAAGAGCGCGGAGCAGAGCAGGGCAGGGAGGGGTACTGGGATAAACAGCAAAAAATAAATAAAGAGGAACACAACTTTCACTCCGTCAAAGATGTATTCTTACAGCACAGCTTCTCTTTGTGCTCTCAATACCTTCTACAAGGTCATTTTAACATTAACACTGGCATTGTACCTTCACATGTAATACATTTGGGCTTGATTATCAAGGTGTCCCTGGATTTATTTGAACACTAAAAGCTCTGTACTGAACTACCCATTTACACAGTATACAAAGTATTTACTTGTCTTACCTGAGCTGAGAGAAACTGTGTCTTTCTCCCATGATACAACAGTGACGTAGGCCTCGACAGAAGCAGGGATAATGCACTTGAAGACGGCTACACTGCCTCTCATAGCCTTCTGGTCGGCCACTCTGACTGTGTAGGGTTCCCGTGAAACTGTTGATGAAGAAAAACACATACATTCATAACGAGTCTCATTCATAAGAGACCAACTGCTTCATTGTATTCTTCTTTTTGATTTTTGGGGTAGTAGTAGCAGTAGTATCACAATACTGTTACTACTTTGTGGTGCACAATTATGCAACATTATAATACAAATATAATTAAGCAAGACAGTGTTTTTTTTACACTTTAATTAAAATAAATGTATCAGCTTGTACTATTTTACAGATATTAGAGGGCAACAAATATTGAGTCAGTAGAGGTTTGGATCAAATTTGGTCACTCATACAAAATGTAATGTGTGTAGACAGACAAACAGCTGAAAGGTGGCTATAACAAAATATTGTATTATTTGCTGTCAAGAGGTCAAGAATGAACTTTAAATCCTAATTGTTGTGCCAACATGGAAAAGAAGTCCTTTAAGTGTAAAAAAAACAAAACTAAAATTGACAAATCCATCTGCGTTGGAAGGTCATGTGATACAACAGAAAGCTCCATCATAGCTAATGAGAGGACCTTGCCATGAGAATAAGCACAGTTTGCATGATTGTGATTTAAGTGCAATTTGAACAGTTCACTCGAGTAATCAAAATGAATATAATGTCTCTGACCTACTTTAGCCTTTAGATATCTTTAACACACTTGCTGTGACGAAGTTCAGCCGATTTTACCGTTGACTTATCTGGAGCAAGATATTCCTCAATCAGACTCAGATAGATTAAATAAAAAGTCATACTCAAGATGCTTTGAACGGTATTATATGGTTTTGGAAACTTAATTAATTTGTCTTTCAAGTGTTTGATTTTAGCAAAGTGTTGTAAAGGGTTGCTACAATTACAACTACAACCCCTACATTTACTCACCACTACCAGTACACCCGCTACACTAACCCCTCCAGGTTGGACTCACCAGCTTTGATGTGGACATCCTGACTCCTAATCTTGCCAGAGGGGTTCTCGGCAGTGCAGTAGTACGTGTTGTCGTGGATCAGCTTGCTGAAGCTGGACGGCAGGAAGTTAAAGATCTGGAGGGTTCCATTGGGGTGGACATGGCGGATGCCCGGGACATCGTAGATCTCCTCGCCGGTCGCCAGATACCAGCGTAGCGAGGCAGGAGGCGCGCCACCAGCAGGACAGGGCACAGAGGTCCCTGTGGTGCTGGCAAATACTACCTCTTGCAAAGATGCATTGACAAAATATAAGCTGGAATGTAGGTCCTCACTGAAAACTGAAAGAGAGGAAACACAGAACATTCACGGTTACAACCAGGTATTGTATTTGATCACTTTTCCTGTAAATAGTTTGGAAGCACAACTTTAGAATGACATTCTCAAAAGAAATCTCGAGTAGAGACCACAAATGTTTGTCGAGAAATGTACTTTTTTTTTCATATTCAGATTGTTTGGCATTTGAGCATGAACATGTAAAAAAAGCACAAATTAGTATTCCTCTTAAGTCCGCCACTGTAAGTGCTTCTAGTTATGGAACATGATCGGTAGTTTAGGATTCATCAATGTAATTCCCATCCCTGGGACCTCGGGAACATTAAATTAACATAAAATACTATCAATTATGAAATAAGGTCAGTTGTCTTGATCATGTTCAAGCTTTAATTCAAGGCAAAGCCAACATCACAGTAAAGAGACAGACGTTAAATGCAGTTTGTGCTGGAGCATTCTCCAGAGAAGAGGAGGGTAATAAATGTCAATGTTGGACCAATTAGCTTCACAGTAATCTACAGCTGTTGGATTTCAGAGGGATGAAGACAGCACATGTTTGCATTCTGAGCTTCTGTGCCAGTCTGCTTTTATTATTTGTATTTCATACTTATACAGTATTTGTATGCGTGTATCTCCCTTGCCATCTCAGCCTGGTGACGAGCCCAGAGGCTCTCCTCTAAATGGCTCACAGTGGCACTGGCAGCTGGCTTGGACCCTCCCAGGGGACAAAACATTTTAGCACTTCATAAATTCCTAACAAGGTTTCAAATTGCAGACGTTTCCATCCTTTTCTCTGCTCCAGCAGCTCTCCACCAGCAATGAGACACTCCAATGACCTGCTCGTGTACACACGCACATCAGCTCAGCGCCCATTTGTTGTTACAAATTAGGAATACTCATCCTAAATTATTAGCACACTAAAGATCAATACTGCAG
Source organism: Cyclopterus lumpus (assembly GCF_009769545.1). Lineage (NCBI taxonomy): Eukaryota > Metazoa > Chordata > Actinopteri > Perciformes > Cyclopteridae > Cyclopterus > Cyclopterus lumpus. Next base: position 14,784,062 of record NC_046978.1, on the reverse strand, counting down.
CGCTGTTGACATATTGGAGATCCGGACAGTTGCACCACTGTCTGAGATGCAAACAGCTCAGCACTCTCAGTGTAAAAGAAACTGAAATATGCATTCTTAAATTTATTCAGATAATGTGGACTGACGTTGGGGGTTTTTCATCCACAGCCGTGTCCAATCATTGATCACAGAGTTAAATATTGATGAAACTTTGAACGTTGCATGTGTTTAATATTATAGGTTAGTGTGTGGTATAGCAAAGAGAAGGCCAGGATGTGTGACCCATAACATCTATAAAAGGTACCCTTGTTGTTTTGCTTGTAATATTTGGCAATATTTAGCTACAGTGGAGGAAAGTCACATTTAGTTATTCAAACACTGCAATGTCAATGAAGTACAATGTTGAGGTAACGTTACTTTAATCCATCAGTAAAAAGAGTTATTATACAATAATATAATGTATACAATTATATCATACAAGGGAGATTTTGCATAATTAATAGTTTTATATCAGATATACTGATCAGTACTTTGTGCTGACAATACCTAGCCTATGTATTTTAACTTGCTGTAAGACTTTTTATTACATTCTTAGATATTGCTACTTTTACTCAAGTAAAGGTGCTTCTTCCACCACTGTTTAGCTATATACATATAAATACAAGCTAGCTGTCACATTTGTCAAGGATTCAGGGATCATTTATTGGCATTATGCAACACATGGATGCATTTCTTTTTATTATTCAAAGCTAACGTTAGCTTTACCTTGCTAACGCTAACAAGGCACAACTAGCAAACATTAACGTTCGTATCCAGCAAATACATAAACAACATGAACTGTGTTTGCATTTTACCTGCAGGGAGCGTCTCAGGTGTTGTTCCTGCTACGTTTTATAATAAATTATCTGAGATAAAACGACCCACAAACCGGAAGCTTGTTCTTTCTCTTTTAGCTAACGTTAGCTAGCAGGACAGCTGCACGTCATTAAGACGCATACAGGTGACGCAATAATTAACAGAGGCCACAGTGCACTAGCACAACTCATATCAAAACCTCTTGTTATAATAACAATTTTGCATACTGGACGTTTACTAAATATTTTTTTAAATAGTCATAATATCGTAATATGTTTACCTGTGCAGCTGTTTTTAGTGGCCACTGTAACAAAATGACACGTTGGGACTGGGATATAAATCTTCAAACATAATGCTTTTAACCTTACGTGGAGGAAATAAAGGAACCAGCAGCCATTTGCAGCCTGCAGACACATCGTGCGGCTCCGGCTTGTATCCAGGTGCCTGGGTTTTTAGTAGCAGGACAGTCTTGATTACTGCATCCATCTATTTGTTCACCTCTGTGACTGTTTCTGTGCGTATACTGATTTCATTTGTGAATGCTCACAATGCACATTCCTGACACTGCTGCACACAACTATGTGTTACTTCCATTTGTGAATTGTGCAAGGTGATGGCTAACAATGCACCTCTTGTTACTACCTCTGGTAATGTTAGATGTTCACTCTATAGAAATGACACTAGCTTCAGTGCTTATTAATCCTTACGCACCAGGAAAATGGAATAGGCAATGCTATTTGTCTGTCTGTGTTTCTATCTATATAAGGGAAACAAATCATTGAAGAACTGAACACTTTTAGTAGATTTTCTTCCTCCTCCTGAATAGGTTAAACCATAATCTTCATGGTAATATAAGTAGTGTGTTGTGATTTGACTACCAAATCAGATTGTGTTAACTTCACAAATGATTTTACATATGAAACACACTGGTTCTCTCACATATTTGACTTTGATCAAATATTGTAAAGTACAACATGCTCCCAGGAGAGGAACTTTTGTATTTATGTACAGTACAGTCTCTTACATCAAAAAGTTTTAGCCAATTTGAATCTTTTAAAATGCGGTGGAAGCTGTGCTGAGTTCTCGGTGGGTCTGTGGCACCGGCCAAGATGAAAATAATACATCAAAGTCATATTAAATTCTGAATCATTCTCTTTTTTTTCCAGCTGGCACAGGGAGTATCAATCTTCTCAGTGCCGTGTTGATAATACAGACTGGAGCTGTGAGAGGGAGATCAAAACCCCACCTGTTCATGGACGGTGCTCAAGGTTAGTGAGAAGGAGAAGATCACTCATGTCAATATTTTAAAACACAGCCTTTACTGATGTTACACATGGTAGACATTTTCTTCATGTATAACACATGAAATATTCTGGTGATTATACTCTTTGTTGTAAATGTGGCACATGCGTTAGTGCAATATGTCCCCAAAGAGCATATTATCATATAGAGGGGATTCTGGAAAAGTAAGTAAAGAACAAGAATGTTTAACAAAAAATAAAATAAAATAAAATGTTCTTCAATAAGAGAAATGTGACAGACACAACTGGCACACATCACACAAGTTTTCTGCAAATACAATTTGGGTACTTAATTAATTAATTAAGGTAATTGATACTTTGAACGTTACAGCGCCACAATAGCAAACGGCTGGAGAGAAGTAGATCAAAGCGGTGTGTGGTTGCTTGGAAAGCTTCTATTCTGTGCGAGCATCGGAGAAATTGGATTAGGATTTATGTCATGGCTGTTTTGATATTCGTCTAATTCACATTTGAAAAGTATGTGAGAGCAACTCAATTTAGACTGGCTGAGTGATAGCGAGTCTGATTTAATTAAAAAAAAGAAATGGACTCTGGTGGAAGGGTGCATATCACTGCACTACTCGTTTTCCTAATTGACTAAGCTCAGGAGCCAGGCCACAAATGGTCCAGTGATGCAGGTACATCACCCCGCAGACCTCACAAAGAGCACCGTGTCATGCCCCATAAACGGCCTCAGGGCCTAACCACTTACTACATTGCCCGAGAGGAAATCAGTAATTGGCATAATTTTTCATGAGCTCAGCCGTAAAGGTGAAATAAATGACCCCGTTCAATAATGCATTATATGCATCTATAATTGACGATGATTTTGTTCCCTATGGGATATTTTCAGAGAGAAGAGATCTTTTTTTGATTTAGAATTACGTGTGACTTTGGTTCATGTTGTCACAGGTAACTTAGTGCATTACAGTTCCTATTTATTCTTTTTAAGATGTATGCAATTTGTTATTTTTATTTTTAAATCTGAGCTTTATTTTCATAGTTTGGTTGGTATACTTGTAGGTTAACATAGTGTATAAGATATAACATATATTATACTTTATTGCACTCACAAAAATAATAGATTGTGCATTATTACCAGTGTCTTTTGCACTGCTGTAATTTCCCGTGTTGAGCTGAAGAAACTGCATAATGGATATTGGGGTAGCTAGCAAACGGTGGTTTATTTAGACCAATTCAAGTCCAAAATTAACATTCCTTATAGCTCAGTTTTGGTCTCCACCAACTCTTTAAGGACATATCTGACTCTTTAGCTGCTAAATGCTCCACTAGTTGGCATCTTTCTCTGTAGTGTACACTCAGTGTCTGAGCAGAAAGCAGCCGGCTGTGGCTGAAAACAGTGCTAAGAGTGCGATGAAAGTGAAAAGTATAGTTGGGAGCCAGAAAACCAAAACAATCACGTACAAGATGCCAAAAGACATATTATAACCTGCAGAGAGGAAGATCATTTTCTGTGTTGAAGAATATATAGTAAAACCTGTGGGCTTTATGTAATCTGAACCGAATGCCGCATTACAATGCATTACGTAACTGTACAGTGCTGTAACCACATACTGTAACTGTATTGCATGTATGATGTTTGTGATGCTTAAACAGATTGAAACAGAATATGTATATTGTCTGTTTTTGATATATTTGATATACTTCTTTGAGAAGAAAAATCTAGTGTAAACTCTATTGAGCTGTTTCTCACAGTATTTACACTTTGGTGGTTTATAACTTAAAATGTGATTTGGTAAAGCAGCTGCAGTAACGTTCCCACAGCGTCACCGTACAGAATGACAAACAACACCTATGGTTCAGCGTCATCAAAAGACTGTGATCCTTCAGTTGACAGGGTGTAACCAACCATGGCAGTGTGCTTTCAGAGCCACTGGGGCGCTTCATTTAAGTTAACGTGCAATCAATGCCGATGGGAGCGAACATGCAGGTAAAAGATGAATTCACTAACTGGCTGGTTTGCAGAATCACAAGAAGGAAAAAGTTGCCCCAAGATCACACTTTCAATTAGGGGAACACTTTTTGGGTCTGCTTGAACAAAGCATGTGAAAGTCACGTGGAGAAGGTGTGATTCCCCCCCCCCCACCCCCCCCACCCCCCATCTCATGTACCCGCAGCGTTAAGCGAATGGTCCTAGTGCACACGGGAAACCGGTGACAACCTAGTAACTCTCGTTCTGTAGTTACATGTTCTGTCTTTCATGCAGCCGCTGGCTTTATTCATGCACCCGCTCTGACATGGGAAGAAGAGAGAACAGCGAGGAGCAAACAGGAAAAGGCAAAGAGAGAATAAGAGAGACAGTGGGATTGATTTGTCTTCCCATATTTCAGAGGGCACTTGCTTTGCATCTGCGGAGCGAGTGGAGCCATTGTCTGAGTTGTCATCGCCACCGCGGTAGGGGGAACTCGGCACGGCGTGGCAGCTTGGCACCGGGTGCTCCACAGTGACAATGTGACAGCGGGAACCCTGGGTAATTAAAGCAACTCTCTGCTCTGTGCCCTCAGGGCAAGTCTGCATCGGATGTGGAGATCACACTCACATTCGAGACTCACGGTAGCCACAGCAATATCCCACCTAAACACATTCCTCTTCCCACTCTGTGGATTTATGGATAGCAGCATTGGCATGATTTAAAGCATGTGAACAAGCTGTGTTCACAGCAACTAAAAATAGGACTTTGACCTGTGCATGGCCTATATTTTAAATATGGTGTGCAGCTATTTCCTTTTTCATTTAAACCGATTAAATTAGTTTTAAAAAAAATAATTTCTCCAAAGTTCATTTAGCCGTCTACCAAAGTCCATGAACCTGAAAATAACATATAGCAGCTAGAAGTACTGAGACAGGCAGACAACAAACCATCAGGGCCAAGCGGTCCAGTATGAGTAAGCATTCCCACTGATCTGATCTGCCCAGAGGCAATACACCATGCACGGAAGTTAAATGACTGTCTTCCAATTTGCTCTCATGAATATTAAGCAGTGCTGTGACAGTAGAAAGGGTTGGCTGTATGTAAGCTGCTTATCCACACCGACAGATCTGTCCTCTGATGTCTAGAAGGGGCGGGCAACGCTAAAACGAGGCCCCCACAGCAGATGAGCCTCCTCCTCCCCGGTCTATTTTCACGTCTTAAATGGGCCAGAGTGGCCGCCTGTCTCATCAAGGGGGAAGCCAGAGACCCTGGACTGTTTCTCACTTAAGTACAACTGAGCGATAAAGACAGCGATGTCTAAATTATGCTGCTGCTGCAGATGATAAGTGCATGAGAGAGGATCTGATGAGGGATTCCACTGGAGCAAACTATAGCAGCTCCCTCTACTGCTGATGATGATGAATAAAAACTTCCACTAGTACAAATCTAATATTGCTTTGTGATGTTATCAACGCAAGTGGAGGGAATCCCATGTCTGTAATAAAGTCAATAAACAAAGATTGCATTTAAAGTGTCGCATAGATTCACTGTGTGTTTACGATGAGTGTGAACCGAGACAATGCCACTGGTATACAGCGGCCTTCACAATTAAAAGGAGCGTATTATTTTCATTACATTTATTTTACGTTATTTTAAACACCTGTAATCTTAACCTATTAATTAAAATATTTGTTCTAATTTTACCAGGACGAGAGCAGCACTGTGGCGTTGCCTCTCCTCAGCCCAATTAACAAGAATGGATATCTATGTATTTATAGAAAGCCAATGCTAATCCTTTTGACAAACAGTACGAATATATTTATAAATATTATTTAATGGTTGATTTATTCTCGTGGCGGTGGTAACACACAGACTGCCAAAAAGCCAAGCTGTAGCTTTTGAATGCAGTCTGGTGTGTATATGCAGATGAATACAACCATAAAGAGTCACATTATAAAATCAAGATAGATACTTTATTTGTCCCTGTGGGGAAATTGGTTTGCAGCACAATCACAAGGCATTTCATCAAAACACAATCACAAGGCATTTCATCAAAACACAATCACAAGACACCACCAGACATACTTGGACACATCATTTGCATTAGCGACAGACAAACTGATAATGATATGAGCTTTGCTGTCAAATCTGAATTGTTTAATAACTCATTTTGAGTTGAAAATGTGGGTGTTTAAGTTAAATGAATTCTTACGACAGCGTCACATACCGTATATTTACTGTATCTGCTGGTTCCAGCACATCATTAATGCTAGTATATCAAGCTTTCATCCAGACAAATCAAATAGAGATGTCTTTTGCACATTGTGCTGCAGTATTCATGACAGATTTGTCATCTTTAGAAATGTTGTGACCTTTAATGCAGTCTAGTATGAGCTGGTTTGACCGATGCTTTGCGGCACGACGTGTTGAAACAAAAGACCCACGGGGTTAGCCGACAGGGGCTGAAAAGGTAAAAGCATTTATGTGTGGGAATAATGGAGAAAATTAAAGGTGATGCGGCAAAGTAATCAATTAGGAAATGTATAGCCATGACATGGTTCCACTAACAGAAAATCACAATAACACAGAATAATTGTCCAGCCCTCGCTTGGGATACAGCTGAACACATGGTAAAGATCTGCCTCTGATTGGCTGGAGTCCTGTATATGATTTAATAACAATATCCAGTGCTCATGTGCTCATTTATGCAGCAACATTAAGCTCAAACAAATATGTCTACCACCTGTTAATCAGTTACTGGATTCTCAAACCATTGTTAAGGCTACGATGTCAAAAGTCCCTTTCATTGTGATGTATATGCTGTATTTTGGATGATGAGCAGAGTTCAGGGCCGCTGCCCCATCAATTCAACATCAGAGATGTCTATGCTTTAAGATTATCTTTGTAATTAACTATTATACTTAATCATGTCTGATTGAGACTTGAGTGGATGTAATCAAATTGCCTCCAAACTAATCCAATGGTCAGCATACGCGGCCTCTCTTGATAACGCGATTAAGCAGCAGCGTTCCCGTTGCACAGATGCCTGTTGGCAGAGGCCCTTTCCTCTCAGTTAAACATGTAGACATGGCACATAGTGGACAACCAACCTCATTATGTCACCAAACATTAAGGTAAGGGGCCTTCAAAAGAGTTGCTGTTGATAGAGTCTTAACGTGACCGCTGTCCACCTGCATGCCAGCGAAGGTAACGGGACGCCCATGAAGGTTTCAGTGAACACAGGCTGCGACACGAGAGGCCTCGGAGGAGAATGACCTGACACCGATGGCCATCTTATTTTACTTGTGTTGCCTGAATCTGCGATGACACACGATTTCTTTGGAAAAACGGTGGCAGAAATAACTTTTTCACTTAAGTCCTGCCTTTGTGTTCTGAATTATTGGATGGTGACTCATCTCAATTGGTCTCCGTGTGCTGGATTTTATTATTCCGCGGCCACAGTCAACACATCAATCTCTGGATTTTTAGAGTAAAATATCAAATAAATCAATAAACAGTGTAGGACAGACCACAGAATGACTTTCTATGTTTTGGTTGCTATTAGCTTAGTTGGGAACATAATTGCTCCAAGGATTATGTCGCGTGGCAAAGTTTATTCAAGTGAAGGAAGTGCTACATTTAAATATTGCATGCAAGCTGGTCGGGGGGGTGATGGGCGTACAAAATGCAGGATGTTGACACCAAAGCGTGGGGTTTATGTTCTCTGTGTTTAAAGGGTAGATTGTGGTGAATTGTGTATAACAACCATTTGTGTATAACAACCATAACTATGCTTTGCACTGCACAAGCAGAGATCGTAGTACAAACTAATGCAACGCGTTGTCAGTCACACATATTGGTACTTGTCAGACTGAAATCATAGTTCGGGTGACATTTGTTGTTGTAAATTAGTCGTGGATAAACATCATTTTAAGAGAGACGGTCGCACTTTCGTGTGTTTTTGATATTGAATTTTATGAATACATGTTCCCATTTTTGCACTTTTGAACTTATTTTGAGAAGTGAAATACAAATATGCTGCTCTTAATATTAGTGTCGTACAGGTAATAATGTCATTAAGAGGCCATGGCGGCCCTATGAAGATATACCGCTATCCCTTTTTTGTCCAGGAGATGTCTGTGACCAGCAGCTGGTGGAGTGTGTTAATGTTGATGTCACAGCAGCTGGCTGCTCTCATCCTGTTAGCTCTGCCTGCCATTATCAGCCCCCCCCCACCCCCCAACCACCCCCACCACCCCCACCCCCAGCCTCCTACTCCTCGTCCTGCTTTAAAGCTGCTGCTACTGCTGCTGCTGCGTGCCATGCTCATTTTAATACTCCAGACTCATTTGACCGTCTTTATGGACTTATCATATTAAACATTTATCGCAGCCATTTCCCTAAACCAAGCATGTTTATTCAACACTTAGGGGACCACAGCACGGCTCCTTTCAGCATCCCCCCTCCCCTTCCCAAACCCCGCCCCACACACATAAACACTTATTTTCTCCCTTTCCTTGTTGCTCTCCTCCTCTCCTCCCTCAGCCCCCCCAGCTCTCTTTATTACAACACTCCTCTTTATGTGCCACTGGCAGAATTAAAAAAGTATTATTTCTGTGCAATTCCCCCCCCCAGAGGCTGAGACACCGGGGGTCCCGTGTCCTGTGAAGCCGGGCAGTCGTGCAGACACAAATGTGTTCTGAGCATTTTGAATTTGGGATGAATAGAGTTTTAATTGAATCATCTGATCAAACACCAATTATCATAATCACTTGATGGGATGGATGGTCCAGATAGAGAGACCCAGAGCAACACATAATAGACCTCATCCTGGCAACAGTCTACGAGGACACTCAGCAACATGTAAACACTTACATGCTTCTGGGGACAGGACTGCGTCCAAATTACCTTCCTTTGTACAAACAATACCTCCAATTCTCTATTTCCTTCAACCGCGCAGCCGCTGCAAAATGATCTATTCACAGCGAGGTGACCCTATAATCAAATGCACTGCTGCCAGGCCCTGTGCCCGCATATTTGATCTTGGACAAGATGGCTTACTGCAGCATCACACCGTGGTCTGAGCAGAGGAGGTCTGGGAATTCTAGGAATACCACAAAGTGCTAAGATTATTGACAATGCACTCAGTCTCACACGGGGCCGGGGGATCGATGAGTGGCTAGAAGGACATAAATCAGACTCCTGTGGCTCCACTCCATGTCACACCCTCACCCACCCAGATCCCCAATTAAATGCGCGCACACACACACACACACACACACACACACACGCAAGTATGCATGCACACAAGAACACACACCTCCCTTCAAATATAGGTACTTGCACATAAACACCCGCAACTACACGATAAAGCACCCACTCACACACGCATGCACACACTCTCACACACCTTACCTCAACTCCAACAAGATGACAGCGCTTTAAAAATGGCTGGCTAAAAATAAACGCCACTAACTTGGTCTTAAATCTTAGCATCTGTGCCAGGTATAAAAATAAAGAGCAGTGTCGAGAAACCAAGCTGGACCCATTTGTCTTTCTGTCACGCTGTCTATTCGCCTTTGCCTCCATCCCTTAGCCTACTTTAATATTCAGACTGTGGCGCATCAGGCGCACGATGAAATATCTCCCGGAAATGTGGTCTTGAATAATCTGATTGAAAAGTGGATGTGAAATATTCAGCAAAGATGCAATGGTTGGAAAAAAAAAAAATGCAGAGAGGTCGAAGGGACATGTGTGATTTCTTTTTCTTTTTTCAGCATACATCAGGCAAGTCTACATGAAGTGAGAGGAAGAAAAAGAAAGAGACAGAGCTGGAGACATGTTAGTGAGCTACAATACGTCAGGCACATGCATCATGTCCAGGCCAGAGTCGCAGGGATCAATTCAGCCTTGGGCCTCCGGAGTGTGTCGAGTTCAAAGCCTGGCCCCGGTATGTGGAGGACTGGATTAAGAGGCAGTATTTACGAGGTGCAGCGTGAATGTTTGTCTTGGTGGGTGATGGATAGCAAACTCATCACACCTCCGTCACCTGTCTTCCACAATGAACAAAAGCTCTAGTGGGGAGCTCAGACACAAGGACTGTGGTTTTTGTACAACACATTCAGTGCATTGTGTGTGTGTGTGTGTGGACAAACTTGATTTGGTTATGGTTAGGGAAAGCTTGTGGTTTTGGTAAAATGTTACTTTAATAAATAAGTAAACACGCCTTAAGTCACTATTGACTTACTCTAACCTTAATGTGATGTGAACCATAACCACAATGTACTTACTGACTGGATATTGTTGAAAAACATGACACACGTGAGTGAATGATTCCTCCTCCATGCACATTAGACAGGGATAGTATGAGGCAATAAGATATTAATGATGCATATTTAAACCATTTTCGTATACAGCAGAGCAGATAGACCAAATAAAGTGAATATAAAACAAAATAAAAACTTGGAAGGTGAATCCGTCCACAAATACCACAAAAGACCTCCTCTATTCTGTGTATGTCGATCAGCGATGTAACCGCAGATGATTTGCCCTGTCGGTTGATATAGTTATCATTCGTACTCTGGTTGTTATACTTTTAATATCTCTGGATGTACATGCTGCTATCTATACACAGTATGTATTGGTAAATGTATTCTCAATACAGACGTTACTTGGTTGGCCACGATACAGTCAGAAGAAGTACTATTATGCCGCTAATATGAAGGGAATCAGCACTGAACTGTACATCTTCACTGATGGGTCCAAGAAAAGGGGAGGAGACTGGTACAGAGAAAGCCATAGGTCAAGATATCTCATGTCTGAGGCAGGCGTTTTCTAAACTTCAACACTCTTCTTCCTAAAATCTATGCAACTAAATCCAGATAGAAGCACTCCTGCACACGGGAGCAGAAGCGCCCCTTTCTCGACTTAGTCAGTTTTAAACTGTCAAATAAAGCTTTTACGCCAGCTCCTCCGCTACAGTACCTGTGCAGTGCAGCAGAGTAATATAACATGTCACTTTGACAGGTGCTGAGTGAATTAAAAACATCCTCTCTACTGAGAACGCTATCTGAGAGGGAAACCCCCGCCAGATGTACTACAACCGCACTTTGCACGCATGATCAAACACCTACATCTGGGTGCTGAGGGCTTCTCTGCTCTTCCCTGCAGATGCTAAATGATATCGTTAACATTTTAATGCAAGAGACATTTACACGCGGGCTCGCGCAATTACAACTCTGATTCAGTGGAAGCCAGACAGACACAGTGTGATCGGTAATTACATTTTGCATTGGCTGAAACGCAGCACACACACACACACACACACACACACACCAGTCGCCGAAGCTGGCTCCTAATTAGAGAACTAGATAGGCTCGAGGAGGTACGGTACAGTAGAGTAGCCCTCATTATACAGCTGGGTTGTATGAACTAGGGGATATCTGTTATGATCACACATCAGGGTATCCATTACCTAACATTAGCAGCCCTTTCAACTGCAATCACACACTGACTTCTGAATGTAACCCAACAAACCCTCTTATAACTCACACAAGTGAGCAGGAGTTAAGTGGGTTTGTAAACTTAATTTAGCCCATTAGATATTCATATCAGAGTACGACTGCACCAGATGATCTATCACTTGACTGTGCGCTACGTGTGTTTTCATGGGGGTAATTTAATTTCACGAGCTGTGATAGCGCTTCGGCAACCAAACCCTAATTGGTAATTAGTAAACAGACTAATGCCTGGTCAGGTTTCACCCCGTTGCCTCACAGAGTCGGTGAACGACCACTGTGGCCGCTGGGAGGCCGCTGATCGTTGGACATCTTTACACAGGATTGACAATCACCTCACTGCTCTTATCAGTGCACTGCCTTCATCGGGTCATGCTTCATGTGGATTTATTGCCATGCAAAAATCCTGTTCCCCTGTTCTAGTCGCGGCCAAGTTCAATCCATCTATTTCCCCCCCCCCCGGTCCCTGTAGCGTTTTTCCTCCAGAGTTTCAGATTGCTAATAATGTGGGGTCATGTAAAATTGGCAGGCTAACTGATGTTGGCAGCTATTTACTGTACTGTAAGCTACATTGGGTGTGATGCTATTGGAAGAGATTCCTTCTTCCGAAGTGGATCTGCCTTTACCCTGAGAAATGTCACAGCTAATTGAGATAGAAATTTGATTGCGTGATCCCCTGACCTCTACGTAAATGTTCATTTATTGAAGACGTGCGAGATAAGCCCTTTTAAGTCACGAGCATCAGGTTAAGCCGCCTGTATGTCTACAAATCACCGCGGTCTTCGTGGGGACTGCATGTGCAAGAAGCCGTGCCTCATTATGTCTTTGCAATGAGAATTTGAATAGGCCAGTTTAGCTTGCTGGGGTTTGGCCTAGAGGCAGCTTTCAGGGAGAGATATTTAATATGTTACCTCTTCTGTACTGATGACTCAATTTATAAATTCTACTTTGAAGAGCACGGGAAATAGCAAAGGCATGAATACGAGAAGAAAAAGAGCCTGTGTCGGATTAAACATTGTTATGACTCAAGAGTTATCTAAGGACTGTGGTTGTCTTTTGCTTCCTTTTGACGTAACTTGCAATGAGAAATCAATTGCGATGATTTCCACTATGAAAGCAATTAAGATGAAATATTCTGAGAACATTGAGCAGGTGTGTATCTATTTTCTTTTTTTCTTTCTTTTTGCTGAGTTCATTGAGCTGACGTAAATACGGTGAAATGACCACAAGGCAATGTGGAACAGAAAACCTGGTTGCCATTTGGCCACTTATCACCTGACAATCTGATGTAACAGGATGTGATTAGCTGCTAATCAAGTAACACTGGGTCAACTCGGTTTGAGAAAAGAGCCAGACTCCAAAATCATACCATATAAACTGTATGGTCTACTATCTCCATTCTGCCATTTTGTAGAGGTGTCCGATTTGTCTAAGAAGCATTATTACACCAACCATCGTGGACAAAATGATCCAACCGAAATTAGAAGCACCGATTCTGAATGCTCAGTAGAGTGTTTGATCTTGACTTGTCGCCATCCAGACAACAACACACCATATAGTTTTCTACCCACATATATAGAGTGAGTGAGGGAACGTTTTCGGACGCAGCCCCTGACACCCATTAAGGAGGTTACCATAGAGACAGGCCAGTGAGCATGTGATAGGCCTAACTCTGAAACAGCAAGAATTGTCTGGAATCCAATCGCTGTGCCGGTTTCTATCTACAAGGTCATTCATTCATTTTGACAACGCCTGCTCAGCCGACGAACACCCACATTTTCATGATAATCAACAAAACATCCGACGGCAGAGGACAACGTCATATAGCTGTGCCTCTGTACGGGGGGATGGAGAAATCAAATCAAATGACAACGCAAACAGAAAGTGATAAAAGCTCCATGATCGCGGCGCGAATGACAAACACGGAACATGTAATGTCTGCAATCAACGCTGTCTTACTGCTTAATCCCTATCAGTTGTTTTCCACGGGCCTCCTCCATAATCCCTTATGCAATAAACGGACACAATCTTGCATGGCAGTTGATCTAATGTCAGAGTCAGATGATTATGATTAATGAGGATTCCTTATTGTTCCTTTATGAGTTTCCGCACAAGCTGGGCTGAGGGAGATACCATTTTATATGGAGTCAATAAACGAGACCGTATGAGGGTTGCCTCGTGCCGCTGAAAAAGCGACGACACGGAAACAAAAATCCATTTCGAAGCCTTATTTTATCATCCCAGCCAGAAGGGAAAATCCATTTTGGGGACACGCCATATCATATAACTGCCCCTCGATGTGGTTTAATGTATTCGTACCTGTAAATCCCCGAATATTTTGCTTCGTGAATTCTTGACCCTTTAAATCAAATGCAACCAACCGCAGGCTTGATTATGGTTTCAATACGTGTGCAATCCCCATCTTGTCACCCTGATGTGTTTTCTCACACGCATGTTTCCATTTTCTTTCCTTCTGCCTCTCCTTCTTTCGACTCTCCCTTTTTTTTTTTCCTTCTTCCCCTGTTTTTGTACACACCCAGTCAGCCATAATCCCTCCCTGTAGAAGGGGCTCTGGCCAATAAGTGAATGCAATAAGCTGTATCAATTTTCTGCTATTGATTATAGATACGCTGTATGAACACACACATATGCATGGTGTCAGCCGCATGCATGTGTGCACTGGTGCACACGCAAATACATATGTGTGCAAGAAAACAGGACGCACAACCAAATCTGTGTGTTTGAATACAGTATTTAAATGGAGAATCAGACTTAAGGATATTTGAACGGAAACATTTTGATAATTGTTTTTGTGTGCGTTTGTGAACTACTAAAAAGTGACTTTTGTGAAATGTGTCTCATCAACAAGATTACACTTTTTTTTATTTTCTTAATCACAATTTGTACTAAAGGTACTCATTTGTGTCTACAAACTAAATGTATAAGTAAATGGCATGAAGCTGTATTCAAATTAGTGACACAAATTGGATGCACATATGTTGGAAACATTCTGAGAGAATATGCATTACTGATTCTTTAATATGTATATAAACTGGCCATTGCAATGCAATATATTAATTTAGGCCACTTTAAACTTGACAAATATGCTCACTGTGGGGGAGGGGGAAAGGGTTAAACCAAATGCCCATTATACCAAATACGTCACTTATTACTAAGGGCCACAGTGGAGCAAGCTTGTGACAGAATAAGTATCAATACGAGTCAAACACAAATCACATTCATTGGATGCAAATAAAAAAATTATTAAAACTTGACTCTAAAAATCACCTCCAACTAACACAATCAAACTAATTAATTAAATACAGGCCCACAAAAACAAAATGTATATATCCGTTTTATTTAATCTGACACAGGATGTATATATCTGAAGGCCAGAGATGTGTCTAACGGTTTGTAGGAGAGCTTGAAGGGGTTTAAAAACGCAATTCATGCCTCGCCTCTCTCTCTCTCTCTTCCTCTATCAAGGGTGTCAGCCTTTTGACAACCATATAAAATCCATTTCATGTGGGTCACAGGTGACCTCCATCCCGCTCCAGTCACTTAGCTGTCCACCGGTGATTTGCCTTCTGCAATATAGGTAATGAGCGCTAATAAAATTAAAAAAAGATGAGCCGGTGAAACTTACCATTCAAGATGCTCTGGAAGAAGATAAAAGCCAATATCCACATGCCCTGCTCCGTTCAATCCCCCCAAGCTATGCTTTCTCTTCTGCCTCCGACCGGTGCCTCCCTGGGTTTCTCTTCTGTGCGCTTGGGGTAAGGTTACACATTTGCCACTGTCTTGATGCAAACCCGGTCCAAGTATCTACTTTTAATATCTCCTCCCTACTTTTTCCGCGACACGCGTTTCGTTTTCTTTTCTGAGTCCGCTCTTTGCGCTTGGAACATAAATGCGCCTCTGTGATTGTCTTGGGGAGAGCTGTGCTCAGACTCTCTCCTCCTCTGCTCCGCGTCTTGCTGCTTCTCCCTGTTATTCAAAAGGATGCTGAAGGGGTGAAGCCCAGGTGTGTGTGTGTGTGTACGTGTATGTGTATGTGTGTGTGTGTGATGCTGAGTCAGAGCCCGGTACGAGCGGATCCTGAAACAAAAAAAGGAATGCAAAAAAAAAAAAGAGGCTAAACTAAATCTTTCTTTAAAAAAAAAAAAAACTCAGCTTACTCAAATAAAAGACTGACTGACGGATCATCCTTAAGGGAGAACTAAACACAACCTCGCGAAATTAAAAAAAAAAATAACTAAAAGAGCAAAGAAGCAAACAAGGGGAAGAGGGTGGCAGAATAAGAATGACAATCAGTTTTGTTTCTGAGACTCCAAAGTCAGATCGTCTTCATCGCCTCTGAGCGTCCAGCAAGAGGCGAGCAAGCGCATCTTCCCCGCTCTCTAATCGCACCCACACTGACTCTCTGAGCATCACACAGAATAATAACCCTCTCCCTGCCCCTGCAGACGCTTTAATTCCTCATTGCCTTAAAGGAGCAGAGGCGGTTACCGGCTCGGTCCTGGGGGGCAAGGTACTTCTGGAGGTGAGAGTGCGAGAGAGAGCACACGGCGCGAGGGGCAATTTGCATTAAGGAAAATGAGCCGCACCTGACGCGCGGAGGTAACCACGGGATAACATTTTTACGCACGGAGATGTACACGCGGCTCGGAACAGAAAGCGCTGCGTGCCGGTGTGCAGGTGCACTCATACCGCACTATATACCAGATCCGGCTTGAATTAAGCCAATAGGTTATTTCTCCCATACGGATAAGGATATAGTTCCCTGTAGGAATGGAAATGTACAAGGACATCCAATGACGAGTGTTTTAGTGTTCATTTAAGTGCATGAATGAGGCTTTTTTTTTTTTTGGTGTGGATTTGAGTGACACTTTTAAATGTATTGAAGCGATTTAACAATTGTGTGAATAGAAGATAGAAAGGGAAAGGCAACATTTTGACAGCGGTTGCAGAAAATACAGGGTTAAACTATACAGCATCCCCCACCCCAAACACACACGGACACACACACACACATACACATACAGACTCCATACCGCCTCCCTCAACCCTGTAATCCACCACCCCTCCATTTTAATGCCTGCCTTGAAGTCAAGGGTGTAGCTGTAGTAGGCAGTGGAAGCCTGTGGGCCTGTCCACAGAGCCCGGTTACACTGAATGTGATATAACCAGCAGGGCAGTCTGCATCTCATTCTCTATTCCACATGACAGAATATACTGAAAGTGAAATCCTGCTTATTTACCCCAGGATACACATTGTCTGCTCTATACATCTGGACTGAGGAGAGGATCTTTACAATTTGGAATGTGTGCAAAAGAAAATAAATGGAGAAAAAAAAACAATACATGGTTGGTGTGTGTGTGTGGATCACATGTCTTCCCCTGGTGATATAAATACTCAGCACACTCTGTGTATAGCTGATTATATGTGTTTGTCTAAAAGAGATACGGTCTAATCTCTGTGGGTTTGGGAAAGATGGAGGCATAACTCTACCTTTTCCTCGTGTTTTGAACAGGCAATTTTCTTGTCTTTCTCTGTTTGTCTAGTCGGTCCACTTGTCCGCCTGTCTCTCTCTCTCAGTGTTCACTCCAGTGCAGCAGACGAACACTGCTCTGCATTCACTGAAGTCTGCGCCAGAACACACTGTTCCAGCTAGTCGGAAGATGGCATGGCTCTTTTCTTTTTACTTTGTATTCAGCAATAGCCCAAATTAAATTGTTCTTTCACCAGAGATGTCCTCTTTTTGAACTATTATTACACCAAAATGTATGTTTAATTGAGTAGGATTATCATTTTACTTACACCCCCCCCCCCCCCCCTACCCTACCCCTAAGCTGTAAGATAAACCCAAACAAGTTGATGTCTCTGTAGTGCTGAGGAGAAAACATGGGTGAATCAGGGCAGTGGGTCAGAGATCCTGCCTGTCATTTAGAGTGGATTAGGAGCACCGTGCTTGTGTTTCGGCTCTGGATTCTTGGCTTGGATGGGCAAGTAAGTTCATTAGCAGCAGCAGACTGAGAGATATGATCATTTAGAAGGCAGAATGCAATACCAGCCAGGCTGCAACATTATGAAATGTGTTCATCCTCATGAGATGCAAAGCCATTTACATCACAAAGGCTGCAACTTCTAGTGCCTCTGAACAATTTTTGTGGGAAAAGTGAATGTAAAATACCTTGCTCAAGGGTACCTCTGTATTTTTAGTGTACTTGTTTTCTGTAAAGTCCACATGTGTGTGTATATGATGCCAAAGGCAAACGCCTACTCACGCCCTACAGGTATATTCAACCACAACAGACCTGCAGTAGTCATTTCCCTTGGTTGAGCCTTCAGTAATTTGTGTTACTGAAGGTGACATTAACAGCCAGCAAAGACAAACAAAACACTCAGAGACAGGAAAAAAAAGATCTGACTGTGGGCTCAAGGGATTGGGAGAGGGGATCCGTGGAATTAGAGGGTGCCATCTGACATTTTAGGGGAAATGAGACATTGGTATAATCTAGCTCAGCAAACAGGATTTATTGAGAAGCCGAAATTAAAAACCAAAAAAAATGGAAAAAGAAATGGAATAAGTAAAGAAATGCAAATCAAAAGGTTATATTTGTTTGCGTGGGACACGGAAACAAAGGCTACCACAAATAGAACAATCTTCTGGCATCATTTGAAAAGAGGAGCGATGGCTCTTTTCACCCAAGTACATATAGGCCACAGGGGTATTGTGTGTATAGTATATACACACCAACATAACTGTATACAAAGTACGCATATGTGGGAGTTGCCCATCTATAAGCAGTTTCACAATGTGTGTTTGACAGCAAACAAACACAGAGTAACATCAACACTGACCAAATGACCTTACAGCCACCAAATGACAGCAGGTGTGCACAATGGTTTCTCAAATTACTGATATTATAGGTTGAAAAAAGAATCTATATAATTGTGTTTGACCCTGTGTAGCATTTAATACTTGGTTAGTGAGAGTTAATCACTCTTTCACTTTCAAAACTGTAATTAAAAAAGAATTTCCTCCTTCTCTGTATCCACAAATATTCAACTATAGGAGGGAGGCTTTTAATGACATGTGCATTTAGGTACAATACAATCCCGGAACACACAGCGGATAACAAGAACAGTTTAGCAGTGTAGCACGATATTGCTGTTGTAATTTTGCCGATACAAAGATCAAATTTAGCTGACCGCGGTGATACACGTGGATCAAATGTTTCTGTTGGTGCCACACAGGGACTTCCATCCTCATGGAAAACAGGTGCTGGCGTGTAGCAGACAGCTGTACTACTGAACCGGCTACTTGTGATGTGAAAGACAATACCTTGATTTTCACTCTGAAGACAAGAGCCTTGACCTTGTGACTGCGGTATTCAGTGGTGAACCCTTAAGAGATTATATTCAGGCATATGTTTGCCAACTGCAAAACCAATATCTACATCCTTATAGGGCTAATGTGAATTATTTTCACTTATATACTGAATTTGAAGCCCCTCATGCTTCTTAATTAGTATATAATTATGACCCGTTTTGGGGTGTGGAGGAACACTTACAGTTAAACTGCATTATAAGAAACAATGATCGTGTTTGTCAGGTTGCACCTGTGCCATGTAACTCAATAATGTAAACTCTAAACAAACATTACAAAAGAGAATTAATGTGGTAAAAAAACATCTCATTTACAACGTAGTTTGTCATCATATATCCTCATGACTACATGGCCCAAGTAACATAATTCACTTATATTTTGAGTATGAGTAAAGTGGATTTTTGGTGGGGTTTGAGTTATCTGTGTGGGTAGTGGGTATGAAAGGGGTGTAGTTCACTTTAGCCCCCCAGCATGATGCCTAAACAGTGGTAAGTGAATGTGACAATGAGGCCCCTGGGCTGTCTTGGCCCTGCTGTGTGGCCATGCATGCGTGTGTCTGTCTGTCGGTGTGTTTACATGTGCCACCATGTCAGTGTGTGGATACAAGGAAAGAAGTAGAGCACATATGAAACGATTCATGGACACTGCTCACCCCAGGCCGTGACTCCTCTGACTGTTATACTCACACTGGCATGGGATCTGGCCTCGGTGCTCTTTATTTTACTGCCAACTTCATCATGAACGATAAAAGAGGACATTAATCAGAGTGTCGGTGGACGTTACCAGTGGAAGTTGCAGTATTTTAATTTATCCCACATAGCAATGTGAGAACTATACTATGTGAAATAATTTGGTGTAAAGGCTGTTAATGTCTGGAGGTGAATTCACTTAATATGCAAAATATTAAGAGGGGAACATATCTCACAGTCCAAATGTTTGGCAAACAATACATTGGGATTAAATATATGGTGAAGCAAAAAAAGATGTAGATGAATGGATAGAGGGAAATTAAAGAAGGATTTTTGAACTGCAAATTAACCGCATCCTAATATCAGGGAGGTTTTCTTCATGTATTGGTGTTCTAACAGATGAGCAATTTAGGGATACAGAATATTTGAATTATCACAGTACTTTACTGCATTTTTTACTTTGAAAAGGTGCTCAATACAAAATTATGTGCATTTCTATTGCCTCCACAGAGCTCTCAATATAGCGTCGGTGAGCCTGCGGCTTGCAGCTAATGGGGCTAACAGCGCAAACTAAGGCAACAGTGCTGACAAAGTTAACAGTGTTTACCTGAGGGGATGTCAACAAAGCACAGAGGCTCAGATTACAACCCACATAGATACTCAGGTATGCTGTTTGCTGCAATAATATTTGCTCTGAATATTGTATAAATAATCTTTATTTAAGACATTTATTTGAAAAAAAGGAAGACATAAAACACATACAATACACAAACAAAGCACATACATGACATATTAGCCATGCCAGAACATTGACAGTGTATTGAGCTTTAAAAAAAGGTTAAGATTAAAAGGGAAATGTTATTTTTTTTGTCCTTTATTTCTGTTAGTCATAGTAACAACTTACTCACCAATTGTGTTACACCAGCAACAGGGACTTCCAGTCGGACTGTCCTCGAACAAAGAAATTCACGACAAACACTCATCAAGCTTGTCCAATAATTGATTAGCTGATTTAATTTGACAGATGTGTAAAAGTGAGTTTCTCCACCAAAATACCACTTTAAAAGTTGTGTTAACCAGCGAGGTACTGTAAGTTATTCAGCGTGAAAAATACATAAAAGACGACCAAAAAACGAAAATGGCCAATTAGTCTACCCATCAATTAAGAGAGAACGGCGCTCATTCCCAGTGAACCACTTTTTATTTTTATTTTTAGTCTGACACAAAAATAAGAGTTATATTCTTTAAAAGCTGGAGCAGGCTGAAGCTCTTTGCCTCCATCGATATTACTCTTAGTGCTCAAATCTCAGATGGTAAGTAAAATGTTACCAGTCTCCTTATTCTTTATTACAGTGCCATTTATCCCTATCTTTCATATTTCATATTAAGTGAAAAAAAAATGTTGGTCCTCCAGAGCTGTTTTGTTTGGATTGCAACCCGATCAGAGTCACATCTCATCTGCTCCTCTATTTCAGAAACTTTTCACTATTCATGACAAATATGTGTTTTTATTTATAAGATACTTTGACCTGAAGGGAATACTCACAGCTTTATTCTTACTCAACTCGTCAATCTTCACATCTTTATCCTCCTAAATTACTTACTAGCGGAGGTCAAATGTCGATAAGATTCAGGGGAACCAAATTATGGAGTGGCTTTTCCTACTGAAAAAAAAGAGATATATGTTCCTCTATAAAAATGCATCAAAAGATGCTTAAAAGACTATTTATTTGCTGATTTGTAATTGCTTTCCTTATGAATTATTGTCCATGTATTCCTTGTTTCAGGTGTTTTTTGTTGTTGACACTGTTTTTGTAATTATATATCATATCTTGTAAAACATATTTTGCATTACGTAGTCATAACTTATGTATATTAATTTTGTGATATTTAAATATTATATAGGTGAAGGCTTCAAAAAAGCCGAGTGGGTTTTCTGCCTCTTCCTGCACCGTTATATATATTTATCTATGTTATGTTTGTGTATTTTATAAATCGTGAAAAATAAACTAAACTAAACAAAAAATCTAATGACTAATCGTGATAATGGACTAAAATATGAGGATACAATCTGCTGTAAATTTCCCTTATAAATATTCCTGGGCATTACACATTAAACATCAAAGAAAATGCTTCTACCACACGCCTTCACTCTGCACTCCATCACACACTGTCCTCTACTGAGCTAATGAATTGAGATCAGATAGGTACCAACACACAGTGTATCTTCAGCGGTCATACTAATTACATCACAAGCTAAATCAAATCAAGTGCTTCTTCTGATTTATCGAAACATATTCCAATATTATTGTGGTCAAGTTGGCATGTAATCATTTTAATAACCGTTGTTGTTGCAAAATAAAATAATTGAAAGTAAGATAGAGCCACAGCTATGTTTCTTCCTCACGCCTCACACATGTTCATATACACACATACAGGCAACACAAACACATACACAGAGCCCCCCGTCCCTCTGGCCGACCCTGTCCCTGGCGTGTGTGCAGAGAGGCTGGGTAATCCCTCAGGATGGGGCCTCTTGTTTTGACAACTCCTGTGAAGCCCAGTGTCCCTTACAACAAAACACAGACTGGCCTATCATCTTCAAAATGTCACCCCTCGGCTCACCCCATCGTCACCCAAAGGAGGATTAGGTTACCTCTACACTATGCGACCCATTAACTCAGAATAGAAACATTCTCAGCACCAGTATAATGATCCCCTTTGTTTGCTAAGACAATGACATTGATAAGAGACAAACGCGCTGGTGGCTCCTGATAGAAGTGTGTATAAGGTTTCATGTGGCCAGGGCAGGAGAGACGTGGCTCCTAAACAGAGTTCAGCGTGGTGTACTCTTACCTTCTACTGGTCCCAGTGGATGGAAAAGACACCAGCGGGTCAATCAGCATCAGGACACATGCACACTCCTTAAATTAGGACTGCTATAAAAGGGTTTAAGAAGTTAACATGTCAAAGGGACTCATGATGACATAAAGAGCAGATGTGAGGTCAGAGGAAAGAGTAAAGGAGTAATGTTCTGAGGTTTGATTACCTTCATTGGAGGGCCACCCACATCAAACATGCCCTCAAGGCACTGCTTGATGGCGTAGATGAAATACTTTATAATTTGAGTTAATATTTTACGGACACATAACATCTTAAGCGGTGAGTTAATCTCTTGAGTGAAATATTTGGGGAAATGTGCTCATTCGGCATTGCGAAAGAGGCCGGACCAATGAGGCCAGGCCCTTGAGACAGGAGGCACAAAGAAGGAGGCAGGGCCATTGGGAAGGAGGCCAGGTCCAGGGGCTGGATGCAGGAAGCAGGGGCAAGGAGTCAGGACCCAGGAGCCAGGACTATAGCTTCAGACACAGCCAGGTCCAATGGCGCATGCCGAGCTCCCGTCCTTCTGTCTCTAACACTGTAGAGGGTGCTGTGGACCAATCTGCAGCGAGCACACGGAAAGGCTGCTGGAGAAGGAGAAAGAAGGAAAAGACAAACGTGCTTCTTAGTTCAAACTTTTATTGTGGGTGCTGGTAGCCAAATTTCTAATTTAGACTCTAACTAAAATGACCATGAACAGATATAACAGGATTTCAGAGACGAGACATTTCTGTAATACAGCCCCACATTTCCTGAATACTGTATTTTTACCCTCGATGGACTGGCGGTCTGTCCAGGGTGTCCCCTGCCTTCGCCCTATGTCAGCTGGGATAGGCTCCAGCGCCCCCGCGACCCTAATGAGGATAAGCGGTATTGAAAATGGATGGATGGATGGATGTATTTTTACCTATAAGACTTCAGTTCCTCTCTGCAGAATGGACCACAGTACATATACTAGAGTAACCTTTTCCATCTCCCTCTAAATTCCCAATACCAACATCCTTGCCTGCTACAGCAACCCCAGCCAGTTTCCCATTGGTTAGCCCCAAGGCACAGAGGAGCATATCTGTAGCCAACCTTGACGTGCTAAACTAGGACGCTGAAGGGGACAGAAATGGGAGGAGAGAGGGGGAGAGGCAGGGGAGCGAGCGAAAGAAGGAGGGGGGCAGGGAGCGTAATGAAAGGCTGGAGAGTGGCAGAAATACGGAAGTGAGGATGGAGAGCTGAGAGAGTGATGGAGAAGAGGGGATAGAGAAAGGAGCGGCGAAAGGGTATAGGGAGTGAAGGTGGCGAGTGCAAGCAAAAGGAGGGAGAGAATAGGGTGGGTTTTGGTGATTTGTACTCTAGCTGCATATGCGCCTGGTCTCCATCTCCTCCACTCTCTGCTTGAAAACTGGAAAAATCAATACACCCACAGTCTAGTGTATCCCCACATGAACGGAATCATTAAAAATATATAATCAAACACCCCGCCGTCATTTTTCATCACTATTACCATCATCACGTATCTGAACAGGCACGTCTATCGGTATATCACAACATGGCTGTAACAATGTATTAACCCAATCAATGGCCTCCTAATTATTCCAGTGGCTCAGTTAAGCGTCTAGTTAAAGCATCCTTTCAGCCTTGACTCTCAGAATGGCGCACAGAGACAGGCTGCTTGTTATCAAATGTACACAGCAGACCCGAAGTGAGGCTGTTGTAATAAGAATATCTGACTTCTCAGCTTCACAACTCAATCCAACTCAGGGGCGCAGTGTTGCCTAGTAACGATGGCACACTACTGACCTTATCAATGTGGTCATAAAAATGTATGAAGAAGCCCCCCCCTGCGCGTTCCTTCAAATCCCACCCTGCCTTCAAACCCCTCCCTGCCTTCCTTCAGTCCTTCCCACAACCCTCACAGCCCTTATCTCCCCCTCTTTTGAGTAGCGTCTATCCATGGGGTAAGCACCCTCCATGCCCCTCTCTTTTATTACGGGGGGGGGCATTTTAGCCTTGTGCAAAAACACAACGTGCTTGTGTACACTCACAGTAGGTGCACGGAGAACACAACAGATACAGCAGTAGTGGGTAGGTAGTGGGAGGCTGGAAGGATGCAGATTGCATACTATGAAACTGATAGATAGCTGTAAGAACAGAGGGACACAGTCAAGCGCAAAGGAGACTCAACACCACACCGCAAGGTGAGCTGGCACACCAGCCTTCATGAGGATATTACTTCAGAGTGGAATCTTTGCTCTGCCTGCTGCGGGAGCAAAGAAAAATTGCAGAGTGTGAGAAAATGTGGTTATTTGTATGAGAAAACGACAGAAATACGGTCGGCTTACCTCTGCAATGAGCATCCCAAATGTTGCTGCATTTGTGAAAGCTATTTGCTTGTGAGAGATGATATGTATCTGATCTCTATCCACTCATGAGTCCTTAGAGCCAGGTTCAGCTTTTCTAATTGACTATCACCTTGGAGATGCCCATCCTAATGAGGAAACAAACTCCAGGTGTTGCACCTGATATAACCCCTGAGAGTCACAGGGGGAGTGCGACACGTACTGTATACACACACTCATCTGCTCCATCTGCTCTAGAATTAACACTGGCAGGCCATAATATGTCCGGATTTCCACCGCAGAGTAGAATCAAAGATTAGTAAACTGCTTGTATCTTGTTTATTCAACTCTGTTTTGGAAACCAAGTACCAGAACTAGGAAGTCATTTTGTGTTGCGCATGAAACTGACTCTAAACCATCAAAATGGGTTATTTCATGTTATCTCTTTTGGCAAAATCTAAAACCAATTTCTACACCAAAGTAAAAACATCTGTAGCTAATATGTTTGTTATTTCTAACCAAAGAAACAGTCTCACCTGCGAGAGGTTATAAGTCATGACATCAGATGCAGATAATTATCCCAGCGGCTGCTTTAAACCAATCCCAGTACAGCGTGACCTAACTACGTTGACAAACAGCATCTCAATAATGTGGATCGGCCGAAGCCCGCCACCACTCTCCGGCCCCACTACTACGGCTACATCTGCTCTGTGGCACCCGACGCATCAGGTGGGATCTGTGGTATTTGAACAAACACAGACGGCATATGTTCGTGTATGTAAGCGTTAGAGTAACCAGGAGACTGGTGAGGCTATGAGTAGTGCCTTGAGGCGAGGAGCAGAAGGGGTGGCAGGGTTCCTGACTCCCACTGCGGCCTGACTAGACACTAGCCTCTATGACTCATCTCCGTGTCACTAATGCTTTTCCTATGAATGAACAAACAGATACAGATACACTGCAGAGATGCAATGCTACCACCACGGGGGGAGGGGGGGAGAGTAACTGTGAAAAGCCTGCGAGACTTGCATGAGCCATCCTTAGTCATACTCCCGCCTGTCTAAGCAGTGAGAGTTGCCATACAGTTACAAGTAATTGATCTAAAAAAAAAAAACACACACAAAATAAATCAAAACCAGCTGTCTTTTATATGGCTGGAAACATGCAGGTACCAGGGAGTGAGCAGTGGCGTACCCACGCACCTGTTGTCTGGAGCGTCCCTCTCATCTTATTCAGGCTCTCCTCATTTGGGCTGCTCTCCTGCAGTAGCAGCTGTGAATATGTACACCTTGTTAGGAGGTAGACAGTTCTGGCAGAGGGAGATACGGTGAAGTAACTTGTTATGAAGAACGGGATAACTTTATGTCAATCCCTGCTATGCAGTGAGAGGAAATACAGAAAACAGACAAATAATAAACAGGAGATCTTCTTTAGAATACGGAATATACGAAAAATCATCTTTTCACTTCAGTCTAAATGAATTAATAGAGCAAGCCACATTATATCAAGTTAAATATTTGAATGTACCGCGTTAAAGCTAATTGACCCCGGCCACTCTGCTAATACAACAGCATGCTAGACTGGATATCAAAATGAGATTTGCCTCGGAACACATGTGGCCGGCAAGCCCATAATGACCTGCCCCTCTGTAATCCCTATTTGCAGCTCATCCAGCTCTGTCATGCCTGCGCTGTAATTACACTGCGTCCAATATCGCGGGGAAACGCTAACAGATTCAACAAATCTCTGATCAGCATTATGGACTTACAGTGATTGGGGCTGTCTGTGGGGCTGCTTATCAAAGCTCTCTGTGACGCTATGAAACACAGTGCGCCGGGGTTCACCAAGCAGGCAAGAATTCATAATGTACGGTTTCAAAGGTAATCATAGCTAATGTTTGATTGAACTTTCCGAAAATGTAAATGCAAATACTCGTTTACTTTCTTGCCGAGAGTTCGTGACAATAATATATGTTGAGTAAATATAAGGCTACACACAGTTGGTTAGCGTAATATAGCATGTTATGTCTCATATCTGCACAGTAAATATAGGGTAGATGATTAGCTTAGCTTTGCATATAGGGTTGGTTGGTTAGCTTAGCATCAAGAATTTAAAAGGGCTAACTGCTAACCTGGTTTTATACAATTGTAAACAAAACCACTTTAAACTTTGTTTTTGTACGAATCAAATAAATAATTTTAGGTTTCTTGCTGGGGGGATTTTGGGTGGATTTTGTTTGACTTACATTGTAGCTGTCGAGTTTGTTTGAGTGGCTTCAACTGAAAAATAAACAGTTATATAATTTGTCATGCATTTTTTTTAGTATTTAGCTATTAGCATTTTTGGTAATTTGTCCTGCAGCTTAACCGTTTTCCTGCTGATTGTTGATTGCATGATGTACCCTTTGTAACTCAAATCCCAGATTCACTCACTTTATGCCATAATAACGCATTTGCAGTAATGCTGACATGATTAGTTGCTTGCCAAACAATCGGTGATTGATTGTCTATCAATCTATTATTCACAAGTAATTTATCATAACACAACTTTAGTCCTTAGTTTCAGCTACTCACATTTCTTCTGTCTTTTCTGGTTGTTTATTGAATATCTTTGATTGTAGGACTGTATAGACAATATAAGACATTTGAACATGCCATGAGTCTTTTACTTTTTTTTTTACAGTTAAATATTTTAGGGTGTGATATTGTGTTAAGAAGGAGAAGGATGCTTATTGTCATTGTAAAAAGATACAACAAAATTAAGTTGGCGACTCGGTCAGTTCAGTTCAGCAGCAACAAGGTAAAAATACATTACTGATTTAAAACAATTTACAACATTCAACAAATATATAAGACATTGAATAAATATATAAATTATAAAAGATAAAACACAGGCATAATAATAATAAAACAAATACAGAAATTGCATTAGTAAAAACTAAATTATTTGTAACAATAAGTGACCACAAATCAACAGCCTATATTTGTTATTAGGTGGAGATGTGTGTGTGCTGTTCAGACAAAGGTGGGTGCATGAGAGAATGTGGAGAGCTCTCATCAGCTGTAATGATCAGAGCTGTGAAGATTAAGTACCTCTGTCCCAGTAAAGGAGCTTTGCACTGCCAAATGAAGGAACACCGGCTCTCCTAAACTGGCTGATTTGCTCACATACAGAAGATGCCACAGCACCCTTAGATTGGATTAGAAGCACAGGAATGGTGTGGAGTGCCTTGTTGTGGCCAGCGGTGGAACTGCACGAGGAAAGCTTAATGAACACATTAGAAATACTGAATCAACAGATGCAAAACAGGCACTTTCTTTTCTTTTTTTTTTAAACATAACTAACAAAAAAAAGTAAATGAAAGTTGTGCTGGAGCAATTGTGAACTTTATTTTCAAATGTCATGGACAATTCGCTATAACACTGTTCCATGAAAGATTATCATCATCACAAATCCAAAGCTTTAACTTCGTCTTGATCTATCTGATTAATGCTTGACTCATTTGTATTACCATTTTATTTGTATGACATCTATCACTATTTATGATAGATTCGTAGATTTGTGTGCACTCAAAACAAAAACAAATGTCCACGACTTCAGAGGCCTATAATTGCGGATTGATATAGATTGTATTGGTCCCTGAAAAATAGGTTGTGAGGCAGAATAATTTAAGAAACCTGCTAACCCAAGGAGGTGTAACACACATGATCAACCACTGGATTCACTGTGTTTCATGGATAGTAACAGACAAGTAACATATGCATTCCTGCTTCCCGCTGTTGTTATACTCTCAGGCGAAGGAAGTGTCTCAGTGTCACAGGGTGCAAGAAAGAAGGATTGTGCTTAAATAGGTCATTCACAAGACCAAGTGCATGACAACCAATACACCGGAAAGAAGATGTTTTGTGGTCACAGTCTTGCCCCATATTATTCAGGTTGTTGTAACTATAGTGATTTACTTCAATGAAAGAGGGAAACAGAGAGAGAGATGGAGTGAACATGTGACAGCGTAACTGTGGACTCATGAGGAATTCAGAGTGAGACAGTGGTTGTCTCTGTGTGAAACAGGCAGCATGGAGGAGGCTTGTGACATTGATCTTGCCTCACCACTGGGATCTGTTTCCTCTCTCTCTGCACTGTCAATGCGGTAAATGAGAGTGTCCTGGTTGAAAGCATGCAAAGACTGAGGAAAAAATAATTTGGAAAATCAAATGCAGGAAATACCCATAATATATATACAAGAGCTGGTATTATTCCCCATATTGTAGTGGAACGGAAGTAGTCGGAGGAAATGCTTGTGACGGCTGTTGGCATTATTTTTGGCAACTTAATCGGATGTAAACTAATTGATCTTCGTGCATTGGCCAAGTTGGGCATGCTATGGGAGTAAATGGGGGCTTTAAAACACTGCATCACGCTTATTTGAATAATATAACTATGCATGTCATCAACATGAGCCTTTGTGAGCAGTTATCTGAGCATGTAGAGACTTTAAAGGAATAGCCTATAATACACTTCAGATACACTGTATACACTTTCATTTTTTTACATTTTCATTTCCTTTATTATTTAAATTCTTAAATGTAATATGCCCTGCTATTTTATTTTATTGTATTGTATATTTGTAAAAAATGTTTTGCTGCTGCTTCAAGAAATTTCCCCATGGGTATGAATAAAGCAAAAATCTAATTTAAATGCAATGTGACTGAATGGGCTTTAACAGATTTATTGTATAACTCCAAATACAAACTGTGAATATCATCCTAATGGCCTTATGTTAATAAATGTACACTACTGAGCATACTGAAATCTCAGTGTGGTTTATACTCTCAAAGCTGGGAAAAAAATACATCGGTTGTCTATATATATAAAAAAAATAATAATAATCAAGAAAAGAAAAAAAAACAACCCATTTATAAAAAAAATTGCACAAGTTGACATATGAATTGCCTTGGGAGCATTAACACCTGTATTGTAAGAGATTACACACAGGACTGTTTTTAATTAGTCACATTTCAATTGAACTTTAAAGATGTCATGACTTGTGAGGAGATTTACTTTTCTGTGACTGGCCACATTAAAAGAGCTTGAGCGCCATAACAAGACGACACCAGTGCAAAGGATGGAAAATTGGATTCTCGTCGTAAATGGGGACACATTAAGCGAAGCAAACATGTGTGGAACAATGTCTAATGTTGGTAACCGTTACCTGTCCGGAGAGTTCAGGTCAATTCAAGTTATAGTGGGTAGTTGTTCAACTCCCCTGGTTGGTTACAATCTTTTCCAGCACCCAGGAAGTGTTGAAAACAGCCGCGTCAAGGCTGTAACAATAAGACAAACGGTTAGGCCATTTTGCATTAAAAATAAAGGTTTTCACAATACAATACCAACAAATTAAAATAAATGAAACAATAAAAAAGACGCATACTAACTAGATAAAATGCAAAGTGTTGACGAACCACACCTTGAATAATACGAAGCAAGCGCCACAACACATTTATGCTCATACTTTTTCCTGGTATAGTCTGTGATTTGAGTATGTTCTTCCCTTTAATCATGACGCATGTGACTCATATGCCTTTTTTTTTTTTTAAAACACTTTACTGTTTTTTTTTACACTGAAAAAAAACCCAATAACCGCTCAGGTTTACTTTAATTTGAAAGCTTTATACAACCGGAAGCCGTTGTTTCATATTTTCGGCGAGCTTGATGCAGTTCTCTCCGACCATCAGGTTACATTGTAGCGAAACATCTCGGGAGCCGGGGGGGGGAAGAACCGACAGCCAGCGGTCAGACAGTCGTCATTGTGTCCGTAACACAAGTTCTACCATGTCCGCGTATGTGACTCTCTATTGACGGCGTTTCCGTGATGTCCGTTGTCGCGGCAGAGGCGTTTCCGTGGTGGCCGAACTGAAAACTTAAGGAGCAAACTTTGAGCGAGGAGCCTGAGACTTTCTCCAGACTTCCACCACCCCCCGGCCCTCCTCCCCCCTCCCACCCGTTATCATTCAAACTAAGTAACTCCGCAATGGCACACACCGCTTCTGTTTCGACTTGGGCATTTGTTTTTAGTTTTTACTTCGGCGTGTCGAAGTGTTACTTCGCTATACCGCTCAAAATGTACGCAGGAAGATACAATATATCGTCGGCCGTCGATTTGACCCGACGCGTCCCGTTAACGTCTGATGAAAACGGCCTGTCTCTGGCCTCTGATCCGACCGGGACCGTGAACTTTCTGGACATGGTCAACAACCTGCAAGGGGACTATGGAAGAGGCTACTACATAGAAATGTTACTTGGTACTCCTGGTCAAAAGGTAATGATCACAAACACTGTTGCTTTTCGTTGTTTTTGTTTGCCACCTGTATTATTTGCACATGTGTTTTGTTTTTCTTCCATTTTTTATTAAGACTATTTAAGGTTTTTGACCTGCATGAAACCGAGATACCCCTTTCTTTCCCTTTTCTTTTCTTTTCTCTACTTTTCTTTTTGTTTGTTTGTTTATTTGTGTTTACAAAAAGTCGCGTGTTTATATTCAGACACTCTAATATATTCAGACACGCTAATGCACCCCACGCATGGGTGTGGAGTGCATTAACTGCCTCAAGTCTTCCCAGCCTTTGGGTCTGAAGGTAGACTAAAGCCCCACTCACATGCACTCACATGATGCAGCCTGTGAGGACCTCTCTTTCTTACCAAGCAGCTGATGGGGATTATGAGGCTCCAAGGGAGCAAAGAGCAGCTCCACAGTTGTATAAAACAGCACTAGCCCTCCAGGTATATGTTCTACTTATCTTCTTTTGGTTGCACTGAAATAGGCCTGTGAAATGCCAGGTTGTTATGTAAAGTGCCTAATGAGATCATATTAATGATTAAGGGGGTCTAAATGGTCCCGGAAGTGCACTATTAAAAATGCATGACGGCATTAGGGTGTTGTAGGTTTAAAGCTATGCCTTGCCATTGTGTTGTAAGAAGATGTGTTTGAAATGGAGCTTAATCCGAAAGGTGAATTATCTCATCAGTGACTTGACCTGTTGTTCCTGGGCCTCTCAAGTTAAACAGATCAGAGATGTTAAGACTCTTGGGTGGCACAGCTCAGATCCTCAGGCTCACACAGGCTTATCAGTGCTAGCTGCCGTGTCACTGCTCTGTGTCAACCTCTCAGGGTACAGTACTCGCAGTACTCGTAAGAGTAGAGTTTCCACAAAAGTTTACAACCAGTCCACAGATGTACTTTGAAAAATATACTTAATGGTATATGTTGTTTGAGTCGAACGCCCCCTGTTTTAAAAGCTCAAAGGAGGAAACTCTCAGACTATGATTTATTCAAAGAATTGTTGTTACTCCTTTATCATCAAACTGCATAGAGAGCAACTAATACACTGAACTATACACACCCTTTAACCAAGCACAGGTGTGTTTCCTTATCAGGAATCAACAGTCAACCGATAACTAAACGAAAGATTTAGAACATTTATCATTTGACTATTTCATAATTAATAACCAGGAGATAAAATGAATCAAAAGTATTAATCCATGTGGGAGTAAATAATTAATTAAATTTCTTGATCATGACAAAAGTGTATTCGTTGTGTCTCCTCTTCTTACTCAACAACATTATTAACATATTGTATTATTTATCTGCGTTGAGGATGATGGTGCTGACTCTCGACAGTTCTTTTAAGATCCTGTCAGTGTTTTGTCACGAGACGTGTACGAGTCTATAGCTAATAGAAGTTACGTTTTTAGTTATTTATAAACACAAATATAAACTTCCCTATATGAAGGCATCTTTGATTACTGTTTCAAGGAACAGCGTCAGGGGCGCCTCACCTGGTGACTTCTAATGGAGCTTTGCCACATCAGGAATAAGCACAGGTGCAACTATTAAACACTAACAATGGCTCAGTTCCATTAAGTGTCCCAGTAAACAATTCCAGTGAGCCTGCAAACGCAATGCCGGGACCCTGAAACCATGTCAGTTACGCCTGTGTGTTTCCTGCCATGACGTGACAAAAATAAAGCTGTGACAAAGGTCTATTGGGGACCTTGTGTCGGGTGACTTTCTCTCTGCACAGCCCGAGGAAGCTCAAGAAGAAGTGAACATTGATGTGAATGCTTCATGTTTTTACTGATGAAAACATCTGTTGCGGCCTTTATACTCATGTGCCTTGTGTGTATTTATTTTTCCTGCCTGCAGAGCTCAATTCACGTTTTGTTGAGATTGGTTATGCAGTGCCAAAATGTCCCGTAACTCATTACTATTGAGTTATGCTCTCAATATTATTCCAACTAAATGACGATGTGATTACAGGGCTGCGGTGTTAAATTAGGCACTCTTCAAATGAGCCACTAATTGCTGCATCTGTTAGCGTGCGGCACAGCCAGGCTCGGGTGTCGGATGGAGAGCCTCACATCTGCTAATTGGTACAAACAGGTAGCAGATGCACATTGCCGCCATGGAGCCACTGCCAATTAGACAGCGAGCGCTCAACTGCAGGCTGCCGCAGCAGCGGGGGTAAAGCTTCGCCTGAGGCTCAGCAGCCGAGCTAAGGGAGGATAGTGTGACCAGAAAAGATACGTGGTGTGGGGGGATAAGGAAATGCCCCTGCTTCTCTCTCTCCCCCCTCACCACGAGGTTTCAGTGTTTTCCAATCTGGCCTGTTTGGCCGGTTCAGGCCTTGTGTGGGGGTTTTCGATGGCACAGTCACACTGATGGGACCAGAGCCTGTCCAATGAGGAGGAACTGATAAGCCTGACTCCCACGGACGGGCCAACTAGGGCTTCCGGTGCCCGACTGAAACGGTCGATAACACATTCTTGATAATTACCCCCCCTCCCAATTGTTTTATAATGACTTCATGCACAAGTGACCATGACAGAGGGACGTTGGCTAAAATAGCTAAGTTCAAATACTTTTAGTGTCTGAGGAAATAGTGTGGTATAATAATGATCATGCTCCAGTTAGACATGGTTTAGGTGTGATAGGCTCGAGGAACTAAGCTTGAGGAAGTGGATTTCTACACGCAATCGTTATAATTCCTTGTTCCTTCCCTGTCAAACACTTACATATCTAAGATAAACTACTTCCTGATGTTCTGGTCTTTCTAAAATAAGGGGTAGGCGTGTCAAATTACCTCTTCTCCTGCATGCCGAATTAACCCCCTTTCTCATCATATATTTCTATTGACTGTGTCATGTGACATCATTGAAAAGCTAGTGTATAGACCTCTTTGTTGTTGAGTCATCAGGTGGCCATGGGGCATTAGCTTTATGACGCCGTCCCAGTGAGAAATGCTTGCTTGTGAGTGTTAATGTGGCCACTGCTCAGTAGTGGAGGTGACAGAAGTCTGCGGGCTAATTAGTTCCTGCTCGTTGACTTGATGCCTGCAAGACAACATTATCTCAACCGCTGTTCGCTGGTCTGACCACACACACACACACACACACACACACACACACACACACACACACACACACACACACACACACACACACACACACACACACACACACACACACACACACCAGGATGGCCGCATAGGTCATCCATTCATGTCAGTAGCTAGAGGCAGTCATGTTTGTCTCAGGGAGCAATTACATTAGAGATGCATAGTAATTTCTGCAGTTTGTGTGACACTGGAATCTTTATGAATTGGCGATACTGCAGTCAGGGTTTTTTGTTGTTGTACCTTATCCAAGTTAGTATGACATTTCTGATGTATGCCCAGTCCCATAAGGATGTTTACAAATGATCTAATAAAATACAGCAGTAAAGTACACTCTTCCCTTTAGCCTGCAACGAAACACTGACCAAAACGTTGACTGTCTGTGCCGCATCAAAACAAAACACAGTTTGCGTTGCTTTAATTTCCCATTCATAACACATATGTGACAAGAGGCATTCTGTTGATTTTAAAGAATGTCTTTATAAAGTCCAAAATCTCAATCTTTCAAATAGGCCTGAAACCTCGTTCACAGAAATCAAAACAATTCGTTGTCTTACTTTTTTTGTCTTTTTTTTGTCCATATTATAGTCTTCACTATTTCCAGATTAATTTCCTCATCATGTTTGTGTTTTTATTTACTATATTGTTGTTGTTGTTGCTGTTTTCCCTCCACGTCCTCTGCTTTTTCCTCCTCTAATTACTCTTATTTGTACAAACCGAATCTTTAATGTCTTAGTGGCATTTCAAAAGTCTTCTTAAAGTCTTCTCACCAGTGTGTTCTACTGCGTTACAGCTCTTACTTTTGCCCTGTGACTCAGGAGCTCTGAGGCAGGGCGTGGTGGTCATGAAGCAGACATCAGCAATGGTTGTTCCAATAAACTCTCCTTTGTGTATTTCAGGTAAACATCCTGGTGGATACGGGAAGTAGTAACTTCGCCGTGGCTGCAGCTCCACACCAATATATTACTCACTTCTTCGACACTGCGCTGTGAGTAGCGTGGACACTGTGTGAGATATTGAAAAACATGTCATGAATATTCATGTTAGAAATAATGAGAATAGATTGTAAATATAGCGATTATCCGCTCAGGCTGTATTGAATTTGGGTGTGCAAACTTAGGGTTTCAAGTTAATACCTAATTTATAAAAAAGAATGACTCGTTGGTGAAGTTATAAACTGTGTACTTTGCTTAGGCCACTGCTGGTTGACGGAAATGTAGTAATAAAAAATACGTGCATGAATGCATGCAGTGCTTTGGCCCAGACAGTGCAGTAGTGTGTGATGCACATGTAATGGAGGAATGCACTGTGCATGCACAGGGTTGTCATTTTACTGAATTTTTATTTAATGGTCCGCTGCCAAATGATCTGTACATGTGATCCGATACACAAACTCTCGGAAACACCATACCAATATTAATGAATTTCATGATCTCTGCTATGTAATGTATGTCTTGAGATAGCCCCTTTATTACAGTCCTAGACCTGTGTTACCACACATTTAGCTTGCTAACTATTCACACTATGTGCCTTCTTACCCTGTGTTTAGCTCCAGTACCTACCAGTCATCTGGCCAGACTGTGGCTGTCAGGTACACTCAGGGCAACTGGGAAGGTGAACTGGGCACTGACCGTGTCTCCATTCCCAAAGGCCCAAATGGGACTATCACCATCAACATAGCTGCCATCCTGTCATCTGAGGGCTTCTTCCTCCCTGGGGTCAACTGGCAGGGCATCCTGGGACTGGCCTATCCCATGCTGGCAAGGGTGAGAGATAGATGCTCTTAAAGTTCAAATCCTACTTTGAATGTTAGTTCAGTGTTATGCTTTTTAATGCTTTTTAAACTTTTTTTTACACTTTCTCCGAAAAATTGACAAACGATATATCACATATAAAAACAATGCCAAACAAAATAAACATTACATAGTCTCCATATTGGACTCTGTGTTGCATCTCAAAGGCGCTAAATAAAGAGCTTACAGTGCTAACAGCACTAACAGTGCGAACTACAGCAAAAAAAAAAGTTTCCTGAATCGAGACTGTATTGAATGCGGTAGAGAAATGGTACTTGCATGAGTCCACCCTCTTTACTTCTTCCCCCTGGATGACAACCAAGACAGGACATATCCTGTTCCTCTGGTATTCCACCACAAGCTCATTGGTTTAGCTGATATTGAGCTTCAGGTGATTGCAGTTGCACCATGTGATGAAGCTCTTTATCGGCCCTCTGTACTCCTCTGTAATAATGGTCAAGGTGTGGACAGAAATAGATATTAACTGCAACTGGACTGGTTGGAGGAGGCATACAACTGTTAACTGTTATGACTGTTTTTTTTTTCGAGGTCTGAGTTTGTGTCTCGATCATTGAGAAATATATTTGTATATAGAGGTAGGTTTCCCATTCTTTGATGCAAAGAACTAGAATCAGTGCATATTAACAGTAAATGTATCCTATAACTTTTATTTGAACTTAATAAGATGATAGCAAAAAAAAAAACCATCAAGTTAATCAAGCAGTGACTTCCTGCTGTTGTACATGTCTTTCACAGCATCGAACGACTTTGAGATCTTATCTGCGAACAGAAACATTTCATGTTCGTGATTTATTTTCAGCAGCAAGACTGATGCTTTTGCATAATAATAAAACAACTCTGTTGTAACAGATCAGTAAATTACTTGTCATAGTGATTTTTGAAGATTAATTTAATTGGATAAAAACTACATATGATTATCTGGCCTCCTCATTAGACATACAAGAAGCACATTCTCTGAGTCTGAGACTGTGGGCCTCCCCTCAGATGAAAAAAAACTACCCCCAGAAGCACTGTATCTCTGAACCATCTCTTTAACCACAATCTAGGCTCTTCTATGTGATCCTCGTTTGATAACCAAAGTAATATTTGTTCACTCCTATTCACTGAGCCTCCACAGAAACTGTTGGGAGCCTTCCTCGGGAGGCCCGCCTTTCACTTTCATACTGCCATACAGTATGTGTGAAGTTTAACACAGGCACAGAACCAAGGCGCTTCGCCCCATCGTCTGCTTTCTTTAATGCTATAATATAGTGTTGATGGGACGGGGGTGACATTAATGGTATCCTTTCATTCTGTGCCCACCGTTGGTATTACATGCCAGTGATTGAGGGGCAGATAGGCTCACACTGACCACTTTGTGCTGCTGCCATCTCCTGAGTGTTCACGTTCAACGTGCTTGAGGGCTGTTTGTCATGCGTGACATCAGAAGAAGACGGAAGAAAGAGAACATCCTTTAGTCAAGGGGCACACACGCCCCTGTCTCATTCACAAGTCCTCGCACGCATTCTTACGGATACACTCGTACACCAAAGTATTGTGTTCAATCACAGCCTGACCAAAGGGTTATGGTCATGTCCTTTTTTATTTGTGATCCTTTTAAGTAGCAGTTATAGTAGCATACCTATCCTTGTACATTTTTGTTAAACGTCTTTGCTGTTATTTCTTTTTCCCCATGTAATCGTGTTTGGATGTCCCAAAAAAGAAAGTATTTCTTTATTTCACAATAAAAAAACTTTCATTCTTTTGTTTTTTAACTTTAATAATTTATTTTGCTAGCCGTCCATACTTAATGCACAGTACATGTAAGTCTGTCTGTATACTCTTGTGTTGATGATTACACATCTCCTGTCTCTCAATTAGCCTGACTCGTCTGTGGAGCCCTTCTTCAACTCTTTGGTGCAACAGCTGGGAATTCCCGACATCTTTTCCCTCCAGATGTGTGGTGCTGGCACTTCAGCCAGCAGCACAGTGGACCCCCTTGTCGGCAGCCTTGTGAGTAGTCGGGAGGGGCCGAGAGTGATCAAAGACACCTTTTAATCTCTGCAGTCTTCTGACCTTTTTTTTAATTAAATAACACGCCTCTAAATGGGTGTTTTTGTAATACAGTTAGTGTCTCATGAGTGCATCGGACATAATAGCTGATATCCTCCTCGTCAATGTGGTTTCTCCACTGGAGGTCCAGTCTAGTTGGAGTGGAGCTAATTAAGCTAAAATAGCATCCTGCTGAGAGCAGGTCTGTTGCTGTTATACAAACGGCCTCGGTGCCTCGCTCACTGCATCTCCATCATGTGACCTACTAATGCAAACTGTGTGTGTGTGTGTGTGTGTGTGTGTGTGTGTGTGTGTGTGTGTGTGTGTGTGTGTGTGTGTGTGTGTGTGTGTGTGTGTGTGTGTGTGTGTGTGTGTGTGTGTGTGTGTGTGTGTGTGTGTGTGTGTGTGTGTGTGTGTGTGTGTGTGTGTGTGTGTGTGTGTGTGTGTGTGTGTGTGTGTGTGTGTGTGTGTGTGTGTGTGTGTGTGTGTGTGTGTGTGTGGCCAAATTGTGGAGGCATCACTGTGTTGTTGTTGTTATGACCCATACATGATTGAAGAAGTATTTATTTTCCTTCCTTAGATCATGGGAGGGGCTGAACCAACTCTGTATCGGGGGTCAGTGTGGTACACTCCTATAGTAGAGGAATGGTACTACCAAGTGGAGGTTTTGAAGCTGGAGGTCGGCAACCAGAATCTGGAACTGGACTGCAGAGAGGTATACACAAAACTATGTCTTACATTTGAAGCAGAAAAGCAATAAGTTGATAACCTACTTTTTTTTTTTAATCGGAAATTCTGAGCTGATTGTATCAAGGTCACAGCAAGGAAATGAAACTTGATTTGAGTCGCAGTACTGCAGGGGAATATACTCAAGAGCGTCCTCGTTTTACATTCTTTGGTTTTGCTCAAGGTCCTCCTTAGAAGCCTGTTGACTACTGCACGTCACTCTTTCTCCCTTTCTTTCAGTATAACATGGATAAAGCTATAGTTGACAGTGGGACCACGCTGCTGCGTCTTCCTGTCAACGTCTTCAATGCGGTGGTAGAAGCCATCACGCGCAGCTCTCTGGTAAGCTGCCGTCTCTCCGCAGACGGTGATGAAACATGTTGTCAGAGCGATGCAGGGGAGGATAGCACACACTCACCGCTCAAGGACATTGTGGCTTTGAGAGGAATGATCGGGAGCTTTTCTGCTATAAAAATATGCTTTTTGTTTTTCTTTCCTCGTTCTACATTTTTTCTACATCAACAGTACTCAAGGTTCATTTGAACCTGGAAGCAACATTTTCAATTAATGAACCCACATCCTTGCAGATTAATCCAGAGTGGGACAATGAGAGAGACACAAAAAAATGTTTTGGTGCTGTACTGACCTTCTGATTCTGAGCGTTCGTCTCCCTTTGTCTATTTCTCTTTGTTTGTCTTTGGTTCAGATACAGACCTTTTCTTCTGGGTTCTGGGATGGCAGCAAGCTTGCATGCTGGATGAAGGGAGAGACCCCCTGGAGGTTTTTTCCCAAGCTGTCCATCTACCTAAGGGCCACAAACACCAGCCAGTCCTTCCGCATAACCATCCTGCCTCAGGTACCTGGATAAACATAAACCAGAAAACAAGTAATCGCTTCTAAAGAGACACAAGCGCTCATTGGTCCTCTTTAATCTCTTAATGTGTCTGTCACGTCGCAGATGTACATTCAGCCAATCACAGACGTGGACGGCACGTTGGAATGCTTCCGTTTTGGATTGTCTTCGTCGGCTACCGGCCTGGTGATCGGCGCTACTGTGATGGAAGGCTTCTACGTGGTGTTCGACCGAGCCCAGCGGAGACTGGGCTTTGCACTCAGCAGCTGTGCAGGTGAGGGTACAAACACGACTTTGACTAAGACGGAAAAATGTGTCCAACGTATCACAGTCAACAAATGGGTTCAGGTTGTCATCCCGATATTTATATTTTTGTCAGCCTAATGATAAAATGTGTTTGGCCCATCTCAGCATGCTATTTGTAGTGTATGCTTGTGTAAGGAAGTGCCAAACTCAATTATTCTCAGCAGTAGAGACGGAAGTTTGTACAAACACGGCTGTGTTCATACTCCGTTATCAACATATGCTCTAAAATCACCAAAACACTTGATATCATATTGACTGTCAAGTGTTAGTGTCAGCAACCACTCACACATACCTACATGCTATATATCTATAGAAAATGTTGCTTATGATAGTGCTTCAAGACATTTCACTTTTAACAAAGATGAAAAACCATAGTCTGAAACGTGCCTTTTATTAACTTATGGAAAAGCAAACGGTAACGTATGATGTATTCTTTCACATTCGGTGCTGGTTCACTGACCAAAACCCAGAGAATATCCTGGTCACCATGACCTAAACAGCAACGTTTACAACTTTTAACAGGACCACTTCCTTGTATTTCTGTGCAAATATGAAGCAGGGCTTCCAACTCTCATCTTAAAGTACAAAGATCATATTGTTCCATATTTGGCAAACAGCTCTAGCCAATGTCGGCTGAAGCTTAAGGATGGAGGCTTGTGACAGTAGGGTAGACAAAGAGCTAGTCTCATCATTTTCTATTGATGACTTGCTCATGTATTAAAGAATGAACCTCGAAATACTTTAATGATGCTGCCAGTCTAAGACAATTGTTGCTGTTTTAAGAGGACGACACAAGTAAATGTCATCTATAAGCTCATACGTATAGTTTTTATTCAGCAGTGGTTAAACACTTTAGTTCTAAAAAAGTATATGTATGAAGATGTTTGAGATGCATTTATTTTAACATATTTAAGTGAGTGCTTTTTAAGGGTCAAGCGGTGCATTTAGTTTTTTTTTAGCTGGTACATCAATATTAATGTAAGTTTTCCAGCACATTTATACTTAACTTTTAACTTGCCAGTCAGACGTGAGACATGCAACGATCTGTCTTCTATCTCTCCGCAGTGAGCGACGGAGAGGCTCTTTCAGAGATCGCAGGGCCGTTCTCAGCAGCAGACGTGGCGGCCAACTGCTCCGGCGGGCCGCCGAAGGAGCCTCTGATGTGGGTGATCTCCTACGCCCTGATGGCGGTCTGCGTGATGGTCCTCATCATCCTGTTGCTCCTGCTGGTCCTGCCGTGCCGCAGAAACCGCGCCGGGGAGATCACCGACGAGTCCTCTCTGGTCCGCCACCGCATCAAGTGACTGAGGGGAGACGGGTGGGCGGACGGGGCGAACAGCCAGCAGAACCCATCCACAGCGCCGCTGAGAGGGGTGACAGTGACACGCGCCTCCGAATGTCTGACTGATTCTAGTCTGCAATCAACGGCCTGGCCCGTGGAGATAGACACAGACAGATCAACCACCTCTTGACAGGAGAATCCACCCCAAAAACTCTTCCTCAAAACGTCTGGCGGTGACGAATTTATGGTTCCAAATTCTTGTTTGACGGTGACTATTGCTTA
This sequence comes from Cyclopterus lumpus, assembly GCF_009769545.1. Taxonomy (NCBI): domain Eukaryota; kingdom Metazoa; phylum Chordata; class Actinopteri; order Perciformes; family Cyclopteridae; genus Cyclopterus; species Cyclopterus lumpus. The sequence goes on along the minus strand of NC_046978.1, from coordinate 14,742,444 downwards.
TTCTCCATCATGTCATGTGTGACACAGGGACATTCAGCTTGGTGGTAGAAGGAGAAGCGATGCGATTTCTCCACTGACTGTAGGAAGTCAGTAATGTGATGTCGCTACAGAGCAGTTTTTAGTAATGGGTATGAATTACTTTTTCTCGACTATTAGTATTGCTCTACCCGAAACTACAGATACAGACAGAGGGGTGAACCAAAGTATAAAACACTTTCATCTCCAGACGCACACTAAACGGCACACTGACGTATGACAGTATCACAATAGCTAAGGGTGGAATTCTCCTTATTGACGATAAGGACAGCAGGTGGGGAGGAGGCGCTCAACAACCATCGGCGCATTCTTTAACAATATAAACGCTACTGATTTCCTTTCCAGGCAAACTGTATTATTCATGTCTAGATGGGACCTCTGAAGATTTCCCTTTCCAGTCCAATCCGTGAAGGAATGTTTCTTGTGCCTTGTTCTAGTTTGACGTTTACCTCCAGTCCTCTACGAAGTGAAATCGATGCCTGTGTATGTTGAAGTTCTGGGGAAAAGCTGCTCAAACAATCACTGATGATAGGAAGAGGTTACGCGCGTTTACAGTGCCGGAGTGCCTTTTTAAGCTCAGCTCACTGCGAATACAAAAACAAAAAAAATATATATATATATATATATATATATATATAGTATCATCAGTTTGAGACTTACTCTGCTGAAATGCACTTTGTTTCTTAAGTCAATCAATATTTCACAATCTGTTATGCAATTTGTTGTAATAATGTAATCTTACTAATTTTATATATATATATATATATATATATATATATATATATATATGTCCCAAGTTTATATTTAATTATCTTTGAATGTGATTATTCCAAATGTTTGCTTTTTAGACACTAGATATTCAAGGGTACATATTTATAAGGCATATTTTATACAAACACTAAATCACATGTTCATTCTGGGTACCTGTGGAGTCGGCTTGCTTGAAAAGCTGAACAACTTGTTGGCAACAAAGTTGTCAAGCGTTGTGTTACGGAGTATATCAGTGTTAAAGCTGCACAAATGTGTCACTGTCTGCCTCAACGTAGAATTGACCATTTGAATCTTTGAAGTGTATTTTCTTTCTGTGCCAAAATCGTACTTTGGACCAAATCAAAGATGTAAATCTTTTTTAAATAAAGAAAGGGTGTGTTTTTGTGAAAATGATCCAGCTGCATGTGATTTGTGCTTGACCTTTGGTTTTATGTCGAGATATGACCGGCTTAAATATCACTATTAATTAAATGAAACACTTCAACCATATTTACAAAGAATATAATAAGACTTCAACTACAAATGTATTATAATAAACACAAACTGTTATGAGACAATAAGAAAACATTGTTCATTGGAGCTTCTTATGTGAATTTGAGCATCAACAGTAAATTTAAATTATGAAAACACAGAACGGTAATATGTAGAAAATACATTATGTAACTGATACAGATATTGATACAAAACTTTAACACAAACATCTCAGTTAATCTTTGGTCTTGTCATCCTCAGTCATCTTGATGCTTCTGTAAAGAAAATCAAAATGTAACACTTTTTTTTTTCTTCTCATAATTGTGGGTTTTTACAGCCCTAATTGAAATGAATTGCTCTCTGCAATAATACAACTCGTGTAGGTTTTATCACTGTCCTCCAGCATGAGTCGAGCAGTATTACTCCAAACAAATAAACCTTCTTATTGCATCCGGTCTTCCAAGCAGATTATATAAAATACTACAAATGATCTGTACACGGAAATCCTCTGCATCTATTAGAATCTGATTTTGTTTAACTGCCTTTACAAGTCCAATCTTTCACTGTTTTTACCCTCATTTGGTTGTAGATCCAGTCCAGAAAATAGGTGACGTTGCCATAAACAGCTGGTTTGCTCTGCTCAGGGCAGTGTTCCCCCCAAATGCCGTCCCCTACGAGCCACCACACTCCATCCTTCAGGGACACCAGAGGGCCGCCGCTGTTTGTCTGAGAAACAGAACGGATTGATATTTCTATGAACTACACACTCTGGAAGATCCATGTAACGCTTATCAAGAATCCCACATTCAAGATCAAGAGCATTACAATTATCTCAACGTCTCTTTTGGTGAAATTTAAACACAATAAATGCTTTTCATGCAGTCTCATTTAAGGTCCTTCAAGGGAACGCCAAGGTCCACAAATAAAACATGATATCATGGTCAGCTGCCACCTCAGGGATCTAACTTTACATTCATTGTTGACTCGACTGTATGAGTGGTTTGTTATAAGTCAAAGCTTTTTACCACGTACAGAACATAATGCAGGTCTTGTTGGACTAGGCCTCAAAGCAAGTTACATAAGAGCATGAAAATGCATCTTTAAAGTCAAGGAACTGCTCAATTTGCACCAGAAGATATCTCATCATAACGAGTGTTTGCTGCTGCTTGGGTGCACTCTCATCGTTCTAACCAGGGTTACATCTCTATTTAAAGAATGTATTTGCAACTAATATGTAGAACTATTAACCCTGGGGGCAGCCACACTGCAACTGTCTGGTACTTACGACAAAACAAAACAAATTGTGAGATTTTAATGCGTATCATTGTCTCATTATTTAAAGAAATTAAACATTTTATTCATGTCGCGTTTCTGCGTGTGTGGCTTGTCTTACATGGCACACGTTGGCTACTGCCTCCGTCTCTCTGGCGCATAACATGTCCTGTGATATCCTGCCATCGTGAGCGATGGAGCTGTTGCAGTATGTGGCATTTAGGAGAGAGACCTGAGCCTCCATCAGGTGTACAGGGCCAGAGTCTGTCAAAAATACAAGAATGCACTTTGACCTTCATTCAATGTGATTTAAAGTATTTGTTCATATATGTATATACATTGTATGTAAAAATAAAAAAGAGACATATTTTAAGATTAGATGAGACTTTAAAAATTCATTCAAACTATCTTTGTCTTTACACGCTGTGACATTAAAGCGATGTACTGTACACAAAATGCATCAATATGCACAATCCAATAATATAATATATTCTGGAATGGACCATCACGCAGAATGAGCTTGTTTACTTTTGGTACTTTCAGTATATTTGAATGCTTAAAAAATTCAGAATGCAGTCCTTGTCACAGAGTATTTATACAATGTAGTGTTGTAACTTTTACTGAAGTATAATGTCAGAGTACTACTTCCATAAATGTGAATCACTATCATTGAGCACAGAGTGACACATTTTCAGTCTCTGGTGCCATCCAGTGGTCGACGATGCAACAGACATTATCTTTACACACTTCTAAAGTCAAAATATGACTTTGGTAAATTGGTTTAAATTTCGAATATCTTTAAAATGTCTTGAATCACAAGACATAACCACGTGTGACCATAACAGTCTCACCTCCATTTACACGACTGAATCGTGTTATCCATCCCTTCTGAGGAGCAGCGATGCTTACGCCAACATTCGGGAGGCACACAGGTCGGATATTACTGGAGGCTACCGAAGGAAAGAATATGTCTGTCATCATTTATCAGCTGTTTTGCAAAAAGAAAATGTATTGGGTTCACAGAGCTAAAACTAATGCAGTCTAATTCAGCAGTCCTGCAATAAATCCTCCCTTCATGAAGGTTAAAATGTTCACTTCTTTGTTGAAACTGGCTAGGTGTACCTAATAAACTGGCAGCTGAGGCTGTATAAGAAATATACGATGAGTATTATCTTGTTATTACACTAACTAGAATAACTGACCACACAAAGACAACCCTGTGTTGTTATTGTAGGTCGAAGTTCAATAAACTTATCATTCATCGTTTATTCCTTTTTAATCGTTGTGTATGTAAATGTGCCTTTAAACACCTGAGATGGCCAGAGGTTTAGAGAGCCTCATAAGAGCAATGTCATTCCTGCGAGTGACCCAGTTAAAGCCTTCGTGGGCTTTCACGCGGCTCACAGAGTATGCCGGGTTCAGAGTGCCGAGTGGATCCACGATGCCGGCGTACACGGCCCAGTCTTCAGGGCTGGAGGCCCTGCAGGGGACACACAGCAGAGAGTAGAGTCGAGCCGGATCGGGCCACTCATGCTGATTAAAGGAAGTGTGATGAAAAAAGGCCTCACCTGGCCACACAGTGTGCTGCAGTGACGATCCAGTAGGGGGAGATGACGGCTCCTCTACAGCGGTGGGAGCCCGCAACCTGCAGGCTGACCTGCCACGGCCAGGCCCCTGGAGAGGCCAGCTGGCCCCCAGAGGCCCTGCTGGAGTTCACCCCACTCCCACAATCTGAGGGCAAAACTGCTGTTAGAGAGGCGTCGTTGCACTGCGACCGTGAGCCGAAAGTGAAAAAATCGTATAATTAATTAATTATATTCTTGTTATGTGTACAATGGTGTGGCCTTTTTGAATTGGACAACAGACTTGTATCGATACATGCATTTAAAATGTAAACAAATAACAGTAGCTTAAATGAAGATCATTATTTTAAACCTTGAAACAGCTGAAGACATCTTAGGTATATAATATGAAAATCCCAAACCTTTAACGGCAGCAAATAATCAACTCAAATGCAGAACCAGTACCACCCACTCCTTTCACTTCATAGCAATAACATACCAGTACAACGCAAAGTCACCGCACTGTTGTTGGGACAGGTGTTGCTACAGATGGCAAAAAGAACAGACATTTGAGGTCCATGTTGATTCAGCATGAACACATTTTACACTGGTTCCTCTCCACCAGTTCACTCACCTGAGCACCAGCTGTTGCAGGATGGATGCCTCAGGGTTGAAGGCAGACTTAGCTATCAAGTACCCATCATCTGAATCAGTCTGCCGTTGGCCTGATTTAAAATATGTGCCGCTGTCAAACCACACAACGGAAAATATTTTAAAAAACACACAAATCCTTCACATGTCAGACTGGAGTGAAGAAAAGACTGAAGGAGCGTCTCACCGGCTGAAGCCGACCTGCTGGCAGCTCGCTCTCCCCTGCTGGTCGGTCCAGCCGTGAGAACAAACAGTCCTCCAGTTCTTATTCTGAGTCGAGTAGATCTGGAGCAGGAAGCTGGAGCCATGCAGCCTCACTGAGCACAAACAGTGAGGCCGTTACTCAGGTAACACAACAGATAACTGGTCATTAACCACAATGTTCTCTTTGGAGTCTGGAGTAGAGTTGGAGAAGTTTGATGCTTTAAAAAATGTCTCTTAAAGTTCCCATATGACACCTTTTATAAAAGTACCAATGATGGCCTCCAATTTAAATGATGTGGCACTACAGGACACTGTGTTAATGGGATGTTAAAAGTGACAGGCACAGCTCTTAGATGTCATCTTTAATCTAAGCCTGTATCACGGTGTTCCTTTTAGCTGTAAAAGATGTGTAGCTTGGTTTTCTAAATATGAAGGCGAGTGAACAGATTTCCAGGTGTTTTTCTGCACTTGGGTCCCCTGGACGAGCTCGTTTACCACAGTCAGCTTCATCCTGGCCTGAACGACAGTCTTTGGCCCCGTCACACCACTGGGACTCCCACACACAGCTCCCGTCGCCACACGGGGCACAGGACGAGGAGTCTGAGGCGACGACAGACAAGAATCGACTCACAGACAGTCTGTAACGGCATAAGAGCAAGTACGGTGGCCCGCGGGAGATAAAACCTGCACTCACAGTAATAAATGAGGAGGACTCCCACCACCAGCAGGAGGAGCAGCAGGCAGATCACAGCAGCCACCGTGAACTTCACACACCTCTGTTTTACACCTGACAGGACCACGCACACGCACACACAAACACACGCACACACACACAGTTATAGTTGGATAATGAGAACATATTATTGTATCCTATAAAAGACAATGGCTGTCCTCAAAATGACAATAATGAGTTATCAGTTGATCCCATGTATTTCTGTATCACTAACATACGTTTGGACAGTTTATTTACATTTTTGGACATTTGGTACAAACTGTAAACATTCAAATTAAAAAAATATCATACATTGTATTTTGGTTGCAAAACAACATTTCAAATTCTGCACAGTGATCCTATTTGAGAATCACTTGACCAGTGTTGAACAGGAGACCGGCCTACTTCTCTGTTTGGAGTGGTTGATTTCAGGTGGAGGTTTCGTAGCCACATGATGAACATACTGAGGCTTCACATCCGATCGGCTGAGTGGAGGAAGTTTCTGCTCCCCGTCGTCTCGGATGAAACAAGGACCTGAGTCCAGGTACTGTCAGTAAAGCACACGTGATGAAACAAGGACCTGAGTCCAGGTACTGTCAGGACCTGAGTCCAGGTACTGTCAGTAAAGCACAAGGGATGAAACAAGGACCTGAGTCCAGGTACTGTCAGGACCTGAGTCCAGGTACTGTCAGTAAAGCATAAGGGATGAAACAAGGACCTGAGTCCAGGTACTGTCAGGACCTGAGTCCAGGTACTGTCAGGACCTGAGTCCAGGTACTGTCAGTAAAGCACACGTGATGAGACAAGGACCTGAGTCCAGGTACTGTCAGTAAAGCACACGTGATGAGACAAGGACCTGAGTCCAGGTACTGTCAGTAAAGCATAAGGGATGAAACAAGGACCTGAGTCCAGGTACTGTCAGTAAAGCATAAGGGATGAAACAAGGACCTGAGTCCAGGTACTGTCAGTAAAGCATAAGGGATGAAACAAGGACCTGAGTCCAGGTACTCTCAGTAAAGCACACGTGATGAAACAAGGACCTGAGTCCAGGTACTGTCAGGACCTGAGTCCAGGTACTGTCAGTAAAGTACACGTGATGAGACAAGGACCTGAGTCCAGGTACTGTCAGGACCTGAGTCCAGGTACTGTCAGTAAAGCATAAGGGATGAAACAAGGACCTGAGTCCAGGTACTGTCAGTAAAGCATAAGGGATGAAACAAGGACCTGAGTCCAGGTACTGTCAGTAAAGCATAAGGGATGAAACAAGGACCTGAGTCCAGGTACTGTCAGTAAAGCATAAGGGATGAAACAAGGACCTGAGTCCAGGTACTGTCAGGACCTGAGTCCAGGTACTGTCAGTAAAGCACACGTGATGAGACAAGGACCTTAGTCCAAACAAACTCATTTTATTTACTCACATTTATAAACTTATATTTTCATTACTGGCATTATTATAATATGAAATGGACTTAATCTACTTCAAACTGATGCATATAAAATGAAAACTTACCAGGTTCGTGGCCATTCTGTCGAACCAAAATATTTCAATCATCAAACTTGCATGTAATTAATCTGGCCAATATCAGTGTCCAGTCCGAGAGTTATTGGAGGTTCCTCACAGCACTGCTCTCTGATCCAATATCTCCTCTGTGAGTTCTCACATCAGTGATGAAACAAAGCGCTTGTATGACCGTGCGAGTGGCCACACCCCGCTCTTCACTGGCATCGGTTTAAAAGCCCCCCCCCCCGAGCACACAACAGGCACAATAAGGACGGCTGCCTCGTCTAAACACCCCACAAGTGTTTCCTGCTGAGCTGTCAGCTTGCTGAGCGAGTGCCAATGGAAAGGTACTCCATGAACTGTATACAGGCAAACACATTAGGCCTCAGTACCCGAGTCAATGATTGACAGGAAATGCCGTTATATCTGTAAATAAACTTGTGATTAATTAGCAGTCAGTCAAATTGAATTAACTGAGAGATCATTTTGAACAAAAGTATTTAGTGACATAGAAACTGTGTTAAATGGCAGCATTTTTATTTTACAAAACAGATACATCATACAAAGTATAATCATATCTTTTTAATGCATTATACTGCATATAAACCTTAGAGCACATACTATTCACTTCTTTAATAGTAAATAAACTGACATGGCTGAACTGAAACTAACTTCTCCTGGATAAGGCTCACCGTATTCATAAGGCGTGTGTTCACGGTTAAGAGCTTTGGGTAGTCATTGGCAAAACTTAATAACTTCATACGACAATCAAAAAGGTAGGAAAACATTCACATCCGATGGGCAAAAATACAGAACAAAAGCTCACTTTCACATATACATGTCAGACTCATCCCTTCACACTCATGTCAGCACTACAGTGCATTTGTCTTTTTAAATTCCATTTGCAGTAAGAACAAAATACAGAAAAGAAAAGGTGATTTTCTGGTTTGTTTCTCCAGAATCGGTGCGTGCAATCTGCAGAAATTAGGGCAGCAGAAATGAATAATCCTAAAAACAATGTTGATCTGTTTGTGTTTAGTCTGAAAATGAACAGCCTTATAATTGCAGATGGTCCAAAGAGGAGTATATAAGTAACCAGGGAACTTGTTTCACCGTGTTTATATTCTCATTTGCATAGTGTCTTTTGCTTTTCTTAAACTACACGGTGACCGTATTGCTGACTCAAGCGAAGAGCAAGACGCCGGTACTGATCGCACAGAGGAGACAAAGAAAATGTCCTCATCCAACTTGTTGCCTGAAGCAGGAACTTAGTGCAGCTTCCCCTCACGCCTACACCCAGGCCTGCCAGCCGGGGAAGAGTCTACTGAGGTTTTTGGGGTCCATGGCTTGTTGGATGAGCAGGTTGACCTGCCCCCCCACGCTGAGCACCGCGCCCTCCTCCACCCCCTTCAGCTTATCCTGCAGCCTCAGCAGCACCCGCTTCGCCACTTTGTTGAAGTGTTGACTGTCACTGCAGGAGGAAGAGTAAAAGACGATGAGACGGAGCTTCAAAAGAGACTTCAGAAGATTACAATCACTTTTCATCATGTACCGTATAGCACCTGGATTTACGGTGGTTGTCTATGTCATCCCCCCCCATGGTGGAGCCCAGCGTTGCGTTGAGCTCCTGCTGCTCGTCAAGCTGCAGGTAGAAGGCCTTCAGTGGGTTCATGGTCCAGTCAAACAAAGGGTCATACAGCAGCACCTACTCACACGCACGCACACACACACACACACACACACACGTCAGGTTAAAGAAATCCCACGTGATTTAAGTACCTGCGTGTGTCCCGTGATCTCACCTCTACAATAGTCAGCAGAGCTTCTTGAGAGCTCCTCATCACCTCCATCGTCTTCTCACAACATCTGACCAGAGAAAACAGGTGAAGATCATTAAATGTCTGGATTCATCACGGTGTCTCTGAAGGCACCACGAACCAAGGTTTTAAAAATGTAAGTGGAAGTAGATTTTTTTTTTTAACACTGTTTTGACATGAATTTAAAATAGTGGAAACCAATCTTAAAGTGTTGTGATTTGGAAAATAGTAACAGACATGACCTCACTCCTCCTCACCTCCTGAAAACCCCCTCCACTCCAGTGATGCCCATCCCGTCCACGATGTCTCTGGACAGCCTGAAGGGGACAGTCTCGGGGGTGGGGAGGATCTTCCCCTGCTCGAAGGCAACACCTGAACACCAACAGCAATGAGAAGGTGTTGGGATGCATGTCTTGATCTTTGAATTTAGAGCTTTGAAGCGTTCTAATGCTGTATGCATTTTACAGCAAGAGTCCATATCTGATTAAATGTATTGCCGAATCATAAATGCACCAAACTCCTCTCGATGCAGGATGGATCCCTTTTCTGAAGTTAAGAGAGAACTATATATGTTTTCGTACATAAATGACAATGATTTTACCTAGATCGATGTGCACCAGTTCAGCGGTCTGCTCGTCAACCAGAATATTCTGGTTGTGTCTGTCACCCAGGCCGACGATGTAGCCAACTGTGGGCACAAAACAGTAAACAAAAATAGTTGGCAATTCATTGGTTGAATTCAAAAGCTTCTGCATAAAAATCTGTAGCGTTTTCTACACCATTATTGGTTATAATTAAATTAAATAATAACAGTCTGTGTCATAATTTATGCTGTTTTAGATGCCTTGAGCTGAGCCCTGGGGGTGAACATGCAGGACTGTGTGTACCTATAGAAGAGGTGGCCACACTGCGAGTATAAGCCAGCCGTTTCTCCATCCACACCGCGGGGTCCAGGAATCGTTCCATGCAGAAATACCTGAAGACCGGCCTGAAGCTTTTGCACACCTCAGTGTAAGCCTGGAGCTTCTCATCGGACGCCAGCCTCTGAGCCTCCTGCAGTTGTACCGAAACCGATTAAAATACAAAAGAAGGAAAAGGACATGCTCAGGCGCAGCTGAAACCACGATTAGCAAACAGTACCATCATCTTCTTGCGGCAGGCCAGGTTGGTCGGGTCCCGAGGTCGGAAGCGTTTGTGGGCTCCTTTATTGGGATCCACCAGAAACTCCCCAATAGGCACAGTGCCCGAACACCACTCCAACACGCCGCTACGCTGGGAGAACGGCACCACCTGCGAATGAAGACGAGAGAAAGAAAGCAGCTTTGAAGGATTCTTTTAAGGAAATACGGGAATTACAGGGCGACGACAAAAAAAGATCAAACATCTAACCAATAAATTCCACCTGATTTATTTATGTCCTCGTTGAATTAAAGAGCAAAGGGTTTAAATACAAGATCAAGTGTTTAAAAAGAAAAAAAAGAAAAGAAGAATAGATGCGTCTAACCTTATATCGTCTGATGTTGAGCTTCCTCTTGCGGGTGTCCGTGTTGCGCTGCAGCAGCATGGAGCACATGCTGAAGACCTGCTGCATCACCGCGTCCTGCCGCAGGTCGTCCTGACCCTGGTACCAGAGAGAGGCAAAAGGTCACTGGGGAACATACCGTGTACCGCAGCACCGAGAGCCTCCGTACTCTACGGTTATAACAAACTGTTTTATATTTTGCCATATTGATTAGTTTCGTCAACACTAAAGTGTTCAAAATACCAGAAAGGCTCAAGACAGACTCAGCAATGTGAAATTCATATCCCTAAATATTACACCTTTTTATCCATGTGACATAAACAAGAGTGAACAAAGTCACATTGATAGAAAAGTAGAACTGAAGTTAAAGATTGGGGGGGCTGCTCTGGCCACCATGACTCTCCCAAAGTGTCTAAGTGGTGAATTATTAGCCTTCAAGTGGCTGACAAGTGTTACTGCAAACACAAACATGCGCTCTCACACACAAACACACACAATGTCCCCTGAAGAATGTCCTCATAACAAAAGGTGTCGGATTAATATAACAAACTTTGTATTTGCCCTGGTACAAAAAACAGATGAATCATTACTAAACTGAAATGGAAAAGAACTCAAGTTAAAAGTTCTCTGTCAGGCCCGACTGCAATCACACGTGACAGCAGCTTCAGCTTCAAAGAGATTTGTTTAGTCGAGAGAACGCACACGCACACAGGCACACACACACACACACACACACAGGCAGGCACACACACACACACACACACACACACACCTTGACCAGCTGTCTCCTGCTCTTGCCGTCGGAGCCGACACAGTCGATGATCTTGGGCAGGTTGACTCCTCCGACCAGGCGATAATGGGGCATGAAGGACCTGACAGTCACCAGGTTGTCATAGCAACCAGATGGATCCACCTATTTGCACAATGAAACAACACTTGTTATTTCAGAATCAGAAACTTTTAATAGCCAAGTAGGTTTACACCTACAAGGAACTTAGCGTGGTGTGGTTGGTGCAACATAGGACATCAGACATAACAAGCAACAACAGTAGACAACAAATAAACAATCAACAACACACTTGTCCCTGACGTGTCATTCGCTGCCAACAATACTCAAGCAAACACAGACACAACATTTAAATAATTGATTTTTTTCTCACATGAGAATAAAGAAATATTTAAAAAGTACATTTTAACAGGAAAACCATTTTATAAAGAATAATAAGAATAATATTAGTCAAATAAAATCCACTCTGTTAATCAAATAAAATCAATCCCATCATCAGTTGTAATAGGAACCCCCTAGCATGCATACATATGTTATCTACTTCAGGAATTACATCACAAAAATGAGTAGAGAAGTTTGATAATCTTTTACCTTGATCTCCATTGTGGGGATGGTAACCTCATCCAGGTCTTTTATTTGCATGATGGGCTGATCAGCAGGGATGGGAAGAGCCTCTGTCGTGAAAAAAGCACACAAAGGATGACTAAACATCTCGATATTGAGTACACACATTTAGGGATAAGAAGAGAGGCGTTTTCCCCCAATTTCACTCTAATCAAACAGAAATAGCAAACTAAATGCCATTTGCCAAGTATGCAGAAATGTGATAAATGTTGGAATTTCAAGGACAGCTATCCTTAAATCCTTGAAAAAGCCATCCAGTGTGAGTGTTCATGTACGCCGCTGTGCTCCGACCACTCACTCTTCTCCGTCTTGTGCTTGCTGGCGTCCATATAAGCCAGAATGATGTAGGCGTCACACAGACGCTCGAGCCCTCGTACCATCTTGCCTCTCTTTTTCCTGATCACACTGATGATCTTCTGGGCCACGTCTGACCGCTCCTGCACCAGAACAAACCTCACTTGTAAAGACACAACTGGCGGTGTTTGGAAAAAAAATGTATTTGAGGAGGTGGCTGAAGGAGGAGGGGGCATTTTCTTCTATCGAAAACTTTTTGAATATCTTGATTTCATCCAAGAGAGCCCTTTAAATTGTCTTTTATTAAATCGACTTGTGTATTTTCACATGAAATCTAATGAAAGTCTCACCAGGTCGAACGGTGAAGGCTGCCGAGGAGCGCTCTTAGACAGTCGGGTCTTGCAAAAGTTCTCATCTTTGTTGGCGTTCACCAGGGCGAGGATGATGAAGAGTGTGTGATGAGGGTGCTCCAGAGACGCTCGGCAGATCAGCTGTGAGGAGAGAAAACAAATGAAGCAGCAGCTTTAAAAAAAATGATTATAATCCATTTTCTGCATCAAGTGCTGTGTTTGATACAAAGTGGGCTTTTTCAGGTATTGAGTGACACCGGTTAGACACAAAAGTCATCATTGAGAAAAGTCAGATTGCTGCGGTCTGTCTTTCAATCAGGGGGTTGGTGGTTCAATCCCCGCCCTAGTCGATGTGTCCTTGAGCAAGACACTTAACCCTGAATTGTTCCCTGTAGCTGTGTCTACAGTGTATGAATGTAACATGATTGTAAGTCACCTTTGGATAAAAGCGTTAGCTAAATGACATGTAATGTAATGTAAAGTGTTGCATTACCTCTCTGAGGACATCATGGAAGCCTGTATCCTCACTAATGCCAGTAGCCATCTTGGTTCCCATGCGAGCAGCCAGCTGATACATGAGAGGCAGAAACTTGTAGGAAGGGATCCGCTTCCCCCCTTTCTGGAACACAAAATAAGTGAAATGTAAAGCACCGGGCATCCAGGCACTATAGTCCTAGAATCAAAACGCGAAGTCGATTCAGATGCGTTTTACCAACCTTCATCATGTCGTTTACAGCCTTAACGCCGTCATTCTCCAGCCACAGCGAAGCCAGGCGAAACACCCAGGTGTCATGCTCCTCACCTTCCTCCAGACACTGGATGTAATTCTCTACAGCTTTACACAGGAAACGCTGTCTGTCGGCCCGCAGGTTGGACAGGGCCTTCTCATCTAGCTGCAGCTCTTTCTCCACCTTCACTGTGTACCTGTGAAGTCAGAGGAAGAGCCCATCCGTCTAGTCAGCCATGTTAAGTCCCCCCAATTGCTTTTTATTCATTAATCACGTAAAATGTTAAATCTTTGCAGAGGAAGGAGCCAACTTTTTCACGTGACTTTAAACAAGCAATTAACAGAGCATGTGCACCTGTTGGAAGTCACTTTACGCTCCTTTATCAAGTCCACTTCTTCTTTGGCCTTCTCCAGCAGCGCCTGCTTGTTCTCAAACTCAGAGGAGTTCATGTATTTGTCGATGCTCTGGTACTGAGCATCAGAGAAGCGGGCCAGAGACAGGAAGGCCTCAGTCCGCTGACTCTGCAGCCTGGAGTCGTGAACTCCTGATTCCTCCTCGATCAGCTCCACCGCCTGAAGGAACAGCACAGGAGAGCCCTTTACAGCTTCTCTGTCACAAGCAAGTTAGTGTCAAAATAATGCTGACAGGGAAGCATCAACAGTGAAATTATATATATATATATATATATATATATATATATATATATATATATATATATATATATATATATATATAATCTGCCGTAGCCCAAGTACATAAACTGTTAAATTGCAGAAGTAATGTCCTTGGGACATAAATGATGGGTAATGTGTGCACAAATGTGCGTGTGTGTGTACTTCAAGGTGTTAGATAAATCTATCAGGTTACACATATTAGATATTTTGAGACATTTAGGTTTCTGTTTGCCACCCTTTTCCACTTTCCATGAACTATGGACATCACCGTTTGTAAAAACGGTTCTATTTTTGCCGTTTCCCTGAGAAGATATCCATGAAAATACTGCAAGTCAAACAACAAGGCCTGCCTGTAAAAACTGGCCTGTTATCATTTTGCTTTCTCTTACCCGCTCCAGGTATTTCTCCAGTATTACTCCGGGGCTTTCCAGGCAAGTCTCAGCCAGCCAGTTACCACACAGCCTGAGGCACTCAGTGTAGACCGGGACCACAGCAGGATTCAAGTCCACCTGGCCAACGAAAATACAACAACACAGAATAGTTCAATGATGTCTCTTGACATTTTGGATTTTAATTATTTTAATTAATCTGATGCATGACGGTGAAGATGTTGCTACTTATAAAACGGCTCAATCTTACTGTGTTGCACTCGTTGCAATGTGAAAAATAGTCTCAGTGGACAGCGTAATAACATTTAAGGATGTTCCATAATTAAAGTTAGGTTTTTTTTTTTTAATAGATGCTAAATACTGACCTTGTCCTCAAGGTTGTGTATCATCTGTCTCAGCAGGCCCAGGGCAAGTCCCTGCTCCCCTTTTGCCCAGAACACCTGGGCCTCTTCCAGTTGCCATGACAACACAGGAGGTGAATCCAAGAACCCTCCACCACCACGCTGCTTCATCTGGAAGACTGCCCGCTCTGCGAGCTGGACAGGAAATACACCACTGAGTATTTTGTTGTTAAAATAAAAAAATTAAAACTAACATACACGCACACATGCACACATGCACACATACACACATACACACATACACACTACCTGCGTATTCCCAGCCTTTCGAGCCAGCCGGCAGAGCTCCATGAGGTGGTCAGTGAGCACAGAGCTGAGGTACTGGGTGCTGTCGGGGTCTCCCACCCTAGATATCAGGGTGTGGAGGGCCACGGTGCGGACGGCCAGAATGGGCTCCACCAAAGCAAAGTCACTGTCAGCGAGCAGCTGGGAGTGCTGTCGCCACTGGCTACAAACTTCCCTCAGAGTCAGATCCGAGAAGGGCCTGATATTAAAAGTACATAACATAAATCCTCAAGACTCCTTCCTGTGTGAATGACTACGTTGTTACTCATGTTTGACCACTCATATCACCTAGAAAAGAGCTGTTTCACACTCTCCAGCTCCCTGATGCTCTGCAGGTTCCTGAGAGACGGGTACAGAGAAGACACAGCCTCCAGACTGCCTCTGCACAGCTCCTCCACATCTGCACCCCTGTGGAAACGCACACGTACATAGATAAGTGGATTATTCTACAAGTGGGAAAACTGAATTAGAGTTAAAAATGGAAATTTCATGAGATGTCTATCATACCTGGCCTGTTTCATTGTTTCATAAAATACGGAGAACTCTTCGTCCCTCAGCGCTTGGAGGGAACAAAACAGGGATTCGTGAAAGCTGGATTTGGAATTTTCACTCCTGATACAACAAATTAGATTCGGAGGGAGAAAAACAAAAAAAGGTATTAGGTGAGAGATTGCCTCTGCTTCTCTGATGGGTTACAGTTGTGTTTTGTGTAGCAGACACCACGCTCTCAGCTGTGTGTGTGTTTGTGTGCGTGTGTGTGCTTTGCCTCACCTCTCCGACAGCTCACAGTCCCACTGTGTGTTCCTCCAGGCGGCCTGAAAGCGGAGCTCTCTCAGCTCAGCTCCACACTCCACCCCTTCACTCTCCAGACCCCTCATGTAGGTGGCAAGGATGCTGCTCAGACCAAAGTTCTGCAGGCCCTGTTGGTGCAAACATAAACAACTCAAGAGAATGCATGACATGCATCAATATCTGAAATAGAAGAATACAAATTTCTCTTCGTTATTTTACCTCCACGATTCCCACTTGACGAGTGACCTCAGGCAGAGGAGTGTGAAGGTCGTATGAAGTCAGGGCCTTGCCCCACATCGCCTCATGCTCATAGGTTCGAATCCTATAAATGAGTGTGACATACGACCTTTGTAGTTCTGATAATGATTGAACACTGCAGGGAACAAGTGACAATGTGAAAGGGATGCAGGTCTCATTAATCTACTTATTGATTACCTCGTCAGTGGACTGGTCATCGTCTCCCCGCCGCAGCCGTACAGACTATCAGGCTCTCCGATGCTGCGATAAACCTCAATCAGCAGCTCCTACAAAAAAAACATAAGAGAGAGTGGAAATAAATCACTCATGACAGTATGAATTTATATTGGATTGCAGACTATTTTAAAGCCATTTACACTGTTGTGCCCAACCCCTGTAACATTACAATGCAAGTGTTGTGCATTTGTGCCACGTTTTGAAGTCATTGGTCATTAAACTGGACTCACATTGGGTAATAAACAATCTAACTTGAACTGCTTCAGGGGACATTTTTCAGAAATACTTTAGGGAGAAATCTGAATGAGCAATTGCTTTGTGTTGTTGGCTTAGATACAAAGTTGTTAAATGAAAAACTGACCTGCAGGCTGATATTGGTGTCTTCCATACTCTTCTTAGTGAGGCTGGAGACAGTGACGTTCTGGCTGTTCTCTTCAAAATTGAGCATACGTGTTGCTCTGGAGTTGGTTCTGCAGATGTGGTAAATGCACGGATAAAATAACAGGATAATTCGATAAAACTCTCAAAATGCTAATTACAATGAACCTTTAGATGTAGCTTTTCAGAAGCTTAAAAATATATATATATATATATATATTTACACATTGCTTATCAGTAGAGAACCAATTTCTAAGTGTCTGAATCCCATGTTTAAAAGTTGCATACCGTCGACTTTCCTCCATGTTAGCTTTGATCTTATCCACATAGATCTCAGTGTATAGCAGAGCCGTGAAATGTGCCGAACAGGACTGAGCGGCTTTGGCCACCTCCAGGTAGTTCAGCTCCAGCCAGAAGTTTGAGTCACACACCGTGCCACAGGAGTTGCTGGAAGGAGGATACAGTGTTTATTTCAAAGACACCGTTTGTCAGTGTACATGAACCTACATTAACAAATACACAAAGTCCCTGAACACATCTGACACATATTTGATTACAATAACAGACCTATCAGCTTCCAGTGGTCTCTGTTGGTGTCGCAGATAGTCAACAACGGCAAGCATTGTACGCAGAGAGGTCTTGTCGTACAAGCCCTGACTGGCAGCATCTGACTCTGTGAAGAATAACACACTTCAATCACAAAAAAAATATGAAAACATACAACCTCCTGAACGTGAGCGGCTGAAGAGACTTATTATTTGTCATTCTCTCAAGCTTACCGGAGTCAGAGTTGAGAGGCGTGGCAGAGCGACTGGCAGCCTGAGTGCTCCTGGAACAGAAGCTGAAGAAGTCCTGAATGTGGGAGGAGAGCAACTCCCTCCACAAACCATTACTGTCTTCCAGAAGGATGGAGTGAATGATGAGCGGCAGCAGCCTCTGACAGCAGTCCACCCTCACCTGGAGACGGACCGAGGACACAGGTTAGAGCTGGAGACCACAAATGCTACAAAATGCTCTAAAGCACAAAAACCCAATACAAGATGTGGATACTTTCAGCACATAGAACCCCATTCAAACGGTGTGTGTGTGTGTGTAGGCAGGGTAAGAGGTCTACCTCCGTGTGCTCACCAGACATAGCGGTCGTGACAGCAGAAGAGCTTCTCTCCTGACTCCTCCGCTGTCGAGCAGGGAGGTGCACAGAGCATTCAGCCAGGCCTTGTGGCCGCCCGCCTGGGGAATCCAAAGCTCCTGACTCACCAGCTTCTCCCTGGCCTTCAAACTCACCTCATCACTCACAACTTCCACCTAGTTGAGGAAAGTCAGAGGTAAAGCGTCAGACACAGATGTCACACGTGCATACCCGAAAACACAGTCATACAAGCGAGGGAGATACATTGGTGTTCAATTGTGAGTGCAAAGTGGTGAAAAGTTGTTGATCTGTTCTGTTTATTGGTATACATACACACTGTTAAACTTCCTTAACCCACCTTCTCCTTGGCCTTTCTGAAGGGGTTGAGGTAGGTCAGCATGGGGTCTCTGTTGTCTTTGTGCTGCTCCCAGAAATCGACTCCAGACTGAGTGGCGAGGATGCTCTTCACACACTGAGCGGCTGCCTGCCTCACCTCGATACTGGCAGAGGATCGCGGCACAAAAAAAAACACAGTAAATATAAAACACAAGCCGCTCCCTACTCCATAGTCGTGCACAACAAATGTTTGATCGCTGAGATCTCGGCTTCAGTGTACCGCTGTTGAGTGAGTGCGTCATTCATGCAGTTGAGGACGATGTAAAGACACTGCGACTCGGTGGAAGTGAAGAGAGAGACAGCCTTTTCATACAGAGGGTCTCTGCCATGAAGCAGGGCGATGGTGGAGAAATCCACGGGACCCATTTCTCCCAGACAGCTGCCTGCTGCCTCTGCAGGAACAGATTTGTGTTTGTACTAATGACGAATGATTTATGTGTCCCGACAAGGCTGAGAACACAGCATACTGTCGCTGTAGGAGTTCTTGGATATCTTACCAAGAATGTCTGCTCCTCCCGGGTGGTTGGCTGCTAGCTTACAGAGCTGCAGCAGACTGAGAACCAGCTTCACCAGCACACTGTCAGTGGGTTCAGCTACAGGAAGGACAAAGAGAGGGAGAGAACAAGCTTATTAGACATTTCACATGCCAAAACGTGTTTATGCACAGACCATTTTGCCTCATCTGGCATCGTACTGCGGCACTCTTTGAGCAGCTCTCTGATCTGTTCCTTGTTGTCATGCAGCTGTCTGGTCAGCTCCTTCAGCCCCTCCAGTCTGGTCAGAGGTAAGGAGTCACATGACGTCACTGACAGGAAGTGGGCTATCTCCTGTGAAAGCGAAACATGGGAGGATGTAGGTCAGCAATGACATTTCTAATTGTTCATTTCCATTGATAACCATGACATTTGCATAAAGAATTACTTGTGTACATGTTACATGGATATTAGTTACCTGTCTCAGTGTGAAGCTCCCAGTGTTATATTTGAGCTTGTGCTGCACAGAGCGCAGCTCTCGGAATTCAGGGAGGTCAGGAAAAGGCTCCAACCTGCTGATGGCCCCTTTTAACTTCTCCTGATTTTCTATCACGAGAAACTGCAGCAGAATGTTCACCTAGAGGGCCAGAGAGGAGTAACGTGAACGTTAGAATGTGGCTCGCCAATGCTGAAAGGAGGCAGATATTTCTCTCAAACAGTGCAAAGTGCAGAACAGTAATACATGTCTTAAGGGGAGTTAAACAGTCTATAAATACAGGGAGAATAAACCAGTCCAGACTTTTGTCTGGATGCAAAAGTCCCACATTCTACAGTGTGTGGTTTTAAACTGCACTTCTCTGCGGATGTAAAAACTCTCTAAAAGGGTATTTAGAACATATTTAGAAAAATAACCCAAATGTGTGAAGGAAGTGGGCCCTTTTTTCCACTGTGTAACATTCCTGCATGTGGCAGTTTTGCTTAATACATGCCTTCTTCTATACATACGTCTATTGCATTTGCCTTTATTTACATATAATTTCCTCTGCCAACATGCAAAACAGAAAACTCCTGTACATTGACTCCCGGTTGCTTACCTGCTGTGAGATGGCGGGCCGGCTTTTCACCTGAGTTGTGAGAGTCCCAACGATGACCTGTAGGTGGCAGTCCAGAGCATCGTCACAGAACTCCAGAGCTGCCCGACACACAGAGGTCAACAGGTCGCAGCACAGAGAGAGGCTCCGGTTAGAAACCTCATCACATTTAACTGGTCTGAGGATGAGAGAAACACAAACTGGTTCGACTTTGTCAGGGAAAACAATATAGTGAGTCGGTTGTGTCTGCACAGCATGACTGATACTGGGTCTGTGATACCTGGGAGTGTTTTATGTGCACCAACCTGCTGTTGAGATGGTGAATGAGTGTGTACATGATGTCCCTGAGGACGAAGGCCCAGGCTCCCCCGAGGCCGTCCTTCACCTCCCTGAGCAGCAGGTTGACAAACAGGTGATACATGAGGAGGATGCGATGACGTTCATAGCTGTTGGTCGTCTCTGCCGCTCGTTCACACACCGCCAGTAGAATCCTCTGGATGGAAATCTAAGAAGGGACGACCCACAGGTTACGAGCTACTAAACACTACTTCAGAGCAAAACAACGTCGGTCAATGGAACCACATAAGGGACAACTTGCATGTCTTACTGGAGTTTTTGAAAGAATGGCTACCACAGTCTTGTGGTTTGCACTTTGGCACTTGCTGAGGTAGTCCAGTGTAGCTTTAATGACATAAGAGTTGAAGTATGGCGGGTTTGGTACCGGGTCCAGTTCCCTGAGAGCCGTTAAACAGTTATTTTGTCACATTTTCTTCCACTTTTCTTTACATTTTGATTGAGACAAACAACTTTTATTAACGTCCAGGGTGTATGGAAAAACAAATGAACTAATAAATAAAATGGACTAAAATGAGGAAAGCATGGTACATTTGAACAACCATTACCCTATAAAGAGCTTCAGGTCTCCTCGGTCCCCTTCAGCTCCACTTCCTTCATACAGAGTCATCAGCAGTTCGACCACTATGTCCGCCAGGTTACTGTGGATCAGGTTGTCAATTTGCTGCGGACACATACACAAACATTTTGCACTTCAGATTCACCTTCTACTGACAACTTAAAAGTTCACACCTGGTCCTGAAAATCACATGTATTTGATTTCCCTTGCTGTCTGTTTTCAAAAGGTAATTATTGTCATGATGTGATCAAATTATAAAAGCTGTGTTTACCTGTTTGCCCAGACAGTTGGCATCTTTGAGCAGGTCGTACACTTTGTGAGCCTTCTCCCTCTGCTGTGTGACCTGTGAGTCCTGGCCAGACAAGGCAAAGTATGGCAGGATGTTGACCATGATCTTGGGGAAACAGTCGGCCAATAACTCTTTCCAGTCCTTCTCAAGATACCTGCCGATAGACTTCACCTGCTCAAAGTCATCCAGGAAGACCAGGTGGGGGATTAACACCTGGTAGGAAGAGCTTCAAGGAAACACAAGACAACAGGGTATCGTTGGATTTTATTATCGTCTGGGGGGGGGGGAAACAACATCAAATGGAGTTGTGACTTGAAATAACAGAAGTTAAGTTCCTCACCTATAGAAATCTTTGATTGTGTCGTGGTCTAGGAGGGTGTAGGGGAAAGATCCAAGAGTGTAGCGATCGTCGGACTGTCTCTGCGCCAGCCACTCAGCTACCAGGTAGTACAGGTGAGAACTGACAAATGTTTTCACACTCTTGTAGCCCAGCGCTCTGGATACACTGCACAGCATCTGTGACAGAGAAGAAGGACAGAAACGGTTCCTCTCACTCGCCTCTTTCTGCATTTTTTTTGGTGTTATATGCACAGGCACTAGTTTCATTGAATCAGTTAAAAAAAATTCTGTTATAGAAACTGCATTTGGCATTTTGATCCTTTCACTAGGTGCCGGGCCCTGACATTGTTACCTTTTTGATGAGCTGTTCCTCTATACTGTTCTCCTTGTAGGACTGGAAGAGGGCAAACAGGGCCTGTTTCTCACAGACAGGACTACAACAGAGCACGCCAGACAAAGTCTTCAGCAGGGTGGCCTTGCGGTTAAACAACTCGTCCGTCTGATCTTCGGCAGAGCTGCTTCTCTGTGTACGTTCACACAAGACACAAGAAGCATTAGGAAAGTCAAACAGAGGTGGGAAAACGCCACGCATAATACACTTTTCCTGATGAACTTACCGGGAGCTTCATTCCTTCCTGAGCCTTCAGGTAAACGTTCTCAAAAGCCGCCTGCTGGTGTTTCAGCGGCAGCATGTTCCTGTTATCTGGATGCTCTGGACTCGTCTCCAGAAACAACCTGGAGAGACGCAGGAGAATAATGCCGACAATCAGATCTATGATTTACCATGTTTAGAAGAGACATCTGTTGTGTGATGTACATCTATTACTAAAATGCATCCGGAAACGTTGTCAGCTCCGGGCTTAAGTGTACCTCTCCACTGACATGGCGACCAGCATGCGGACTTGGTGGTGGGTGTCTGCGAGGTGAGAAGGAAGGATGACAGACACTGGGCGATCTTCCTCTCTGTCGGGCCCTCTGATACTTAAGACCGCCCAATTACAACAAGGGTCAGCCTGTCAGAGGGGGGAGAAGGCAACAACGAAAACAAAAGCACGTGAAATATAGAAAGCGACTTTTATATTTTGACTGAATATGTACATAGAAATGCTGCATTTCATGGTTGTGCAGATACATACAATAACTAAAGCAATAGTATTCCCTAAACCTCCGTGAGTGCTCACCTCCAGCAAGGCAACCAGACATCTCACTAACGCAGCTCGTACAGCTGCCATGCATTTCCCCGTTTGGCTCAGGAAACTGAAACACATTATAGTCATTGAGTTAGTATCAGACATCGGTTCCAATACCGATACTACCGTACTATTTATTATATTAGAACAAGATTTTGTATTTGCTCATTGACGGCTTCAAATTTCACACGATGGACTGCGATGGATATCTGAGCAAGAAGGTCGAAGTTCGAGGTGCAGTGTTTTGATGAAGTCGTATGTCCCGGTTGAATGCATACTGCATGTGACAGTACACACTTTGTAAGGGCAGCTGCAGTATGTACTAAAAGAAGAATCCCTTCACAAGGTAATACAAAAATGACTTTTAGAAGGGACTTTGTTCTCCTGAGGCACATTTTACACTTGATCCTCCTCCTTCAAAGACATGTAATCTCTTGCAGACCAACCCTGCATCTGTTCATGCTGTAAAAATAGGCTGCTAACCAGAATCCAGACACCACTTGTAGCAGAGATCCCTGAACATGTCTCATCTCCTCCGGCATGTGGTGGGTTTTCCTGAGGCTCGTGATGGAGGGTAACAAACCCAGCAGTACAGCAGCACAGATCTCTTGGTCCTGACGGTACAAAGAACACAGGTCCCTGTAAACACAGAAATCATAAACAAAATGCATTAACTAAACGGCATTATTTCATTTCATTTTGTTTTATAAAAGACAGAAATGGATGCATTCGAAAAGAAAACATTAATTTGTGTGGCAGAAGGATTTCCCTACGCGAGAGGACGGAGCAGCGAATCAAATTCCTCCGGAGAGAGCGAGTCCTCAGCTGGAAGCTTCTTCAACAGGACAAGATACTGGAAGAGAACCAGATATTAATGAACCATCAGTGCCGCTGCAACCCACGACTCTCCACAGCATCCGCTACCCACCAGGTTGAGGTGCAGGGCTTTGCTGAAGTCCATCTGCTTCACCAGCAGCAGCAGTCTGCGCCGCACCTCCTGTGGTTTGAACAGCAGACCGTGGACGTGCTGCATGGAGCCGCACTCACACAGGAGCTCCAAGGCTGCGAGGAGAGCCACGTCCTGTTGGGCCAGATGATCCTCTGCTAACAGGCTTTTTGCACCTGACGGAGGAGAGAGCCAAGATTCTCTTAACAGTCATCCGCTTATTTGGCTTTGCTGGCGTGTGGTTCAAACGACACATCGAAACCCTTTTTCCTTCAACTGCCTACGTTTGCAGACTTGGCTTTACGTGTAGTAGCATCCATCCATCAAACACACTGGATCCCCCATACAAGTGAAATTCCACCTTGCCCAATGATAATATCAATAGCAGGTGTTCAATGCGAGAGATGGATCCCTTCTTACCTGGCCCACAGGAAGCCTCCCTGTTGTCCCCCTTCTGTCTGCGAGTCTCATTGGTGCTGCTGTGGGACTCTTCGCCCTCATCAAACAGGTCAATGTCGTCCCCTAGTTGAGTTCTGCTCACGTCCAAGTCATCACCCATATGATCGTCTTCATCCACGACACTGACTCTCTTAGAAACACTGCTTAACTGAGGATGTGAGAAGAATGTCAGCGTGTTGTTCCTGAAATGAAGATCGTCCCTTTTTTTTCTTCTTTTCTATCCTCTTGAATATGCTACGTACTCAATATATGTCACTCACCAACAGTTTGCAGATCTCAGACAGTTCACTGAGGAGACCGGCCGGCAGAATCATCATGAACAGACTGGAGGAGGTAGGACAAACATTATCCTGCAGACGAAAGGACAAAGATGTACTCCAAACAAAGAGCTCTTGGACAGCATCCTTCATTTTAAATGTGTGATTAAGATTCATCTGTATTATGTCAGCATTGTGCATCCCGTCGAGAGGGAGGCTCGCGGCGGGCAATATGGAGAAAGTCAACCATTGGTGCTTTTGGAAAATATTTTGCCAATAAGATTTTTGAGAAATAATCAGCAGTGCTGTGGATATAATGATAATAATAAGTAGGGGAGGGCAAATGATAGAAAGGCTTGGACAGTCTGGAAAGAAGACTTCAGAACTCTAAAAAGACAACACTTGCCACATGACTATTACAATATCTGGTCTCATGTCACAATGTCAATGTAATATCGATTTATTGCCCAGCCCTAACGCAGACTTTTGTCACCTTGTTTTTTCTGCTGGCTGACCGTGTGCAGAGCTTCATGACAGATCTCAGAGTGCTCATGGTTCCTTCCTCAGTCATCTTCACTCTCACACTAGAAACAAACCCGCTGAAGTCCTGGGCCAGGGCCTGGCAACAAAAACACACCGACAACTTTAAATACTTCTGTGACTTCTGTTTTGACGTAATGTTTTAATGTTTAGGAACAATAACTGAGGGATGGAATGATTCACATATTGCAATGCATCTGATACCTTGGCTTTCGTGTAGAGTTGTGAGCGGCAGGCCTCCTCCGAAGTCAGAAACCCAGTGGACACGTAACCTGCTAGAACTCCCGTCAGTAGACTGAAGCAGCGCACCAGACACTCTGGAGGCGTGGACTGAGACTGCGGTGGGGGGGTGGGGTGGGGGTGGGGGTGGGGGGGGGGTGGGGGAATCAGAATAAAATCTGTTTTCACCGCGACAACTATACAGACACATAAACACACGAGCATTAACTTCCACTCACATCGGGAGAGTAGCAGTTGAGCAGGTTGTCAGCCACACAAAGCAGAGATTGCTCCAACTTGTTTCTGAGGCACGGGACAGCAGCGAATTGTCCGTGAGTTGAAGCCGCGGTCGCGGACTCGCCAGAGTCTCGCCTCGGTGAGGGCAGCGTGTTGAAGCTGAACTGCAGGTAAAGCCTCTCGATCTCTTCCAGGTTGTCTTTGGAGTTGGATGTTGTTTGTTCTTGAGAAAAAGCACTTAAAAAAAAAAAAAAAAAAAAAGAACAACTGAATTATTTATATTCCAAAACAGCAATTAACACATGGATTGTACAAAAAGTAGGATTTAGATTGGAGGTCTGTCACAGTGTCTGTGATTTTGGTACTTTGAACACTCGGACTGTCCGACCAGGATCCTTGCCCTCACCTTTCTACTCCTTCAGTACCCAGCAGACGCTTCAGGCCAGTTCTCGTGTCTTTCAAGGTCAGGGAGACCAAGATGTTCGCTATTAGGTTGTAAGGAAAGTCTCTGCACACAAAATCAGAATGAAGCATCAATTTACAGACTTTGATTTTAAAAGAAAAATAGCACCATCTTAACACAGAGAAAAGAAAGGGGGAAAAAAAGAGAATGAAAGTGTAATTTGTGTTTGGAGCTTGTATTTTCTGTGCATCCCGTGGGGAACACCAATCCGTAAGTGGAGCTTTCATAAAAGCAGATAGTCTCAAGAAATTACAATTCACTTCTTTAAATAAGCGAGTACTGAACTAGGATGAATTTATCTAGAGTCAAAGTCGGTAAAAACCTGCAGATGATGGGGTGAGGTCTGGAGCTGTCCTCCATCTCCTCGCTCTGATCGGTCATCAGCAGCCAGGCTATGAGGGTCTCCTTCAGGTTGGGTGTTGCAGAACCCTCTGTGACCCCCACATAGTCCCTTGAGATGATACTTTTAGGGGTCGGACAGCTCAGCAGGGCTTGGGCGAGGCAGAGAGCAGCTCCCCTGTGGATAGAGAGAAACATGGGGCTACTAACTGCAAACACAAACCCCCACACCCATTTATCATAACGACACATTTTCAGTATGAAGGCATTTATTGTTATATGTCGAGAAATGACGACGACTCACTGAGACGGTTTACATGCTGATCCACAGAAGAGCTTCCAGAATTCTCTGTCCATATTGATGAGTCCACTGTGGACAATGGAGCTCAGCAGGTCCAGGCTGAGGGACTCCGTCTGAGGTGAGCTGACCCCTCGCATTGCCAGGGCCCACACCCGACCCCACAGCCGGGCCAGCTCCGTCCTGTGGACTTGGGCCCTTTCTGGGTAGCAGGCCTGGCACCGAGCCACCTCCCTCAGACAACGCAGCACGTATGGCCCCCGCTCTCCTCTCCGCTGTTCTGCCAGGAGCTGGTACAACACTGACAGCAGCGGGACCAGCTCCTGGCCGGGCACCATGGACGGGTACTTAGAGGTGAGCACTGCAGCGATCTGCAGCCTGAGAGGAGAACAGAGGGTTTGAGTATCATTACTATCAGAGGCTACTTTGAGTGTTTCTCTACCACGAAATACATACTCGGAACTTACTTATTTACCGTTAAAACATTCTTATTTTAATCATAATAAGATTTTCATACCATGGTATGACATCAAAGTCATTTTGCTGAGGCTGCAGATGGTCCCGGAGGACCTCCCAGCCCAGTTCAATGCGCCGTCGCTTGCTGGTGGGACTGCCCATGTGTGTGGCTCTGAGGGAAGCCTGGGTCACCTCCACGATATGGGTGTCATTGTCATCAGGGAACAGCTACATGCAGGAAACACAGGATGAAAGAAATAGTCTTGACAACAGAGCCTTTTATACTAGCTAAATTGGCTAGCTATTAATTATATAAACATTAACATCAAAAGAAATTGTGATTTTCTGTTTCCATACTTGAGACTTGATCTGTGTTACCTGATGACAGATGTCAGCTGTGAGCTCAGTGAGATTGTCTTTGACAGCTATGTGTCGTGTCCCGGTGACGTACTTCCCTCTGCTGCCTATATTGCTAATTTCTCTGATTAAGGCTTCATACAGGTTGTACAGCAGACTGCGCCACCTGGTCCAGTCCTCAGCATGAGCACCTACAATATGAGAGAGGAGACAACTAGGTAATGGATGATAGTCCCAGGTCATACCTGTGGTTTAAAAGGTTTAAGTTCACTACCGTTAAAGCACATATTGCAAACAATTATCCAAGTTAATGCAATTAGTTATCCTTAAAATATTTCCTTGGTGGCACAGTTTAAACTTTAAAGATTAAGTTCATCAAATGCTTCCTCCGTGTCTTGGAACAATCATAATAGGGGTATCAGCCTTGCATGGAACCATACACAACCCACTATAAAGCTTTTCGGCCACACAAGGTCAACTTACGGTGTCACCACCGCGAGAAAATAGTTGGAAAGAAAAAGGAACGACTACTCTACCCGTGTCTTGTGTCTTGGCTCCTTTGGGGTGGTGGACACAAATCTGCAGGTTAAAGAACTCCACAATCTCCTCTTTGAGAGTCACACTGGGCCTCATCTCCGCCCAGACATACAGCACAGAGGGCAGAAGCTCCTCTCCCAGCTGACACACCCTCATGCGACAGTTCATGGCCGCGGATCTCAAGAAGATGTTGAGCGCCGAGATGAGGTGCTCCAAAACAGTCAAGTGCTTCTCCTGCCTAGCAGTATCACAGGATGTTTAGATTACTGTCTAGTTGGTGTATATTATGTCCTAAATATGGATTTTTAAGACAATAGCAAAATAGCCAATTTAAAATGTTGATTTAAAAAAATTAAAAAAAGTCTTCACCTGACATTTAGAAGTGCTTTGGAGAAGAAGCTGAACAGAGCGTTGTAGAATCCGTCAGTCTGCATGCAGCAGCCCTGCACCACCGTGTGGATCACTCTGCTTAGCAACACGCGGTTGATGGACTTGGACGAAGCATTAAACATGTCGCAGTACAAGTTCAAAAGATCTATGGATCACAAATATAAACAAAGGGGATTGAGTATTGAATTGAATTGAAGTATATTGGTCATCAGTAATACAACTGTGTAATGTAAAGCAATAATAAAAGATTTGTGTTGTAGTGATACATTCTCTGATCATTTATATAAAATATACGTAGTTTAAATGGATATCCCACTGACTGTGCCACTGCTGCGGAGGGATGTCACACCAGTACTTGCGGACAGAGAGGATGTCCTTCACTAAGAGGCTGCTATAATTTTCTCCGAAGGCTGAGCAGCTGTATGAATTCTGCAGGATGTCCATCACATGTTTCAGCATCTCACTGCACTTAAGACGAGGCCCGCCTGCAGATAGACAGAGACACGTTAACTGCAGTCCCAACATTACAACAGTATGGTCCAACAGCTCGGAATTTCTGCTGTTTTTTACTCAGATGAAGAAATAAAGGATGATTATTGATGATTATGATCTTGTAGAACCAAATATCCACAGAAATCAGCGTTCTTACGTTTGTTTGCGTAACGAATGAAGTATTTGATCAAGCTGCATATTTCAGCCATCTTCTTGTGCCGCGTGGCCAGAGTCGTCGCAGAGACGTTGGATTTACTTGATTGCATGCTCTCTGTCTCCTTCTGGACATAACGCTGCAAATATCTGACATGGGGAAGAAAGGAAAAAACTGACTAGAAAGTGCTTACTCAGCAAAACCATCGCATCCGACGGATAACTGAACCTAATAAAACTCAAACTCGCACAATATGGAATGAGAACAGACTACGTGGGAACAACTTTGAAAAAGATCCGCCATTGTAATTATAGAAAGATCATATTTAATATGTTGTTAAGTGCAGTTGGTCAAATTTCCATTTGATTAATGGCTACAGTGAGGTTCCCAGAAGTCAGCTGGTATTGATTTGTGAGTGATGCAATGAAAGTGAAACTAAACAGATTGGTGGAAACAAGGCTGAGGTAACATATGCAAAAGTACAACAACCCACATCAGATTACCTGAAAACAGTATCCCATGTGAGTTGCTTGGAGCTTTTAGCTTGAGGTCCGGAGCAACGATCCAACTCCTGTACAACCTCTGGATTTCGAAGGAGTCTTCTTAAGCGTTCAGTTTCTTTCTGGGAGCAGGAGGAGAGGATAAGACTGTCAAAGTTTAGGATTTATGCTGCACTTACTGGTTGAACTTGTTTACAGTGAGGCTGGCAAAAGCTTTGAACAACATATCTCCTTTAAATGTAGTTCATACGCAGGTGAGATTACCTTCCTCTCTGTGACCTTGTCATTATCCAGCCCCTTGCAGCAGAGCAGGAGATCATGAAGAGCCAGACTCATTGTGCTTCAGTGGATGGAGCAGCTTTCATTTAATGGAGATAAGGCGAGATCCTGCAAGGGCAGGATGTTGACATGTTGATTGTTGGTCCACATTAAACATGCAAAGCACTGCTATCCAACTACTGACATTAAATGGCAGTTTAACTACCACCACTTAACTTAAATACAATAAATCTCTCGCCATTACCTTAGCCGCAGTAGCAACAGCGACTCCAGCAATACAACATTGCCAAACTAGTTGTTGTTGTTTATTCACACACGTCCATCCAACCGCCCTCAGTCCGTTCACTGACCTTTGATGGCTGTGCTGACTTCACGGAGCGGTGCAGATGTTCACTGAGGGAGGCGCAACATTTCTGCGTGAGCTCGCGACAACTATTGCGTTGGCATCATGACGTGCGGTAACGGATACACGCACGCACGCACGAGCAGACCACTCAGAAAATTCCCGCCCCGGCATCCGCAGTGGAGAGGCTACGTCACTTCCTGGTCACGGGGAGAACCCGGCGTGTCCGCAAAGTTTAGAGCCAACGGTCAAACAAACGTACTGTTTTTGGTTCGGATGCAATATTATGAAGGTGTTAGAAATCATATAGAAGTCATGTCCGATCTGTTACACTTCTAATGTGTATGTGGCAGGCTCCGGGGCGTAGCGGACGTTTGACGTTTCGGATTGGACTACAACTCCCAACACTCCAATCGGGACGTTAATTCAGACGCTTCCGGGTTACGTGCTTGAGTTCCCCGCCTTTTGAGTAAACGACAGTATCCCAGGACGTCGCCTTCACAATAATAACCACTGACGGCTTTTATTTTTTATTTGACGCGGTACAGCAGATTTTTGAGAGGTTTTTCTAACCATGTAGCAACCCAGCTCACTCTTTACTCTGAATATCGACTGACTGGCAGCCATGTTGCTCCCGTCCGACGTCGCCCGGCTTGTTTTGGGTAAGTCTAATCAGGTTTAGAAGCAAAGCTGTAGCTGTACGTTAGCGTTAGCCAACAAGTATACTCAATTAGCTTAACGTCAACTGTAACAAGGTGGTTCAGTGCGCATGGCGGTTAACGGTTAACCAAATAACCAACGGTGCATTTGGGGTGATTAAATGATCCAAACTGCCGTTTGAGCGTTGTTATCTCTTACTGGATGTTGGTACATGTCCTTCCCCAGGGTACCTCCAAGAGGAGCGACTGTGCGCCACAACACAAGCTTTCATCCACGAGTGCCCAAACTTGAAAGAGTACGCCGAGCACTCCACGGAAGATGGGACTATTCCCGCTTGTGTTTTTGTAAGTGCGCCTTTTGTCTCCGACAGGCCCCTTTCAGAGACTCTTTAGTGTTTATCATGCTCGTCTGTGACTCCATGTTTGTCCCCCCTCCCCTCTCCCTCATACAGTCCATCTTTGGGAAAGGCCTGACAACCATCTTAAACGAGTATGTAGCTGCCAAAACTAAAGGTGAGCTTATCTGATATGGTTACATTTACAAAACTGAGGCGTTTGTTATATATTCTAAATGTGTCGTGCTTATGTTTTGGGTCATTTTTCAATAGAGTCTTGTCATGAGGTACCTGCAGTGATGACCTCTTTGTGGAAAAAGCTGGATTTTACCCTCAACCAGATCAAGTAAGGAGCTTCAAGTGACCACAATCTCAAATCTCAGCGATTTCTATTCAATGCTGACATTAAGTTGGGTATTCAACACCGATATTGTTACATTATTCTTCCATATCTTTTACTTAGGTCATTGCAGAATTCCCCAGCTATATCAGCAAATCAAAGAAGTAAGTCTGTTATACGTTTTTCCATTTTAACATATTTAATATGGCCATTTTGCCAACAATACTTTTTTATTGACACCAATCTAAGTACATTTGACTCAACTATAAATAGGTCTGTGTTATGATTTATACCCATTTAATGTATGTGTGGTATGCAGTTGTACATATTGGAAAAAATTGATTCCTTAATCGGAAGCTTAGTGTGATTTCAGTGCTTTTTAATACAGTGTTGAATACTATAACCCCGAGCACCAGCATGTAAAATCCCACTCTAAGCACAAAATGTGGGAAACTAGGATTTTTTTTTTTTTATCTGACCAGAATTGCTGCTCTCTAGTAATGTTGATGTGTTCTTCTGTTGGTGTCGGTTATGGTTGTTGTCAATGGTAAAGTTTCCTATTTATGTATCTTATATTTGCTGTCTGAGATGTGTTTTTGCTCAGGGTTTGTTTTTAGGCCATTTTATTGACTAGTTTCTGTTCATTGCAGTACGTTCACGCATTGGAGTGGCAAACATGGCTAGACAGCGGGTCTTGACCGTGGCTTCGGCAGGTGCTGTTGTCTGCTCATCAGTCTCTGAGACAAGCTC
Organism: Cyclopterus lumpus; assembly: GCF_009769545.1. Lineage (NCBI taxonomy): Eukaryota > Metazoa > Chordata > Actinopteri > Perciformes > Cyclopteridae > Cyclopterus > Cyclopterus lumpus. Next base: position 14,710,579 of record NC_046978.1, on the reverse strand, counting down.
CATCATCAGCCCTGCAGACATCTCCCACAACATGCTCGGCCACTCCACTCCCCTGAGCTACACTGTCGCGCAAACCCGACCAGCTACCGGCAGTGGCACACACCAGCAGATCCATGATGGCAGCCGATTACTAAATACGCCCAGTCAGTATCACAAAATAAGCAGTACTCTATGTTTTTTGGTTTTATTTACAGTGCAGTTGAGGTGATAGTTTTGATAATGTAGAAATGTTGAGACAAACATGTATTCTATTTTTCTTGTGTTTTTGGTGATGGCGTAAAAACGTTTCCCGGTTTATTTTGTGTAGATTTTGTTGATCACCAATCATAAAACAAATGTGCTTTTGTATGAAGTGTGACATAATGTGTCCACCACAGGGGATTCACCAATACAGATCATTGTTACGGAACAACGGCTTAATCCAGGTCCGATGTCTCCTGGACGGCGGAAATGGTATGGATGATTAACAGTCAAATGTAGGAAAAAAAGCATGCGTGTAAATGATCAGATTATTGATCACTGAATTTAATTTAGCTGCTTCCGTTTCAGGGTCTTTATTGTGCATGCTAGTTCACTGTTGCACTGTCATGGCTTATTGGGGTACATGACTAGAATGCATACCACATTGCATTATGTGATATTAATGCCGTTGTAGTTTCCAGTCTTTGCATTCTGTAATATTAGACTGCAAATTGCATGCAATTTTCAGCCTATTGGTTCCATACTAAGGTTTTGGATATACCTACAATCTTGCGCTCTGTCTTAATTAATAAATAGCAGGACATTTTGGAAGAAATCAAAAATATCTACCGTGAAAAGAGCTATTGAAGTCTTGATATTTTAATTAATGTATCTGTATGACCCTGGCTCAAATTTGGTGTGTGAGGTACAGGGCCTTTGTTTAGACCTTATATTAATTAATATTATTAGTTACACCTGTGTTTTTGTATGAAATTGTGTTGTCATGCCTTCTGCTTGTTAGCAGCCACCTCATAACCTCCCATATATATTATTTTCTGATGCCTTCAGGGACACACCCAGAAAGAGAGGTGGTGCTCAGAGTGGGTCCAGTACCCCTAGCAGATGTGCCATGACTGTACCCCCCAATGCAGAACCTCAACCTGAAGATGGTGATGGGAACTTTCCTGTAAGTAGAATATATGTTAGTTGTTGTGACCAAACAGGTGTTTTCACTAAACCAAAGATCTTGTGCAGCACATTAGGGCTAAATTACCTTTTAGGTTATCACCTCTAGGATACCTGAAATAAATATGTTTCATTCTTGTAGTATGTTGAATGACATAATACTTTAGACACAGAGCAGTAAGGCTTTAACACTGAACTTTCAAACAGTTTTATCTGATTAATTCTACAGGGCCAGTTTCCCAGGGACATGTCTCAACACTTCTTGAATCTATTCTTTATATTTTTGGAGTTAAGTGAGTTGGGTAAAAAGGGGGTAACGGGAACAATTGTTTCTCAGACCAGCAGTGGGTTACCTCAGTCTACTATTTCTAGAAGCAATTCAACTTTTTTTGTTTCATATATTATTTTTTTTTAGATGTTTCATAACACATGCTAATTTCCACAGCAACTTGTGATACAAAATGCACGTGACAAAATATTGGGAGACAGATCGTTACAAGAGAAGCTTGCTGAAAACATCAACAAAATCCTCGCCAAGTAAGTTTTGAGTTGGCATTTCCTTCACTGTGTTTGCATTACATTGTTGTGATAGATGATTTATGATTTGCTCAGTGGCAAAGTTGTGACATGTCTGCAAGCATGTTATTACCAATGTTAGTACCAATGTATCCTCCGTTTCATCTCTAATATCAGTGAGCCAATGCCCCAAACATCTAAGGCCCCATCAAGTACAGTGGAGGCGGACCAGTCCATAGATGAAATACTGGGACTACAGGTGCTGGAAAAACTAGAAATACTCGTATCATGTTTAATTCCTTTGTCCCATAAAATGTTCCTCATAGACGGTGATCACAAGCATAGTGATCCCTCCATAAAGATGTGCTTGTTTTACTGTGTTTACATTATTTCCTGACATATGTCCTCTGATACAGGGGGAAATCCACATGAGTGACGATGCCATCCATGACATTTTGGAGCAAACTGAGTCCGACCCAGCTTTTCATGCCCTCTTTGAGCTCTTCGATTACAGTAACTTACTTTGCTTCCATTTAGTTTGCTGTGCAGAGCACTTCTTTTTAATTGTGTTATAAAGCACTATAGAAAAGAGACCTTTTATAATGTGTATTTGCAGATAAAACACGATTCCCTGATGGCGAACCGGGGAATGGAGATATTAACAGTAGTCCAGAAGAGGGTGACCCTGCTGGACCTTCGACAGTTGGACCCCTTCCAAGTAATGATCCAGGTATTCTTACAATGTAATTCAGTAGTAAGCTCTCAGAGAAAACCATGCGGATACAGTCAGATTTATAATTTATTGTGAAAAGTCGTGATTAGGGTCACAAGCTTCACTAGAGTGTGCAGACTCATCACAGTGTGTTGCTGACCAGCAGTTGGCCAGCTATAGCAGACTCTTTATTTATATAGAGACATTTTTGGTTTTGTTTTCAAATGCTGATGTGGATTTTTGATGCACAATAATAAAAAAAATGTCATACCCCTATTGAAGAAAAAGCTGCATTAAATACACACATAAGCACAGAGTAATCCTCAAATATTTATTGTATCTTTCAGTCACTGCTCACCGAGATGCTAAGGCTTCGGATACAATGCCAAAGACTATAAAGATGAGAGCTGGACAAGAGCATAAGACTAGAAAGTCAACTGCGCCCACCTTGTTAAAGAAAAAAACTCTTGGCCCCAGCGGCAGAGCATCAAGAATTGAAAACAGTTCAGCCAAGTTGTTAGTGAGTCATGGGGATCATCGAAGTGTCTCGTCTGCTGCTGTGGACTCAAACAGGAAGGAAAAGCCCTCACTCTTCAATAACAGTGTTTTTGTAACACCAATGGATATTGATGAACCGTTGAATACACCTCCCCCTCCTTCAGACTGTATGACCATTCTGGAGCCCGCCACAAAGGACTACCTGTCCATTGCAATTTCTCCAAGTGAATCAATTATTCTTCCCTCTGCTGTATTTAATGTGCCGGAAGCGACATCAAATGTTGTTGAAGGACAGGAGCATATACAAGAATCTAAAGTGCAACTTGCGACAGCCCCCTCTGCTTTTTTGTTTCCTTTGCCAGTTGAACTAAACAACACTCCAACGCTGACTGCTGACCTGCCTCACATGTCTCTTTCAAGCAGTGGAAGAGACACTCAAACAGGGGGTACTCGCTCAGTGACACCTGAATCTGCCACTTACACATCTCCTTCTAGCAGTGCCACAGTCACAACTGTGCCTGCCTCGCCCTCATCGACACCCACATCAGCTTCTACCTCTGCAACGCTAACAGCTACACCTGCCTCCTCCTCTCCTGTCTCACCCGCGTCCTCCTCTTCTTGCGCCCCAGTTGGTGCAGCACCTGAGCCTCCAACTGCCAACCACACCACTCCAAGCAAGGCTGCATCTAATTCCAGTGATATAGTTTCTTTGGAGATCATCATTAGTGATAACCAGGATGAGGATTTTTCCAACAACACCCCCTTGAATCCGGAAATTTCTGGAGACAAGATACCCACCATCTATCTTTCCTCTCCACCTAAGTCCTCTGGAGGCCCTGGCACACCAAAGGCCACCTTGGATGAGGCGGCACAGGCAGTTAGTTGCTTACAAAGCGCTGAGGCACATGCCAGTCCTCTCAGCTGTAAGGCTGGAGCTGTAGTCACATCTCCATTAACAGGCACATCACAGCCTCAGCAAAACTTCATAATTCAAATCCCCCTGAACACTGCTAACCCTGCCCTCCAAAGAGCCAGCTATTTCCTTGTGACTGAACCCCCAATTGCAGATGCTCAAACCAGACCGGTGTTACTGTCTGCTGGACTCTCAAAGGGACAGCCTTTGCCCACTAACCTGTATGGGATGACCACACCATCTCGCGCTCGAGGCTCCTCCCCCGGTAAGAGACAACAGACTCCAATAGTGGGTCATCTCGGTAGACAAAAGTTACTCTCTAGTAAGTATCAGTAGCTGGCTTTTGATTTTTGTAGTTGCAGCTTTTGATGATTAGTTTGTTGTTTTTTTTAACTTACTGTGAAGGGGACTCTTCCCCTTTTTTAAGGTACTTTAGGCTGGACAAACATTAGACATTGTCACTTTTGCCCCATTTTTAGAATATGATAATGCAATACATAATGCATCATTTGGTGTGCTCGTCTACATTGAGACATAGGTTGCAGTATAAAATATTGAAGTTGAGCAAAGTTCATTTTCATTCTTGTTTTAATTGTTGTTTTCTTTTGTGTGTGCAGGGCCAACACTCATCTTACCATCACCTGTTAAGCCCATGTTGCTTCCTCTTTCTGTTATGGGGCCAAATACTTTAGGGAAGGTCCAGGTGGTGTCCAATCAGGTAAAATACATTTATCTGCAGTTCTTAAGTTGGTAGTCAAAAGGTATTTATTTTCCTGATAATGCTGGTGATCATCTACCATTCTACACCTTGGAGGAAAATACTCTTTGACCAACACTTTGGTCCATGATGAGTAAGTATCTTGAGATCTAATGGGCAGATTGTTATATTTACAGCTTGTCGCCATACCAAACCTAGTACCGGTACAACAGTCAGAATCTGTCAAGCTAAAGTCTTCCACAGTGGCAATCCAACCGTCTACTCCTGCTGGTGAGTTGCAAGTTAAATTGACCTCATATCCTTTTTAATAATAATGCATTCTATTCATTATTATTTTGTTTAACTTTACGTTACCAACATATTTCCTCATTGTTTCTCTGCTTAATGTTTTAATGTCACTGCCTTACTTCTCTCACCTTATTTCTCTGAATTCCAGGCACTGAGCAACACCTGGTTGGTAAATTGGTTCAATCTGTGTTTGTTGAAAAAACAGACCAGCAGGATACAGCAATGGGGCCTAGTCATAGGAGAATCTTGTGTTTTGACTCTTCTGCAGAAGTCCAACCACAAACTGCTAAAATAACTAGAACCAGCGAATCTACAGCTACAAATGCATCTTCACCACAATCTGTCCAGCAGACTGAGAAAGATAAAGAGTCTGTGACTCGGACTAAACCTACTATCTTGGGTGGCAACAAGCCCATGAGGAGAATAGAGACTATCAGATGTTCGTCAGATCCCCGGACTGGAGGAGGCTTCATGAAGGAGGCAGAGAAGTCCATTTCTCCACAACAGCACCAGAAAAATCCTCTTAAAAAGAACTCTCGCAAACAAGATTATAGCAACCATAACGAAGAGTATCAAAGTGCAAGTACCAGCAGTGTTGATGCCTCACAGCTTGAGACTTTGAAAAAATCAGAATCAGGAAGGAGATCAAAATCTATAGATACGATACACAATCATGATAAGGATGATGATGCAGCAAAAGCTAAGGATTCTCTTGCTTCTGAGTCATTGTCCTCTGATTCTGCTCTAAAATCAGGTTCTAGAAAGGAGAAAGATGAGATCAACAGGAAAGAACCTGCAGAAAAGGCTCCTGGCAAATCACGTGATGGGCGTACAGAAAAGAGGACTCTTACTCAGGAGGTGCCAAATGTAACAGCTAACAAGGAAAATGAAATGAAAAGCAGCTTGCAAGAGCAGCAGCATTCAACACCGTCATCCTCCATATTAAGAGACTTCAGCCCTCCAGTTGTCACCCAGCCTGCATCTAATCCTCAGGCCAAGGTCACAAAAGCACCCTCAAAGACCAGCTCTCTGGCCAAACAGGCAGCTGAGATGCTGCAGGACATCCAGGGGCTCAACTCTCCTTCCTCCCCAGTCAAGAGGCCTGGAGCCGGCAGTTCAGACCACAGTCTTCCTCGTACCCCGGGGACGGGCTGTAGCCTGGAGGAGTTTGCTGACCGTGCCAGGACTCCTTCCCGACAGAGGAAAGGTAAAGATGGAGAGGGGACTCCCAAGCATCTAATTCCTCCCAATACCCCGGATGTCCCCACCTGCAGCCCAGCCAGTGAGGCTGGCAGTGAAAACAGCATTAACATGGCTGCCCACACACTGATGATTCTCTCACGTGCTGCCATCGCCAGGACAGGCACTCCACTGAAGGACAGCCTGCGTCAGGAGGAAGTTGGAGAAAAATCGCCCACAAGCTCAAAGAACTCTAAGAAACGCAAACAACCTTCGCCCACAGCCAGCCCGCGTGCAAAGAAAGAATCAAAACCATCTCCCAGCCAAAAGACAGACCGAGTGAGTATAACACGAGGATATGTGTTTTAGTGTTAAAACTAGAGCTATTTTCTGTTCTAAACAAGTTCTGCTTTAACAATATCCTGCAAACGCCGACTTTCAAAAAAATGGTGTCTTATTTTCTCGTTTAATCGCATGGGCTATAAATTGTCAGTGAAGAGTGAGCATTTTACAATTTAGAAAAGCCCACAGTGATGTCTTCAAATGGCCTATTTTGTCAAAACTTCACATTTGAAAAAAAGCTGTAACAAGGGATTGTTTGATATTTTAGATTTTAAAATGACGTGCAGTCATTGAAGGCAATTAATCAATTATCAAAATAGTTTAGCAGATACAATTTCTGTTAAACGATTAAATGACTAATTGTTTCAGCTCTGCTTGAAAGTCTTGCTGTTGTAGATGTAATTTTAACAGTATTTTCCCCTCCCACAACCCTGCAAGACTACCAATATGCTCTGATTCTAATGATACTATGCTAAAATGGCATATACTGAAGAAAGTTGAGCTTAGTCTTTTAAGTTAGCCTGACAGGCTTTTTTCTTTTAAGACATGCAGGTTTGGACATGCATCTCTTAAATGTAAATGTGTCTACATGTGTTAGTCCTGTAATAGACGCGCAGTCGGCACGGGGTGCCCTCTGTGACAAGAAAAGTGGATGAATAGATTTAGGTAACAATGCAGCTTTTACTCTGGTGTCTGTCGGCCCCTTTGGTTAACAGTACTTTTATTTTAGATTGTAATGAAGTGTTTATGCATACCCAATCAATGCCCAGAAATGAAGAGTCATTTTGATTCATGTCATTGTCATGTAATTCTGACCTTTTGTTTAAATCTGCAGGAAAGGAAGAAGCTTGTAGATTGTTTCCCCCATGACTTGGATGTGGATAAGTTCCTATCTTCACTACACTATGACGAGTGAAACCGGACACGGCCACAGGAAAGGACCACCATATTGCTACCTGCTTAAGTCACTATCCAGGAATAGAACAAGCCATCTGGTCCTATGGTTCCTATTAGTAACCTTGTCTGAGGCCTTATAAGCTGTAATGTCTCCTTCAGCCAAGGAAGGACTGATCTATCTTCGATTGTGGATGATCTGCATAAAGTCTTGTTTGATGCAGCAGCAGTCGGGCAACATGGCACTTTGTTGTATTGTTTTTATTTTTTTCCCTCATGCGTGCTTCTGTTTTAAATTATCATTGTTTTGTACAAACAACATCACTTATTTTGGAGGTCTTTGACAATAATGGATGCATGGTGATGAAATTGTGACTCAAAGCATTTTCTTGGTCAATATTTGACTAGTTTGATCAATCCAGCTATCACTGGCTGATAGGGGTTGTATGTATATGTTTTGTAATTTTAGTAACACTGAATGCTCTCATTGGTTTTAGTTTTTCATGTTCAGAGAAGTCTGGTTAATTGAAAAATACTAAAGTAATGTGACATTGTATGTCTCGCACACAGCGTAGGAGACACAAAATGGCTGCAATTGTTCAAAACTGCATACTCAGGCTTTATTCAATGTTGTAATAAATCAGTCTGTGTATTCTTCCTCAGTGTACAAAGATGTATGTGGTCAAGGAAAGTACAAGGCCTAAATGTCACGTCATGTAGCTCAATAAATTGAGTTTCTGCTCACTATGAATACAATAATGATATATGCAGATTTTGTGTGGGGCATAGGCTCAAACTGTAAAACAGATGCATACCTGTTTTACAGTTGGACAGTCCTGACCCCCTGACGGACAGACGGACGCTCAGACTCAGACAGTTTTAGAAATGATCAGGAGCAATGCCGTCTTCATCTGGTTTTAGACAAATATCGCCCAATGGCTCAAGGTTAAAACTAACCCATTGCGAGTGTTGCAATAGTCTCACTTTGTTGGCAAATTTGGCAGCCTCCTATTGGACCATAAAACACACTTTACGGAAATACGTCTTCAATCAAGTTTCACAATAAAAGCATCACCTTTATAAGTTGAATCTTGTTTTTTAATTTGAAGACCAGACGGTGCTCTATATAAACTCCGTCTTAGTCCCAGGTTCATACAGCGGATTGTTTCACCATAACAAGATACCAAACCTGCTTAAAGAAAGATATTTCACGGCTGAACCGCATTACCGGTTTTTACTTTAGCACATCCACCGTTTGTTTCCGGGTTTAAAGGACAGGAAAGAGGTACGACTGTCATATGATTTCAGCCAACATCGCTCCAGACCCCCTCGATGTAGAATAAATGTTGTCCTTACTATAGCAGCAGAACGACAAGGAACGTTTTTACACATCTCCCTACAAGTAAGACGACTTCTTATTGATTTTAAAAGCCATTACTTTGCTGTAGAAACTGCCAACCTCCCTAGCTTAACCATTAGCATGTTGGCTAACCGGTTAGCATGTGGAGGCTGGTGATGTGCACGCATTTGGCTTTATGTTGTTACAGATTGCCCCCCCCACGGAGCGACGATTATTAAGTTAAAGACACGCGCTATTGTCACGAGGCAGTCGGTAATAGAGCTTGTGTGATATTTGGTCTTTGTAATCACATGTGAATGTCTGTTGGCGTGTCCATGGCGTTGTTTCCCCGTTTTTTAAAAATGTTTTAAGCTGATAAGGATTTCGTGACAGTCATATATTGTCTCTTGGTCAATGGGGACCGACTTTTCCTCTCTCTTTCCCACTAGACTGCCTGACCTGCCCTGCTAAAACCTCGACAGACATGGCAGCCAATGGAGCACGTTGTGGACAGCCACAGAAACGTCCAGGAGCCAAAGCAAAACAGAATGGCAAGTCGACAGGTTGGTGAACTTTCCAAATGTAGAGCAGAGATCGGGCCACTCATCTCCGTTGTGTCCCTGAAGTATTCAACTTGCGTCATCTCTGATGACACAAGTTGATAACTGCCACCATATGGGTTGAACAAGTCATAAAGACTCATTTCATGTAACTTTTTTCGATTTCAAAGGGTGGCCTGAAATATAACTTGTCACACGCATCATGTATTTAGCATTAACAGGTCATGAGACTACGGTAGTGGAAGTAGAGGCAAGTATTCCAGTATTTGAAGTTGATTGGATTTCTGTTTGCTCTCCAGACTCTTCAGTAAGAGAGAGGCGACAGAAAGATAAGGAGGACCGCCTGTCTCTGGTGGTATGGAGGAGGCCTGTCACCACACTGCATTATTTCCTCCTGGAGACCCTCATCAAGCTAAAGGAGTGGACCGTGAAGTAAGAAGTTTAAAAAATAAATAAAAATGTCTAGCGTTTTGTCAGGATGTTTTTGTTTGCTGGTGCTTAGGACCGTATGTCATGTTTGGAGACACTGACTTTAATAGTTACAATTATTGGAACTTGTTTCCTTACTGACAGTTTGTCTACTTTCCTTCCTGTTCAGGCTTTGGCAACGACGAGGCACGGTGTTCTTAGTTTTGTTGTTATGTTCTCTGTTCTCCTTCGCCTACTCCACTGAGGGAGCACACCAACACGTAAGGCTTGACCGATTCTGTTATTTATTCATTTGTTTTCCCGTTAATAATCAACACCATTGCTCTGTCACCAGCCTGTTTAAAGGTTAATGATAAGTCACTCTTTATCCATCTATAAACATTCTTGTGAGGAAGCTGTTAGGAAATAATGAGGTCTGCGCTGTTGTCTAGTTAACCCTTGGTTATAGTCGGTTGGCGGCAAGTTATGTTTACAAATTCCTCCGTGCAGTGGTCCGTTACCGTTCGGTGAAAGCATCGGCGAGTTTCAACATAAAATGAATCTCTCTAAATTCCTCACATTTCTAATGATGAAATAATATGTAACCCACAACAGCTCTTATGTAAATCATTACATATGAGTGAGTACGTTGTAACATCCAACAGACACTGAAGCACTCAAACTGTTATTTACAGTAATTAAGAATCGCCTTTTTTAGAACAAGGACATCATTCAATTAGCATTTCCTGTTTCCTACGCCATCTAATCTGTTTTATTTTACTCTCCTCGGTGAAGTATGTTAAGTACCTGGAGAAGAGGTTCCTATGGTGTGCCTACTGGGTAGGCCTTGGGATCCTGTCCTCGGTTGGCCTCGGGACTGGCCTGCACACCTTTCTCCTCTATCTGGTAAGATGACACTCTATGGTTTGGCTGAAGTGTTTTTTATACACCAGTTTTTTTTTTAATTGGGTTAGTACAAAATATAGAGACGCTCACAAACAATATACCAAAAAAAGATCAGGCTTCACTGAATTAAGAAAGCGCTGCAATCCCAGCAGCCACCTCACTGCTATGGTGGCTGTGAAGAAATCATCAATTTTAAGCAACAGTGCAAAAGGCTCCACTGAGAGTAAAAACTAACATCTTAATGAATTCGAAAACCGGCGACTGTTCTGGCTCTAAATAAAGTTGAAACCAACTGGAGAAAATGTTGATGAAATGTGCCATTTTAATAAGCAGCATGAAATTGTAATAACCGGAAAAAGTATTTCAGTTGCCCACCTGTACAAAACAGAAATTATAAATGCATGTATCTCTCCACTTAAACCACTTTAATATCGTATCATCCACATGTTTTTGTCATGACTGTACCCATTACTACATTTACATATTTCCTGGAAAACTTACTCCAGCTGGCCAACATGCGACCCATATCTCAACATCTCAGGAGAGACTGGTAACTGTCATTATCTGGTCGGCTCTACTCGGCATGAGGGCGTCCTGTGTGTTTCTACAGTATGTCAATTACATCTAATAAACCACACGCTCTAGTCTCTTCTAGATGTACCTGCCCAATGGACATAAAAGCCCACGTGTGTCTATTCCTGTAGTTGCCAGAGGATGGCGTCACACTCCATAGTCACCGTCTGCTGCTCCTTCAAACTCATTCCATTTTGTCACCCTTCAGTCCAGAGCTAACCAGAAGTTCAGTGTCCTTTTTCCCTGACATGCAGTCACAGAATGACTGTATGACTGAGTCACCAACATCTGTCATTTGTCTTGGTTTTTTTAAATTTTTTAAAAAGACAAGAAATTAGCAACATAAAACTAGAGTGCGACACAGTCCGCTTTAGACCGATGATGTGGCTTCTGTTATGGAGAACTTGTGCAGATGTGGACCTGCTGAGTCAGATGTTTCCATGATATTGAAATCATTGGAAAATATATTGCTGTGCACTCCTTCCATCAATGCTTCACATTGCACCGTGTGTTTGTTTGATTGGATTCACGGTCCTCTATTGTCTCTAGTCTTCAGTTACTTCAAACACTCAGTCCACCAACAATATTGCACTGCTAGTGGTGGCTCATACTACTTCTCTTTAACACTTAGACCGTGTGACCTCATCCTCTCTCCCTTCTCTGCCTGAGGGAGGTTTCTTTCAATGAGTAGGCACCATCATCTCCCCCATATGGAACATGTGGAGCATCTGTTTGTCCAGTTTGTTTTTCCTAATTTATGCTTTTTAACAGGAGGAAAGTATTTAGTTGGGTAAACCCATTCCTTTGAAATTCAGGACAATCATATCATGTCTCATTTGTTTGTTATCATAAGTAGGAGGGCTCTTGTGGCCCAAGACTGAAGAATAACGTAACTTTTCATCATGAATGGACCAAAGATAGAATTGGTTTCAACAGCATGTTCAAGGGGTTGTAGCTGTGGAGGAGTGGTCTTGAAGAGGTTTCCTGTTGCGGGGGCCACATCAGCACATCAGTCCTTTCCCAGTTCCTCTCTGGTCGACCTTCTGCCATCTGCTCACACCAATGCAGGCGTCCTTCATCGTGTTCCCCTCTAGATTGTATCGCATTTACTTTAGCTCTCATACATATTCACCATATGATGTCAACATGCTCTGCTCACAAGGAGACGGTTTCCTGTGCCTCTGTTCCCTAAAACAGAGACACGGGAACAACAGCTCCTAATACTGCAGCCTACTCAGTGTTGATGTTGGCCGTAGACGGGTAACCCCCGGTTTCTATTTTGAAGGGAAAAACCACATGTCCCACCTGCGCAGTTACACTGTGAATTCACCTCGAGCCTGAAGCATTAATAGATAGCCCCATAGAAACGATGAAATCATCATTCACTCACCATGATCTTATGATTCATCATGATGTTTTGGATGTCATTGCCGTGCATCTGTGTGCTGGATTCTAGTCATAATATTGTGCATGATAAGAGACTTGATCAAAGCTGTAATGATGGGAGCTAAAGACGATGATGTTGATTCACCCCTTTCTCCATTCGTCTCTTTGGTTTCAAACGGGGTCAGTCCTGCTATGACCTTTTTTATGATGCCCAGAGAATGATTCCTAATTTTAGGAACTGCATGCCTCATATCGGGTCAAAATTGAACTCGACCAACACAGGGTGTTTTGCTAATTAGTTGTTGGCATTCCATGTGCTGTGGTTGGTAATGATCCCTACAGGATTAAATCATCATCAACATTTTTGGTGAAGCAGCAAACCTAAAAACTTCCCTCCTGCGCGATCCAGAGTTCAAAAATGTCAAAGCAGTTTGACCGGGAAATTTCCGGAACTCCTTCATGCAAAGGGATAAACCATTTTAATCACCCCATGGCCATTCGTCTCGAGTCACCTTCCCAATAACCTTTTACATACTGAGACCCATTACTGGTTGGAAACGGAAGAATTGGTAGTATGTTGTGTGTGTGTCATACAGCGTGAATGTAATGAACTCTGCTGCTTTATGGGTCCACTAGCGGTGTTTTTGCCTGGTTGTCTTGTTCCTAAATACTCTTTTTAAATTATTTTTTTTATTTAATGGAAATCTACTTTGTCAATGGCACACATAATTGGTTTATCTGACCTGTATGCAAACTGTTGTACTTTGGTGAACAAAGAAGTTCACTGTAGGGCAGCCTGTCCGATGAGTATCAGAGTATTAACAAGGAAGAACTAAGCTGTGAGTCAAACTCTGAAACCAAACTGACTTGTCGTGAAGAAATGGCAGTTAAGTGAAGTCCTGTTTGGTTTAAAACAGCGTGTTGTGTAAACTAAAGAAGCCTCTTGTGCACTCATACTTGGTGGAGCGGGGGGGAGGTGTACTACGGGGGCTTGGGGGATGGTTCCAGTCAACACAGATTAATTGTGTGCTGTCCATCTACTGCCTGTATCACCTTGAGGAGGCATAATGGAGGAGCTGTGTTGTAGTTACAGGTGGGCCAACTGTTATTGAGGCCAGGTGGCTGGGGCTAACCAGACGCCTTCACAATGATAAAGGATGACATACCTGGCTGTCAGTCAACTACCGTTGGTCTGTGTCTGTACCTGTGGGTCGATGAGTCTGTTCGCACACTCCGTTTTAAAACGTGTGTGTGTGTGTGTGTGTGTGTGTGTGTGTGTGTGTGTGTGTGTGTGTGTGTGTGTGTGTGTGTGTGTGTGTGTGTGTGTGTGTGTGTGTGTGTGTGTGTGTGTGTGTGTGTGTGTGTGTGTGTGTGTGTGTGTGTGTGTGTGTGTGTGTGTGTGTGTGTGTGTGTGTGTGTGTGTGTGTGTGTGTGTGTGTGTGTGTGTGTGTGTGTGTGTGTGTGTGTGTGTGTGTGTGTGTGTTGTAAGGTCAAATCATACTCTCCTATAGACAGCCAGTCGGGGTCTCAGAACAGCGAGGGAGGACGAGCTCCTGAGACCAGAGGGCCTTTTAAGTGCAGCACCTGCACACAAGGCCCAGGTGTTGCCAGTGCTGCCAATTTACTAAGTACACATGGCTAAAAGTAACAGTTCCCAGTTTATTAGGTACACCTAGCATTTACTGACTGTCTAAAATATCCTTTTACCTGGGACCTCTGCAGATTGAGTGTGTACTGTATTCCCCATTGCTCAGCTCCCCCGAGCCAAAGTTTTTGCCACATTTATGAAGCGGGTCAAGTAGTTCATGATTTCAAGTTGGATGAAATGATTGTCTTGTCTCACCTCTCTCAGGGTCCTCACATAGCATCAGTAACCCTGGCAGCATACGAGTGCGGCTCCACAGACTTCCCAGAGCCTCCGTACCCAGACCAGATTGTCTGTCCCCAAGGTGGAGGGATGGAGGGAAGCATCTCCCTCTTCTCGATCATGTCGAAGGTCCGCCTGGAGGCCTGCATGTGGGTAAGTCGTAGTTTGAATGAAAACACAATTCAGTGATGCACTCTGAGAAATGGCAAGAATGTTAGCCAGTGCCAGCAGTGGGTGGGCATTGTGACAGCTGGAAACTACTCTCACTCTCATTTCAACATTCCTACGTTATATTTATATACGCTCGAAAAGCTTTTTTTGGTAAGAGTTACCTACACAAAATAGTCGTCTGTGTGTGTGTACGAAATTCAAAAGTTCATGGTGGCATGAATTCGTTGCCTTTGGATGAACGTGGGGAAATGGATGAGCAAATGCTGACATGGAGCATTTTTTTAATTGTGCTGGTTTAGGGGGCGGGCACTGCCATCGGAGAGTTGCCTCCGTATTTCATGGCCAGAGCGGCTCGTCAGTCAGGAGCTGATCCAGAGGATGAAGACTACGAGGAGTTTGAGGAGATGCTGGAGCAGGCGGAGGGCGCACAGGTCAGTTACACACTTGCACCCACACTGATATGACAACCATTGGCTTTGTCGTCAGCAAGTCATGTACACAGAAATACAAAGAAATATTCATATAAAGATTTAAGAAGCTGTACCCACCTCCCAGAGGATCTTTTCTCTTGATTAGAAGTGGCACAGAGTTACACCTTAATGCAAAGTGTATCATTTTTCATCTGAGTCAGGTAAAAAATCTCCAAAGAACACACACCCAAGTTAACTGAATAGGTTACACTACGTTACCAAATGTGCCACATTTAGTGCAGAATGTGGCCTATATTCAACATCCTGTCCTCCATTGAAGACACACAGCAACTACCCTGAATGTTGAAGTATTTATCCCTCTATTAGGTTACATATTAGCACAGGTGTTTACACTTTACCTACCCACCCAATATGATATGATCATATCTGATCTGGCCTCATCTTTATAATGCACCACTGACCATGCAGCCACTGTCCAGTGATTGGTCTCAAAGTGCCATGTGACTTCAGTGAAGCCCCTCCCTCCTTGCGCTTCCAGTAAATCGGTCTGTTTGTGGGTGAGTCACCCTGAGCACAGCTCCCCCTTTAATCATCCCCTGGGCTTCACTCTCTCTGCCTCCCTCTTTCCCCTCCTGTCTTTTCACCGGCCTCTAATTTGAATGACAGAGAGTTCTGTCAGGAACCAAGCTCACATGACTGGAGACGGCTGAGATCAGATGCTGAGTCAGCAGCAGCCACAGAAATCAGAGAAACCTTGTACATTGTCTCCATGAGCTATTCTCACTTCGCTGGTTCTCAGAACAATGGGATGAAGAGGCCCACCTCAGATCACATGGCTTTCATCATGGCATCTTATGTCAGGGTGTATCCACATGTGCCTTTTTCACATGTTTACTAAGCAATTAACTCGACAGAAGAGTCAGAAGCATTTTTACTAAGAGCTGAGGAACACATGGTCCATGGGAATAAATGTCACACAAAATATCTTAAGAAGTAGATTACATCCAGGTGTGCATTGCTATAAGAAATATTCTTAGTTCAGTATTCTTTATTGGACTGAAATCAGATGACAAACATGAAAAAAATAATAAATAAGAACTTGTCACTTCTAACTGTCATACAAATACCTTTACAATTACTAGAGAACATGAAACGGATAATCTGTCATTTTAATCAGAAAATATGATTAGAAGTTATTTTAAGTAACTTTAATGCTGCATCTTTAAAGGTGGAAAACAAAATAATAAGGAGCATATAATATTGCTCGCGCAGGGTTTTTGTTTCTATTCATCTTCCCTGTGTAATCGCAGACATTCACCAGGATGAAGATGGATCTAAAGATCTGCTGCACTTTTGTGCCACTCAGTTTTCAGATGTAATGTCACCTAACTAACTAAACCAAAATAGATTATTTTTTTAGAGAAATGGCAGGTATTTCACTCAACAGGGCAGTTCTTTATTGCAATAGCCTTGCAAACTGAGAATTTGCCGAGAAATACAGTTCAGGTATTTTCAAAAATGAATAAAATGGTGATGTGTTTAGAGACGCCAATGAGTTTAAAAAGTGTGCAGTCATTCATATCTGACAGCTGTAATGTGGTTTGAATTGTTTTTTTCTTAATTTGTTGCAGGATTTTGTCACTAGAGCAAAACAGGGCGTTCAGCATATGGTGCAGAAAGTGGGATTTTTTGGGATCTTGGCTTGTGCCTCGGTAAGTTCTTTAGACTGTCCCTGCAAGTTTTATGCATGCATCATCAAAGATTAATGTTGCATTCAAGATGTCTTTCCTTATTTCAACAAACTTGTGTCACTGTTGATTCAAATATACTTCTAAAGGAATTAACCTGTAATAAGGTAACTTGTGAACTGAAGCCGGTTCATCAGTAATATGTGCTTTATGATTTCTGTTGCGTGTGCGTTTCAGATCCCCAATCCCCTCTTCGACCTGGCCGGAATAACTTGCGGCCATTTTATGGTTCCCTTCTGGACCTTCTTTGGAGCAACTCTAATTGGGAAAGCCATCGTCAAGATGCATATACAGGTCGGTATCTGACGTGGTTATACACAAGCAAAGGACCAGTTCACGTCAAATTACACCAGGCTTTTCCTTTTTAACATAAAAACCACACCGGCACAGAATATTAACCATCTTTTGTTTCATGTCATCACTATTCTCTGTCCACATATGGTATCAATGCATGTCAAACAATCCACTCATAAGAAAAGAAAGAGGTATGCACTGCTGACTAATTCACAATCCTCACAACCTCAAAACGTGTGGGAGAACTCCGAACAAACCTAGAGCTTAGATCATGGGCCATGTGGCTGTGAGAAACTCCTAATTGTGCACTTCTGGTTAACTCTTTCTGACAGGGTCCTTTTGGGGATTCCTTATTCTAGTTCTTAGCTTTGGGATTCATCCAGACCATATAAACAGGCACAAGATGAAAGGAATGAAGCTTTTAAAAAGTCTTTAATTAGAGTTTGGATTTTTGTTTTAGATCACAAAAAACGGTTTTAATGATGGCTCAATTGTTGAGTCAGCCACACGAGTGACTAATATGAGCCGATACAATGAGAGTCTGTCTGCGGGTGAGTCGCTGAGTGTCTTAACAAACTAAACCTATCCATCTCATGGGGGTACCAGTCGGTGACCTCACTCTGAGGCCTTTCAGACAAAGGTTATGGAGGCTTTAGAGTGGACATGAGCAGCCAGACATCAGAGAAGGAAGTTAATCAGACGGTGAGACGCTGCAGGGGGTCCGTTTGTGTATATTCTTTCTTTTTTTTTGTACCTTGGACCTCTTGGGCATCACGTGTCATATCCTGTCTGATTTTGTCCAGGAGGCCATGTGTCATGCTGTTTTAAAGCTGATCAGTTTCAGGACCGGAGAAAGAATATTGGGGATTTTTTGCCCCCCCCCCCCCCGCTTTGCAAACCACACAAAGCCCCTCACAGCCCAAGATTTAGCTTACTGCCAGGTTTGGGTTTTGTAATTGGTCTGTGACGCTGGCAGATGTGGCCTCAATTTCCCACAGCTGTGCTGCTGAAATAATAAATATCTAAATATGTTGTATCTGTAAATATATATTTTTGTTTGTTGTGCATTTCTAGAGACACTTTGTTGTTTTGGTAATTATTTTTATTATGAATTATTTTCCTTCCTAAATGTTTCTTCCCATTTCCTGTAAAACATTGCTTTATAAAAAGATATATAATGTTGTGTCGGGTAAAAGTTATATGTTGTATACCTCTGCATATTATCTGAAAGTAATGTTTTTTAACGCTTATTAATCTTTCCCTTGTTTTCCTCCAGAAACTATTTGTTATCATTACCTTCAGCAAGCACATAGTGGAGCAAATGGTGTCTCTCATTGGGTAAGTGTGTGTGTGTGTGTGTGTGTGTGTGTGTGTGTGTGTGTGTGTGTGTGTGTGTGTGTGTGTGTGTGTGTGTGTGTGTGTGTGTGTGTGTGTGTGTGTGTGTGTGTGTGTGTGTGTGTGTGTGTGTGTGTGTGTGTGTGTGTGTGTGTGTGTGTGTGTGTGTGTGTGTGTGTGTGTGTGTGTTGTGTGTGTGTGTGTGTGTGTGTGTGTGTGTGTGTGTGTGTGTGTGTGTGTGTGTGTGTGTGTGTGTGTGTGTGTGTGTGTGTGTGTGTGTGTGTGTGTGTGTGTGTGTGTGTGTGTGTGTGTGTGTGTGTGTGTGTGTGTGTGTGTGTGTGTGTGTGTGTGTGTGTGTGTGTGTGTGTGTGTGTGTGTGTGTGTGTGTGTGTGTGTGTGTGTGTGTGTGTGTGTGTGTGTGTGTGTGTGTGTGTGTGTGTGTGTGTGTGTGTGTGTGTGTGTGTGTGGGGTGGGGGGGGGGGGAAGACAAAGACAGACACAGACAATCAGGTTATTTGTGGAGTCATGGTCTTCTCCTGGTTTTGTGGATGGCAATACAGTTGTAAACATTTTCAGATGCATTTTGTCCCCTGATTGGAGATCCTGTATGAATAAGTGCTTCCACTGCGGGGGGTGTACGTACATGCATTTTGCATTTTTCCACACAAAAGATTTACCTCACACACAGTGGGTGTCTGGCATGTGAGGTCCCATCTGAACATGTTGATCTGACTCACCAAGTTCAGCTTTGACTTAGATATTTACCCCAGTGAGGTGGGAAACCTTCTGACTGTTAAACTAATTTCACGTTTAACCAATTTTAAGTGCTTAACGGTAATATCTTAATGTGGCATTCAAAATTCAAATTTAGCAATTACCCAGTTGTTTAGTAAATTGTCTAAAAATTCATGCAGTGGGAAGTCTGCTTTTCTTTTCTAGGTAATAATAAGTTTCACATCATGTAGAGATCCCTTTCAACTGTACTACTGTTGGCCAACATCTAAAACTATAGCTCCATTGCTTCTATATGACATGAATTAATAAGATTGTATCCATTATGATTGCCCCCCTGGTGAGCTGATCCACATAACCAAATAAGGACACGAGCACACCCTGATTGGATATCTTTCCACCGAGAAGGCAGCAATGGTGGTAAAGGTGATGACATCATGTCGACTCACTTCCTGATTTAAGGGGCTGACACTGGCTCCTATAGAGAGCTGAGGAGTATAAAAGGAGGGCTAAAGGCTTTCTGCTTCATTCCGCTCTGCTGTCTGCTCCTGCTCACAGCGGAGGAGAGGAGGTGGAAGCTCCAGGATGGGGCCCCACATGTAGGATGGGGCCTCCAGCAGCCGTTACAAGGATGCTCGTTGAGGACCTTTGGTAGTGTTCAGGGAAAGAGAAGACTTCATGAGCTGCTCTTTAAGGCTCTCATAGGGAACTAGTGTTCTTCTTCAGTTGTTTTTGTCTCCATGTCAAAGGAAGGATGCTTAAAGGGTAAGTCAACTAATGTTCTTCCCCTTCCTGTCTCTTGTGTCTCTTTTCTTTGCCATGCTGTGTGGATGTACGGTGTCAGGTCTGTGCCTAGAGTGGGACCATCACTCCAGAAGCCCTTTAGTCAGTACCTGGAAGCACAGAAGAACAAGCTGCACCATGAAGGAGGAAGTGCACCAGCGGTAAGAGCAATACCTCATTTCACCGGGCACCACTTTGGAATGATGGATTTATTTATTAATTTATTTATTAATGGATTTATTTGTTAAGATGAACAGTATATGTATTTGAGCCTTTTGTGTGTACTTTTTACATATTTTTTTTTTATAAAGATACTTAGACTTTATCATTAAAGAAGTGTGAAGATGATAGTCAGTGCTCTCTAGTGGGCAAAGTATGTAACTAAAGTTTTATTTAGTATTTCCTCAAACGTCTTTCTTCCATTTCTGTAGTGTTTAGTTACTCGACCAACATATGCGTTGATACTTCTATATTTTCTAGCTCTGGGTTGTAGTTTTTAATCAGTCTTTGGCTGCTAGACTACATATACGATACACTCCATGGGTTATATTCTGCAAGTGGGGAAGGTTTGTCATTGCATATGAATATCATTTTCTTCATGTACTACTGACATGTATGGAGGATGCAATCAATACTCACAATGTTATTTCTATGAACTAATACTACACTATGCTCTTAATGATGGTAACTGATGGCATGTGCACCACCCAATTGTGTGTTTCCAGGATGAGAACTGGCTGTCGTGGGTGTTTGAGAAGGTGGTGCTGGTCATGGTCTGCTACTTTGTCACTTCCATCGTCAACTCCATGGCTCAGAGCTACGCCAAGCGCCTGCGGCAGCAGAGGCTCTCGGCGGGGAAAACCAAGTGATGTCCAGACAGAGCGGTACAAACATCCAAGTGACTGTTTTTCCGCTGCCGCCGCTGAGAGCCCACCACCCACCCCCACTCGGCCACAGCCACTTACAACTTAACAACAAACCTCACCCCCCCCCCATCCATTCTCAGAGGCTGACCACTCAAAAACCAGGCACTATTTGTTGGTGTGTGCGAGCGCGTGTGTGCTTTTGAGGATGTATGTGCTGTTTGTCCCTCTTCAGGTTTTGTAGTTCTTCCTCTCATCTCACTCTCTTGGTGTGTGTGTAGTGCAATTGGTTTTATTTCTGATCTTATGTTACTTTGTTAAATTAACCCATTCATTGACCTCAGATGTAAAGCAGCAGTTCGGTGGTGACTGCTGTGTAGGCGCAGTGCCCATCAGATGCTATGCCTTATGCAAGACGGGGAGGTCTCACTTCTCTTGAATATAGTTCTTGACTTAACTTGATTTTTATTTAATTTTGTAACATTTCTGTATGGGTGGATCTTGACTTGTTTGTACAGTGTGCTGCCAAGATAACTGCTATGGACTGTCTTTATTTTCAGGGTTTAAATTTTACTCATGTTTTTGTCCTGTTAAACGAGACCAAATTAGTCTTTTTTTTTTTTGGTCTCTGGAATTGTCAGTTTTCAAATGGTGAAGGAAAAAAAAAAAAAAGAAGCAATATCAACTTAAAACATTGTGGTATTGACGGTTTGCACATTGTGTAAATATCTTAATATCTTTTTGACAGTATGCACAGATGTATTTCTATTCTAATGGTCTGTGTGGACATGAGTTAACTTGAACCAAAACAAAAAAGAAAAGGTGATATCATTTGTAAAGTGACATTGTACTCTCGGCTACCTAGACCCATTTCTATTCTGTACATTTAGGTTGAACCTTGGATCAGATCATATATAAAACATGTAAACCATGGACCTGGTTTCCAAGTCTGATTGTCTTTTTTTTTCCCTTTGCATTCTTTTTGTTGAATAACTTTTAAATGTTCATCCTCCATAAGCTATGTTGTGGTCTTGTGCTGTTTAAAAACTGTTGTGAAGATTCTTAAAAACCCACTAATGCTTAATGTTCTGAGAAATGAACATCGTTCAGGTAAGTGAACAGTTCAGCACTATCCGTTCTTAATGCTTCTTGTTGCAGTTGTTAATCGGGGCTGACTCAGACTTTTCAGCCATGTCGGGGTGGGGGGAGAAGTCCGGTCTGAAACATACTTTGGTCCACTCCAGCTGGTGGATAAGACCCCCTTCTCTAACTTTCCCATCCCGTCAGCTAGCTTATCAGACTGGTGTTGGCTGGTAAATTAGCACGGCAACAGCGGTCTGTGAGCTGGCTGAAGCGATGGGCCTTCAGCACTTTGGTTTGTGCCGCTTCGTCCATTTGTGGAAACGAAGACCCGTCGAGAAGCTCCGCTTTTAATGTCGGGGCCATTCCACTTCTGGAAATACTGTGATGAAAAAAAAATTAAAGTGTTGGAAAAGTATGTTAATGGCTCCTGTCACTTTTTTTTTTCTTTGTGCCTAAACACTGCTGAACACTCATTTACATCTTCAAACCAGAAAAGCTCTGTAGCTGTTGGGGAGCTTCCTCAGCAGATGGCGACGCTCCGTTGTGGAAGTCGACTTTTTCGGAAACTCTTTTAAAAGGCTTCTCGTTTGTCGTCTGAAAAGTTGAAATTGAAAGCAGCTTTTGACAATTATCTAATCCCAAAGTCCATCATGACTAATTGAATAGTTCCAAGGGAACCTGAACGTGTCTCCCAATGATACTTTGTGTAAATAAATTGTCAGTGAAGGAATTTATTTCTTCAAGTGAATCAAATAAAATATTTCTTTTATTTACATGTTAAAAACCAAAAGCAGCAGTGCTGCAAGCACAAACTGGTATATTGTGTGTGGGCCCTGCAGTCCAAAGGGCCAGGTGGTGCTTGTTAGATTTCTCCATTTCTAGTGCAGTTGACTGTAGCTGGAGATGACTTGCTCAATACACGTAAAGCTGTCTAGAAAGTCCTCCTCTGAGATCCCAAATTTAATGTACTGGTGGATGTAGGCCCTTTAACAGAGGAAAGGAAACATGATTAAAAAAGACATTTAATCCAGAAATAAAACATTAAAAAATAACTGTTTGGACCCAGCATTTCCTAAAAGTTGAAGCATTTGTTCTGACTCACCTAGACGCAAACATATTCCAGGCTTTTCCCACCATGTTGTCCAGAGGTCTGAGCAGAGCCTGGCTGTTACTAACCAGCGTGGCACATTTTTCATACTTATTAAAAGGCACTGGGGATTTCCACGAGTTGAAAGCTTCTTCTGGCGAGAGCCAGGAGGTGTACAGGGCCGGGTCCTCAAAGCCACCTGTGGACAGCACAGTTTACATCTCTTGTTCACTCCCGACGAGTTAAAAATATTAAAATCTGAAAGCCATTTCAACCAGACCCGTCTCTGCGCTGTAAACGTCTTTCCCTCTCAGTACGAGCAGGTTGGCTAGGGAGCGGTTAAAGCCGGATCCCGCGAGACTCCTGGTCCGCTCGGAACCTGCAGGTGGACGCACCTGCCAGTCGATACCTGACGCAGGACAAACGGCGACTCCCTTAGAAGTGTTTCACTCATCACACTCACTTTCAATCTATATAATAACAGCTTGACCAACTAAGCTGAGACTGAATTTGACAGAACTTGCCTTCCTCCATCTTGGTGTTGGAGATGAGCATCTGCCGCAGGTGTTTGAGCATGCTGGGCCAGCTGAATGTGCTGTAGGCCATGGAGACACTGGGCACCTGAGGGATGGTGCACACGCTGAGCAGCTTGTACTCCGGGTGGCACGCCAGGGCGCTCACCAGCTCACCTGAGAGACGACAAAGCGTAAAGACATTAGCGTACATGCAATGAGGAGATGGGAGGTGTGAGCTGATGATGTTGGGAGTCATTTCCTGGCAGAGGACGTTTCCTTCCGAGTCAAATTTTCCATTTCCTCTTTTAAAGAATGTATAACACTCTGTAAACTACACCTCTCCTTATCCCATTCCAGGAGATCCGGGCCCTGTGAGGAAACCTGCGTGTCTCGGCACCGCTCACCCAGGGGATTTCTGCCGTAGAGGCCGCGGGAGTCGGCGGTGAGCGCGGGCTGCAGGACGCTGCCCAGCTGGTGAGCGATCACCCTGTTGACGTCGCCGAAGGAGATGTGTTTGATGTTCAACAGCTGACCGCAGATCCTGTGCACCGTGTCGTTCTCGTGCACCAGGATGGCGTCCGACAGCTGGTAGAGGTGAGCCTGCGTCAGCACAGAGTTGTAGTTCTGGACAATCACCTGGGAGGAAAATAAAAAAAACAACATTAAAAGAAATTGCACATTATTCTAATATTAAAGACGAACGCTCGATAGCCGTTTCCGTACCTCCCCGGTCCCGTACGGCCAGGTGAGGTGGTTGAGGATGAAGGACTTGGGGTAGATGTCTCGGAGACACTGAGTCACGTAGGTACCAACGCCGGACCCCGTCCCCCCCGCCACACTCATCATGGCCATGAGTCCGGCCAACCTGTCACAGCGCTCCACCTCTCGCCTCACCAGCTCCTCCACCGCATCTCTGTGACGAGGCCCGTGGACACAGTACCTGGTGGGATACAGGAAGCAGGTGATGTATCTCCAAACACAGGAGGACTTTCCTGTGTTTGTGAGGAGTCTGTCCTAAAAAGATGGTCATATTGAGTTACATTTTGATTGTTTTAAAAGAATGAAACAGTCCCAACTCAAGGTCCGCTTACTAGCTTTTTGTCAAACTGCCACTTCTAAAAAAGGTCAAGAATGAACTTTGATGCTTCATTTCCGAGCTGAAACAATGAATTGATCAGTTAGTGGATCGACAGAAAATTAACCAGCAAATGTTTGGAAAGTCAATCAATCGTTTCAGTAATTTTTTAAGCAAAAACTTCTCAATTGTGATGGTTTGATGCTTTTCGTTGTAATAAACTATACTAAATAAGACATAATATAAGGGCTAATTGTTGACAATTTTCTAACTAAACAGAAAGATCTGCAAATGAATCAATAATGAGTCATACTTAACATATGAATCCAAAGAGTCCTTAAAGTGCCATTAAGAGCTACTGAATAGTGAATTAATAAGAGCTATTAAGTTAAGTCATCGTAGTCCTCGAGTTGGGATTGTTTTGAACATGTTTACAAAATGATGAGGCGATCGCCAATGTTTTGCTTTATACTCGTCATACTACAATCACAAAAAGTGTTATTTCTAGGCGCCACTTGTGTTTTTTAAAAACCAGAGTATTCGATTTGTACATATTTTACAGAAAAGGTCAACAAGTCATACCCATTAGCCCAGTTGTTCCCGGAGCCCTGCTTCTGGCTGAAGTGTGCGGTCTCTCCATACCTCCACATGCCAGACTTTGCAGCCCTGCTCATGCTCTGGTTGATCACTTTGGGCTCCATGTCAATCAGCACCGCCCTGGCTACAAGCTCTGGTGTTCAGAGGGGGAGACATGACAGTTAAACATGCGTTATTATGCATTATGACGCCTATGTCACCCGGTACAGGATGATCAGGTGTTACCTCCACGTGTGGTCTGGTAGAAGAACCGCTCGCAGCCCGCCGCGCTGTACACTCTCCTCTGTCCCTCCAGAGCATCGCTGCAGAGGACGTCAAACAGCTCGTAGCCCACCTGGTTGCCGCACTGGCCGAGCTGAACTGTGACGATGGACATGTTCGTATCCCCAGGTGTGAAGACTCTCCGGGAGGATCGATAGGTTTCCGATCAGAGTATCAGAGCACGCGGTCTGAGATCCACTGGCGGGTTCACGCTGTGAGTGAGAGGTTGTCATGACGGAGTCCACGGAGCCGTCAGCATCTTTGTTGTTTAAAAGAGGCGCTGTCGTCCCCCGCCACGGGAAGTTGAAATGGCATTTCCGGTAGAAACTTTAGAAATAAAACTCGTGTGGTGAGTTGTTGCAAACCTGTTTGAATCCCCCCCCCCCCCCCCCCCAAAAAAAATTAAATATCCGATTTAAGTAGTATGATATAATGTACAGAGAATATTATTATTATTATTATTATTATTATTATTATAGTGGTTTATGGGTAATGATAATGTATTATGTTACTGGTGTGTTTGTGATTGAAATAGACAGACATAAAAATACGTTTTCCTCAACGTAGACTGAATTGTCATTTTTTACAATGGTTTACAGTGTTTTTCGTACAAAATAGAGCAAATTCAAGCAGAATACGTGTCAGTATTGAACTAGTTTAGCATTAAATGCACCTGGATATTGTAAACGTCAGGAGAGACCCGAATAGTAGTCAGAGTAGTCTCCTCCATCAACCTGACTGTCCCCCCCAGCTCGTCTGTCCACCATGGGGTCAAGAGCCTTCAGCCGCTCTGCCCCTCGTCTCTGGAACTCCCTCCCCCCTGACATCAGAAACATTGACTCTATCATTTTATTCAAAACCCACCTCAAAACCCACCTTTTCAGGCAGGCCTATGCCTGACGTGTTCCCCTCTGGGTTGCTCTGCTGCAGACTGTTCTGCTTTTAACTGTGCTGCTTTTTAAATTGTGTCAGATTTTTTAATATGTTGTACGGCGACCTTGAGTGCCTTGAAAGGCGCCTTATAAAACAAATGTATTAGAGGAGCTTTTTTTTTTTTATCCAGACCCTTTTTATTGGCCTAAGTATTTATATTGAGAATCTTTTTTATTTCAGTTTATTGTTATATTTCTATAAAAGTCGACGGAAAGAACTAATACGGTTTATTTCATATTTAGTTTTAACTTAGTTATTATACTGACGTTCGTTTATGAAAAAAAAAAGAAAGAAAAAGCGAATCGCCCAGGGTACCGCCCCTTTTGGTCGAGCGTCGCAATGCGCATGCTCAGTGTAGTAGCCGGTTATGGCGGCGGTGTGTGTTCGTCCATGAGGTGGGGGGACGCCTGCTATTCTTGCAGTCTGTGACGGAGCGAACCGAGCGAAGCGCTGCCATGGCCGGAGTGTTTGACATTGATCTGGACCAGCCGGAGGAAAATGTCTCCGACGACGAGAACGAGGAGGTACTTAGATGGCGAGACGTTGAACGTGGCTGCGGGAGTTTGTCACGGCGGAAACTCTCCACGCCAGAGTAGCTAGCTGTTAGCCTCGCAAGCCGACACGGGCCTCCTCCTGCAGCCGGGGCTATCGGGCCTGTTCACACAGGGTTAGCGGAGGCTGCT
Source organism: Cyclopterus lumpus (assembly GCF_009769545.1). NCBI lineage: Eukaryota > Metazoa > Chordata > Actinopteri > Perciformes > Cyclopteridae > Cyclopterus > Cyclopterus lumpus. The sequence continues at coordinate 14,683,743 of NC_046978.1, read as the reverse complement.
GGGAACCTGACAGCGATCTTCACGGGGCTGTCACTCGGTTCCGTTTCTATTTCACGACTAGTGATAGCTAAGCGATGAACTGCATGTGTGTGTGTGTGTTTTTTTAATCCCGTCTCGTTGAAATAACACCCCTCGCTGTCATATCAGAGTTGTGCAAACAGAGCCCTACTTGGCCAAAGGTGCTGCAGTGATAAATGTGGCTCGGTGTGCAACAGTTTATTTTGGCAAGTCTGTCCCAGAGTGGGACTGTGGAGTGGACACAGAGCGTGCGCGTGCGTGAGTGTGTGTGTGTGTGTGTGTGTGAGTGTGTGTGTGTGTGTGTGTGTGTGTGTGTGTGTATTCACATCGAGCAGCAACAACACAACAACTGACTGCACACTTGACTTAATATAACCATTACCTGAAATGGTTTTATTATTATTCAATGGTGTGTCAATACTGCTTCATGCAAATACAGCGAAACCATCATGGCATGCTATTGAAGGAGTAGAATAGTCATTGAATAGGCGATAGCACCTCTGCACACACATTGGGGATGTAGTTTTCATCAAGATAAATCACGTGGATGTCCAGTCTATGAAGTATGGATTATAGTTGAAATATAGTTAAGCTTTTTTTCTTCTTCTTTTTTTTACAATAATTCAATTCAGTTTATTTTGTATAGCCCAATATCACAAATTACAAATTTGCATCAGAGGGCTTTACAATCAGATATAATGTAACTTGGGCTGCAACTACTTTAATCTGACAAAGTGACAAAGTCTACTGGATCCGCGTTGATGTCTTGACATTTTTTGCTTCAAAACAAATCACATTTATTGCTTTTTAGCTCCTCGTTTTCTCAACTGCAGTCTCTCTACTTCCTCATTTAGAACAAAAAAGCTTCGACTTTTGTGTTTATGTTTTGTTTTGTTTGACTTTGTCTTGCAGATTCAAATCGTTGACATCATGGACCAGTGCAGTGGATTTGAGTTGTAAGTTTTCACTGTCCTTCCGTGCTTGTGTTCATTTATGTATGCTGTTTTTTGTGTGCGCAATTGAATCTGATAAAACAATAACACAATGCATTGACTGTTTCTGCAGCAACATGGACGACTGTGAGAAGATTGAGATATCGGAGGACAACGTCAATCAGGGGACGGAGAACATCAGACCCGAGTGCTTTGAGCTGCTGCGGGTCCTGGGGAAAGGGGGTTATGGAAAGGTACTTGTGCTACCCCCGAAGCATCAAGCCTTGAGAAAGTGTTTATTTGAGTGTCTTAAACTTTTCAATAATTTCCCCTCTTTTTTTGCAGGTTTTTCAAGTTCGAAAAGTTGTTGGAGCTGCATCTGGCAAAATATTTGCCATGAAAGTTTTAAAAAAGGTACATTCCTCTGCTTAAATACCTATAATTAGAGCACTGTACCGCCGCTGTGTTTGTATCCTATGAACGTAATTGCATGCTTGTTTTTTTCTTACAAATAAACATTATGCTGCTTCTGTCTGCAAATATGGGCTGTCCTTTAAGCCAGTGGTGGGGTAAGGTTTCATTGCTAGTTGGTAGGGTGCCATCTGTGCTGCTGCAGCCTTGGCACCTTAAAACACTCTGCCTCAGCCTCGCTTCTGCTTGATTGGCTAAAATGACCCCAGTGACCCGTTGAAGACCTGCCAGATTTCAACCGGTCGTCTCAATCGTTGAGCTTCAGAGGGCCTGTGGTTTTGGGCTAGAGCCCGGGACCCGTGTCTGTCGAAGCATTTCGGAGGAAGACATCAGTCATGACGTGTCCAAAATTCTCAATGACACATATGCAGTCGTACATTTAGGTTTTTCCAGGTTTTAGGAGAGCTGCAGAACAGTACCAACCTGTTGGGAGTTCTCAGCAGGTAGACGGCAGCCGGACAAATGGCAACAGACACGATCCAGCTCGTGTACACACACACACACACACAATGTGCAACATTTGATTTAGAATAGAGATTTTATTAGATTGAATTGGAGGGAGAGAAACAATCAGATTTTGTCCAAGATAATTCCACTGCAGAAAAAGTTACATTATATTCCAATTAATACTGAATTATAATCTGAAATGTAGCCACAACATCTAGGATGTAGCTATGGCTGCTATTCCACATCAAAATGTATTTATATACTAAAGTGTAATTTATGTATCATTTTTATTTTCAGATCAGATATATTTGTAGTCTTTTTACAAACAGAACTAGCTTGTAATACAAGCTTCAAAATGCTGTGATTATTCTAGATTTTCCTGCTTCACATTATTTATAATCTGTTTTGAATGTATTGATTACACATTGAACCACAGAGAAAAACAAGCTAGAAGTTATTGTTAATGAATTATGTGTCATATAACAATTATGTCATTAACTCTTAAATGAGAACTTTGATTATTTACTGTGCGTGCGTAGCAAGGCTCATAAACAACTTACTCCTCTAAGGTTGAGCCACTGATTCTTAGATGTTTAATTAAAATGGTCCCATGATGTAAAAGCTCACAGCGTCGTAGAGCAGTCAGTGGATGACCGCTAGTTACTACTGGTAGTCCAGTAGACGGAACAGGCCCAGTTTGCGACTGGGAAAGGCCTTAAAAGTCGGTATGCATAATTGGTCTCGGCAATAAGTGAATGGTGAAGACATTTTAAGGTTTCTCAGCCGGCACGCTTGTACTGCACCATTTCAAATGGAAGGGCTCGTCCCCGCCTCAGTTTAGCTCCGACTCTTGTGTGGTTCTGACTCTCAAAGCTAAGAACATTGCTGCTGACGGCAATATACACAAGGTATATTATACTGTATCTGTTGAGCTCTCTGATAGGAGAGTGCTTACTATCAACTTTTTAAAGCATCGTCTTCATTGTGAAGATTTAGTGTTGAGTGAGTCAGAGCTAGAGACCCAGAAACAACAATAATACATGATATGATCTGCCCTGTTGGACTGTATTCATTGACTACATCAGCGATAATTAAGGAATATCAATGCGTTATCATATGTCAGCGATTTGTCATTGAGAGCGTTTCACATCGACATGAATGAAAACATGTTGTTTCACCCTTCCTTCCGTCTGCCTTTTGAGTTGACTAATGCTGATGTGCTTCTCCGGGGCGGGGGGGGGGCACCAGGCTATGATTGTACGCAACGCCAAGGACACGGCCCATACCAAGGCGGAGAGGAACATCCTGGAGGAGGTGAAGCACCCCTTCATAGTTGATCTCATCTACGCCTTCCAGACCGGAGGGAAGCTGTATCTCATCCTGGAGTACCTCAGCGGTCAGTACGAAACATGCACACAACGCACACTCTGCGGGACGATCAATGCATAGGTAGGGAGGTGTATGTGTGGGTCACCTGTGTTAACAGCACACAACTTGTGTTCATCTGCGCAGGAGGAGAACTTTTCATGCAGCTGGAGAGGGAGGGCATCTTCATGGAAGACACGGCCTGGTGAGTGGTGTTTGTGTTGAATAAGGACGCTCAGATAGCTCGGCAGACTATTAACTACAAACATATGATATACAGTCCCAGTCTGGTAGATTGGCATTTGGAAATATTTTTTCTTTGTCTTTCTCTGTAGTTTCTACCTGGCAGAGATCTCCATGGCTCTGGGCCACCTGCACCAGAAGGGCATCATCTACAGAGACCTGAAGCCTGAGAACATCATGCTCAACAACCATGGTGTGTGTGCATGCGTGTGCGTGTTTGTATATATGTGATGAAATTAACTCAAACTTTCCTGCATGATTTGTCTTTTTAAAAAAACATTTGTCCTTTAAATGTCACTACCCATATGCACAAATACCACGTCATGGAAATAACAGTAAATAGGGACCTTGTTGCAATGTAACAATTGTAAACAAGTGCATCTGAATATGTGTTGTTTTCCTCCCAGGACACGTGAAGTTGACAGACTTTGGACTGTGTAAAGAGTCGATTCACGACGGCACGGTCACCCACACGTTCTGCGGCACCATTGAATACATGTAAGTGGAGCGCTCCGTCGATCTCGCTCACTCTTCGATGCACTCGCATGCCAACAGGCTTCCTCACTCACTCGTACCCTCCTGTCTTCTGTCCTGCTCGGGTATTGACCCGTTTCCATGAATTGATGAGTAAGAAGTGTGCACTGGCATTGTTGCAGGGCCCCAGAGATCTTGATGAGAAGCGGACACAACAGAGCAGTAGACTGGTGGAGTCTGGGCGCTCTGATGTACGACATGCTCACCGGAGCGGTCAGTTAAACTTACACATTACCCAAAAAAACAAAGCTTTCTACTGTACTATTTATAAAATATGAGTCACAATTTGGGAACGTTTGTGTAACCCATTCCTCTCCTCTTCTTTTTCCCCCCACTGTAGCCACCGTTCACTGGTGAAAACCGCAAAAAGACCATTGACAAGATCCTGAAGTGTAAGCTCAGCCTCCCACCCTACCTCACACAAGAAGCAAGAGATCTCCTGAAACGGGTATCTCCTGTTTGCTTTAAGCTTATACCACGTGTGTTTATCCAAAATAAGTGTGGCGTTGTCGTGTACGTATCCTTTTGACACTTGACTGCTGGTTGTACAGCTGTTGAAGAGAAACGCCTCATCGCGGCTGGGAGCGGGAGCAGGAGATGCCACGGAGGTGCAGGTGAGTTACTGTCCCACAAACCCTCTCGGGACACACCGGTGGTGACATACGTGGTTGCTGTTGTGGCATCAACGGCCGTCTTATGGCCCCGTCTTGTGTGTTTGATGTCCCATAGGCCCATCCCTTCTTTAGACACATCAACTGGGAGGATTTACTGGCTCGGAAAGTGGAGCCACCCTTCAAACCTTTCCTGGTGAGTATCAGAGGAGCAGGCCACAAGGAGTTGCAAATTAAACGTTGACTCGTTTTTCGAGATGAGTTTTAAATTTGGGCTACCTGCCCAGATGGAACCAACTGAACCAGTTTTTGGTAATTCAAGCCAGGACTTCTCGTGTTTCAGACCCGCCTGTTGTCAGTTGACACATCTACTCGGGTTGCTGCACCTCCTCACCTGCCTTTGTCTTCCCTTTTATCTTGGCAGCAATCGGCCGAAGACGTGAGTCAGTTCGACTCAAAGTTCACCAGTCAGACACCAGTCGACAGCCCGGATGACTCCACCCTCAGCGAAAGTGCCAATCAAGCTTTTCTGGTGACTTTTCTTTTGTTTGTTTTTGTTCTGCCGCCGTACATTGGTACCTGCCTCCAGTCCAAGTGTGTTTTTCGTGTGGCACAAAGATCCAATAGGACTGAAGGAAGAACTGGTTTTGAATTTGGTGGTCCAAGATCAAGGTCATGGTGACCTCATACCAAAATAACAAAAACAGATGTATGTGCTCATTAAGACAATTGCACACAAATGTCTAAAAGGATAAAAATGATGAAGTGATTGAATTTAAGATGGACTCGGATGTAATCTTAATTATCTCGTGAACACGCAATAAAGTTCATTCTTTAAACAGGCTTGTAGTTCACCAAATCAGTCGGGTGAAGCATTAAAATATCAGCTTGAAAGCATTGCTGATTCACGCTGCTGCTTCAGACTCGGTAATACAAGACGTCTTCCTGCCCCTCAGATGTGACCGTGCACCACCTGCGGCTGTGTTTGTCTCTGACGTCTTTGTTCCTCCAGGGTTTCACGTACGTCGCCCCGTCAGTCCTGGAAAACATCAAAGAAAGGTTCGCATTTGAGCCTAAAATCCGCTCACCTCGACGCATCGTGGGCAGCCCAAGAACACCTCTCAGGTATGCCGGCAGCAGCCACTTGGACTGGTTGGCAAAACCAGCCCCTTACTCCAACCCTGAGTTTGTGTTGAATACCTGGCCTCACTTTGTTTCACCCAATTATTGTCATGTATTGCTGATTTAAACATTTCCCAGTTTTCTTTCCAATCATATATGTAAAACTCTAGCTTTTCACTTCACCTGAGGCAAAAGAAAGCGGTAAAACTGTCAGGCCCACAGCACAGAAGCCCAACTTGATTAGCTGCCCTCATTCGTTACACAGAGGGTTGCATGTTTACGCCGTCGCAACTGCCTCCTTAACAGCAGCTTATTGTACATATGAGTTTTAACTAATTTAACTAAGACCAAGAATATAGCAGAGACAAATGCCTCTCGGTTACATCTGTCCGTTTCCTTCCTCTCCTCTTTGCCCTTTCAGCCCAGTCAAGTTCTCCGGTGGAGAGTGCTGGGCCCGGAGCCCCCTTCACCCTGGCGCAGGACCAAGTGTCCTCCAGTCTCCTCAGGACCAGGCCATGGAGCTGTCCACCCCGGAGCAGATGGACGTCACAACGAGCTCCGAGGTCTCGGCCCCTCTTCCCATCCGTCAGCCTTCCGGGGTCAACCTGGCTCAGATGAAGCAGCAGGCCTACCCCAGCATTGCCAAGCGGCCCGAGCATTTACGTATGAACCTATGACCCCACCGCGCCTCTTTAGGAAAGTTTATTTCGTGACTCTTTTTTATTATTATTTTTTAAAGAAACAAAGCAAAAAGGTATGGATGCTCGAGACAATTCAAAAATCCAAATTTGCACATCCGCACACTCCGTATACTGTCACAACCTGGAGTTTGTCCGTGGGTCTGCGACTCCAGCGCGCTGCAGTGAGGTGCTACCGACGATATCAGCGCCTCGCCACTTCTCCTCAGGTCTCGTGACCCTTTCTGAACTGGACTAGTGGGACTGGAAACCTTTTGAGGAGCCGCGGCCTTTCCAACCTGGAAATCAAAGGCGACCATGTATCACACCGTATGCAAGCTATTTACTCTGAAATGCCGTCAGTCTACTGTACAAGATGACGTCCAGAGTGCTTTGTGCTATTTGAATGAATGCCAGTGAGGCAAACTACTTCCATTGGGAGATTTTGAAAGATATTCTCAGACAACAACAAATGCTTCCTGGCTCTGAATGAAACTATATAAATTAGGTTAATTATTGAAAAGGATCAAAGAAATGAGCATTGTGAGCAGCGGATAAGCAGAGGTTCTGTTATTGATGAATATAGCTTCATGTCTTAAGATGTTTTACACAATGGATGCATTAACTGTGTTATACATCAATGATGACTCAAAGAGCCTCAATTAAACAAGAAAAAAAACTTTGACTTTACATTCTTTCAGCATTGAAGGCTTATTTGATGTGGGAACCTTATTTCAATGATCTGCTCTTAAAGCTTTCTACACTGTACGATGAATCACTGGATTAGTTGACACATTAGACATAATTCAGCTTGATCACCACGACCACCCACAAATGTCAAACTGATCTCGGTTGACCCCCGCTCTGGTCGCCACGGAGAGAGTTCATACTGGAGACTGTGGCACCAGTTGATCTGGATCTGCAGTTGTGGGCTTTAATGCTCCGAAAACATGTACAGCCTCTTACATCAGCTCACTTGTTTAAGAGGGACATTTTTAGAAATCCCCAAAAGCAAGAGAAATTCTAATAAAATGTAAAAAATATATATATACAGAATGCGTTGTCTTTTTTTTTTTTGTATGAAAGGAAAAGACATCTGGAGTCCTCACAAGTGCACATGTTTTTTTAATTGCGTACAAGATATGGTTTCAGATCTCAACATTGCATCCCATGAATGTCAAAGATCCTCAATAATCAACATTATAGAGAGCTGCCACTCGCATATTTAAATTTCTTACTTTACCATCACCCTGTGCTATACTTTTACTTTATACGATTGGGAATTTAAAAACTCATTGTAAACTAAAGTTGTGCAAAGTAAAAAAGAAAGTCAGTCAAAGGATAAATTAAAATTATTTGTTGCAGCTGAAATGCACCTAAAAGCCAATTTTGCAGATTAAAGTATTCGATCAGAAACTGATATAAAATATAAAAACAAACAGTAATATTTGTCAAAGAAAATCAAAACAATAAATCCAATCTAATGGGGGGGGGGGATAGGCAGCGATACAACAGTGATGTGCTGGTACAAAAACAGAAGGAAGGCCCAATAAACATAAAACAAAAAGGCATGCAGTGTAACTTTTAACTGATGTTAATGTAGAACAACTGCTGCCATCGTATAGTAATTTGAAATCGTTTGACCTTTGACATGTAGTTCAGAAAGTCGGCCTCAGAGTTCAAAATGAAGCTCTCCTGACATGAGCCCTGATTGTGTGCTTCAACGCTTTCATTTGACAGAAGTTTTTCATAGCTGGCGTTAGAGGAAAATACTGTAACATTCAGTCCTACATACAATATGAAAACATAAACTGGGCACCCCTGCATATTACATTTATCTTCAGGGCTGCCGGTCTGGGATCTCAGGCTGGTTTTAATGTCCCACTCGACAGGCTTTATGGATGTTAAGATGTCTTAATTATGACTGCTGTAATACATTGTTGCATTAACAGTTAGTGTACAGCATATTGGCCTTTCACATACAATGTGTTTGGATCGTAATGCATCTGGAAAATGCAGCGAGACTTACTAACCTTAAAAAAAGAAAGAAACTTTTTGCAACTTAAAAATGACTTGGGAGGGATAACGTACCAACCAGGCCCCACTGATAACCAAGAGGCCCCAACAGTTCAAAGTCCAATAATGCGATTAAAGATTACATTTGGTCCTATGATGGATAAAACTGATCAGACTTAAGGAAAGTGTAGAAAACAAAAAATGTTCTCCACAAGAATAGTTTTTAATATTTCAGACATTTAGTTCATTTAACCGTTGATCGGCAGTAATAAAGTCATTCATGAGGAATGCGTGCTCAACTTTATATGATGGAGTATGTATAAAGAAACAAACTGCAGTGTGATCTACCAAAACAAAAGAAAGACTTTGAAACACCAAACAAGGCACAAATCACTGAAGAGCAAGAAAATATATATTTAAAAAGGAGGATTTAAAGAATAATTTGTTCAGATCTGAGTCAAGCAACAATCAAAGATAGTCTTCACACTGGGTTTAACCAGCAACCCGACAGTTCAGCTGTATGTTTTGCCTTTTACTTTTAGTATCCGGTACTAGATACAGTGGTCACTGTCCGGGAAGGTAAACAAGAGTCTGAAGTGCTAAGTTTACGTGTTTTTCAGAAGAAGTTCAAGAAGTTATTTCAAAGGCAAAAACTGTACTCAACTTGTACTTCCCACATCGTATAAACTCAATAAACTGGCAATCCAAACAGGTATAAACACACCTTTTCGTTTTTTTAAACATATTCTTTGAGTCAGCTCTTGTTTGGTTAAGCTGTTCCAAGCAGCAGAATATGGTTTCAGAAAAAAAAAAAAAAAAAAAAGTAAAAGTTCTCAGCTAGTCTGACCGGTTGTTTCAGATTTCAGGGCAAGGTTGCAAAAGCACAAGTAACGATGAGATGGATTTTTTACCTCTACAGAGACAATGGAGTCCTTCATCAGATTTATGCCCCTCGAGAGACCAGCTGGACTAAACGGACGTGAATGGAATAACAATATGTCCACCATTCAGCTGTCTTTGGAGCAGAGTATCCGGAGGTGCAAGAAGAAAGTGGCCCTGATGAGAGGCGTCGTCACCGATTAGCTTTGCACCTCCATGCAGCGGGCTTCTGTTCCTGCAGGCGCCTCATCTTCTTCCCAAACCACACCCACCAGACTAAACCGATCACAACGCACACCACGGACTCCACGTAGTAGCCGTCTAGTGTCGTCACACAAGCTCCGCCCTCCTTAACGCACAGCTGCAAACGGGAACAGGGACAAAGGAATCAGTATATTAACTCGAGGTAAGTGCATACCCCACTGTGCAAGATTCTCCATCGCTGCTCACTCACCCCGACCTCCTCTACAGAGCCACAGCTCTGCCCGACGGCCCCCTGGCACTCCTTAGAGGTCAGGGGGTCCACCATCCACAGAGCCAACGTGGAGGGCCAGTTCCCACCGAGGTTGGTGACCGTGTTCAGCAGGGTCATGTAGGTCCCGCCGATGAGGGGGTCGCTCACTTTGGCATGGAAAGCCATGCAAGCCACGTACATACTGTACAACGCCACCTGGGGAAACAACATGGGAAACATTTGTTCAAGCTGATCAATTGTCAAAATTACCATGATATTGAACAACTTACTTATCATCACATCAATTTAAAAAAACATTTAACTGCTGTTTTTATCTTTTTGGCCAGATGGTAAAGATCCAAGGTCCAGAAAAAGAATAATTATAAGCAATACAAATTATTAAAATTTCATAGAAGCAAACATAACCTCCCTCACCAAAATATGCCAGAAGTATTACAAAAAGAAAGTGAAAAGGGATAGAAATGTTCCAGCCCCTGATACTTTAGATTTCCTTCTGTTGCACAGTGACATCTGCAGGCAGAGTTAGGAAATTAAAGCAGGTTGTCATCTTTCACACTTGTCTGCCTTTAAACAGCGTTATACTTAAAAATGAGGCTGTGACAAACATCCGTGTGTCTGCAACACACGTTTTGATAAACCTGTTAATAGATTACATATATGATTTGCTTTTAATTGCTTCAGTAATGAAGACAAAACAAAATTAAAGTCTACAGCCATTGTAGCAGCACTGCAAGGCTGATCTCAGAGCTAAATGCTAATATGTTAATATGCTAAAATATGCTACTGAGCAACAAACACAAAGTACAGCTGAGGCTGATGGGAATGTCATTAGCTTTGTGCGTTTGACCCTCTGCACATTCCTAATGTCAAATGCCCTTTCTAAGCAGCGGACGGATCCTGTCACCTGGAAAAAGTATGATACGGGCTAGAAGCAGTGAATGGAAGAGAAGCACGATATTAACACAAATACAAACCTGATGCAATGCGTAGCTCAGCAGCACTATGGCGTAGTAGTAAAGCGGGAACCCTCCGTCATGCTTCACGCTGGGCGTCCACCACACCAACAGAGCGTAACCCAGTCCTATGAGCAACCTGCAACCACAAACAGCAAAACTCTGTCAGCATTTAGTTTGTTGAGTGTGTGTGTGTGTGTGTGTGTGTGTGTGTGAATGGGTTTGTGAGCCTGTGTGTGTTACAACCTAAAAGGGAAGGCCTTGTAGAAGACATCCAGAGGTCTGGGCCCTGCGGTGTATTTGCTGATGATCACAGGTAGTAGGATCTGCAGAGGCACCATGGGCACTGCCAGCAGTGCCAGCTGCTCCTTGGGAACTCCGGCCTCCACCAGCTTCAGGCCCGTCACCGCATCTGCTGCCGAGAACCCAATCTGAAACACAAGGAAAAGACGCAGGAGAAATCTTTCATTTCACTTTGGATATGTGTGTTCAGCATTTGTGTTCAGTGCATAAGCAACACTTTCAAAGTAATATTTCAGAAGTAAACCAAAAATGTTTCACGTAATGCTCAAGTACTTTGGCGGTGAGGAGCAGGGAACAAAAGGTGAAGACTGTGGGCATCTTGATGATAGAGAACAGCAGCTTGTAGGTTTCCATGACGCCCTGCGTTTCCTCCTGGACTCGCGGCTTTCCTTTGCCCTGCTCATTTTCACTTTTCATGATGGCTACCAAAGTCGTGGAAACCAGGAACACAATTCCCCAAAAAAACAAGAACTCTGCAGCCGGAGAACAGAAAGCATTAGAAAATTACACTTAATTCAACTAAAAATGACTGCTCTGTTGTAAAGTGTCAAATAAAAAAATAAAAACCCTCTGTGAGGTCAGGGGAAACACATACCTGACAAGGTGACGATGCCTGTGTCCTTGGGCTCGACTCTGAGGTATTTGTTGCAGAAGTCTGCAGACTCCAGAGCCAGAAAGAGCACATTTCCCAGGAAGTATCCCGCTGTCTGGCCCACAGAGTTGCATGTAGAAGCATATCCCACATTCTCTCTGGATAACATAGTCAGGGCCCAGCCATCTACAGCTATGTCCTTAGAAGCAGAGAAGCCACAGAAATTGGAGGACAGGATGAAAAACCAACCGAATTGAATGTAAATTATCTTCCTGAATGTGTGTTAGTGTCCCGGTGTTTGCGATTGCCTACCTGTGTGGCTGCGAGGAAGGCAAGCATAAAGAAGACCGCAGTGAGTGTCACCACCTTCGGTCCTCCCTCACTTTGCATCAGGGAATTGACCGTCCCAGAAAGGTAGAGCATGAAGAGGCCCAGCAGGTACTGTGTGGGCACCAGCCAGGATTTTCTGAAAAATGTAATAAATATAATCAGGAAGAAGATACCGTATAGGGGGAAAAAAAGAAGATTAAAACATCAACATAAACAGTATGCGTGTGTCCTTCTTACCGTCTACCAAACCTGCTGAAGTAGAGAGCGTCCACCAATGGTGCCCATAAGAGTTTGAGACTAAATGGCCAGAAGACAAAGCTGAAGAAGGCTTGGTCTTTGTAGCTGATGCTCTTACTCTGTAAGATCAGTGGGATGCTACCTGCCAGTCCCAGAGGAATCCCTTGCAGCACATACAGGAACAGCAGAAGCAAAACGTTCCCCAACTCGCCACGGATCCCCGGCCGGACCCTGTGCCTCCTGTCCTGCGTGTGCATCACTTGGATGAGACCATCCCCTTCCTCTTCCTCTTCCACTTCTGGTTCAGAGGCGCTCGTCTCTCCCCTGTCCATGCCCCTAATGTTGTCAGAGAAGAGGGTGGTACCCGCGATTTTCCTCTGCCGTCCGTTCTTGTGCGTCATCGAATTAGAGTGCTCCATGTTGGAACAGTGGGCATCAAACCCGCTGTGCCCTCAGCAAATCTGCACAAAAAGAATACAGGGAACTATTGAAGCAGCAAAATTGACTGCATGGCGGCCATGAATATTTTCCATCATTTGAATCCCATTAAGATTGTTATCATTGCTGTTTGGAAGGCATAGCCGCAATAGCAAAGGTACAGAATGTGACATGCGGACAAGCTGTTAAAAGCAAGAATAAAGATACAATAATCAAATGGAATAAAGTAGGATACAATATTGAATAGAAAGGTTTGTGTCATGGTAGAAAACAGCCAAACAGGATGAGTGGAAACACATTCAGTGAACTACAAGCAATGGCATGTTGATTATGCATGAGCAAAAGCAGTCAGCATACCGGTCCCAGGAGTTTCCAACTGACTAGAATCTTAAAAAGCAGACTCATATCATATGTGCACACACTTCCAATGACACGATAAAAGAACATATACATACACAGAAACTTGTGCAAAAGAAAAGAAAAAAAAGTGTCAAGTCATTATTGCAGTGAAAGATGACGGTGACACTTCCAGAGGCCAACAAATCGATCCAGGATTATGTTGCTTAGAAATGAGAATTTGTAGAGCTTTATAATTCATACTATCTAATATAGTACAAGGGAACAACTAAAAACGGACTGTCCAGTGTGAAATAAGCCCTAAACTAATGCAATGTGTCCGCCCACTCACTGCCCACCGTTTCAAACAGAAAGCAATCAAGGCTATATGTAGACGATAAATCAATTAATGTGTTCACCGTTACTTTCAGCTGTCGCCTAAAACAATCCCCAAATGTTACTTTACGTTATCCTAAACGTAAAAGACAAGCACAGTAAAATGATTACATGAATAGTTTATAGAACACACAGAGACGTACAAAGGACATGCGTGAGATGAAAAGGTAGAGTGAAATCACACAAGCATTAAGATGAATTAATGTATACCTGAAGATAATAACAGCATGCCGAATGTGTAATGTCAGATCGGAGAAGAAGAAAAAACACAAACGGCTGAATTACAGAGCGAATCAACGGGGAGACGATTTTCATTCTATGCTCATGCAATTGCGGATTTGTGGCATCTTAATATTGGTAAGAAACACGAAAAAATCACTACCGTTTCACTCAGAACAGGTTACATCGATACACACAAACACAGGAGAAGAACCAGGAAGTGCGGCGTGTGCGACGTCTAAATGTGTCCGGCACCTACAGATGACGTGTCAAAGGCTAACTGACAGGGGTTCCGTTTCAGTATGTCACGTGGGGGAAAGAAAATACATTTTAAAAAGTCCCCTCTTGAGCTCATAATTAAAGTTTTTGCATCATCATCATCAACTGTAACAGCAAGGCAGACAAATGGTAATTTGATCAGTTTGCAAGTCTTTTTGGCTGAAATATACTATAATTAATCAGGGTGCATATTAATTAATTCATTGTGAAGTGTGAAGCCCAGAGCATTTTTTAAAAATTCATTATCATTTAAAGTCTATCATATTAATAATGTCTTGGGGATTTATTAGTAGCATTATGAGTAGTTATGGACAATTTTGTTTTCAAAATTAACCCAAAGAAGTTACATTTTTCCGAGAATACCGAAATCACATTCAAACATTCTCCTCCATCAAAAGATCTTATGGTAAAGGTCATGATGCCTCCACCCCATTTAAATAAGAGGTAATGAATAACGGGACGCTCTGCCTTGTGGTTTTTATGAGTGCACGTGAAGCTGCTTATTCACACCGAAGGCATGTGACAACATACAGGCATATTTGGGTGGATCATCATGTGATAACAGGAGCTCTTGGAAGCTACAGTTTTAAACCATGTGAGAGGGCGTCAATCTGCCACAACGTCTCCTGATAATAATGCAGAATCAGAACAGAGTATATTATTGTACTTACACCATGGTCACTAACCACATTAGATAGGCTACGCTCCTATTGTTCGAAGAAACATCCTTTTAAAAAATATATCTTTAACTTATTTTCACCAACAATGCAAACTGGACATCTGCTTAGGGCCCTCGAAGGCTCCATATTCATGATGTCTCGGTTGGTTTGTGTTGATCTGATTAACTGCACATTTGTTTGTGAATTTGCACCAATGACAGGCAAAATGTCAACATGTCTGCATGCCTTGTAGATATGAGCTTTGTCAAAACATACATGGTACATGATATTCCTAAAATAAATGACCAAAAGCAAAAGGTCAACAGGGACACAGATCAGTTGTGCTTTGTTGATTCACTGAACAGGAAGTACGGCTTTAATGGTTAGTGTTGTTTGTGCACTGGAGAGAATAGGTTATAGTTTGACTGGTTATAGATTGACACCCACCAGTCAATCAGAAATTAGTATTATTCTTATTATTCATTATTCATTATACACGTAACAATTGTGTTATAAAGTTTCATTACATTTTCCACAGGATGGCGCTGATATGATCTGAGTAGCAGAGCCCAGTGGTTCTCAACCTTTGTTTATGTGCCTTCAGATGTTTTATTATCCCATCACAGGCACGTTTGTTGAGCTTTTTGTTTTTACCTCTGAACCTGCGATTCATATGAATAATTGTTCATTATTTATCTTGCGTTCTTTAAGAACTGTGGTTCCCAGACCTTTCCTGTTATGCTACTTTTTGAAATTTGGGGAAAAAGACGAGTGAGAACCATGCAGTTAATTCACAGGAAACATTTTGACTTGTGGTTGCAGGAAATGCACAGATGGAAGTAATAATTTGAATGAAGGCTCTGTTCCAGCAATCATCCAAATGATATGCCACAATTAATAGTGTAAATAGATGTGCCCTCATGGGCCTTGTACAAAATGGACTTGGATACAAAATGGAATGGATATTTGACACTTGAAATTATGTTTTTGCTGTTACATTGCTCTTTAGCTTTCAGTAAAGCAGGATGAATGTTTCTGAGAGAATGCAAGAATCTTTATGTCGGAAAAAATATGGATACCGCAACTACATTATTATTAGCTAAATAAAGTAATAAATGGAAATGGCATTGGCAAACACAAAAGACACCTAATATGTGGCTTTTGTGTTATGAACAATGAGCCTTGAGGTAAAAAGAAATGGCGAAACGAAAGCTTGTGTAACATATAGTAGAGTAGATGTGTTAAAGTACAGGGGGCTCCTCTCACATACTTGCTGCCTGTGCCTGACAGGAGTCTGAGGTATGAGGCATTGTAGACTCATTGTGATGTAGAAAAGGACTTTCTTCCTCATAGGATATATTTTACTTTGGGCGATACGACCACATATAAAGTGAGACTATATAAATGTGTCTATTGTAAGAGAGAGCAATCCCCTTAATGCCACCTGCTTGTATTCGGATATTATTGGCACTGTCACAAATACGTGAACCGGACTATTTTATGATGATTTTGAATGTATAAGATTAAGTTCAGATTAGGTAATTGGTCAAATATAGAATATGAGATGAATTCACTGGATAAACCAACAACAAAAAAACAAAAAAAAAAAGGATATTACCATCTGTTTTCTTAAATCTACATAAGTTGTCCAGAAACATGTGCATATTATGATCAATATTCACACTGCAACATCAAATAAATTATAGCATGTGTGAGACAAGTTATTTATTCACATGACTGTGCCCCTGCCCTAGCACACAGGTATGTCTTTAGCTGAGAGATGTCAGTAAATTTAAAATACAAATAAATTGTAAAAAGAAAAGAAAACAATTCTTGCGGTTAGGGATCGGGAAATATCCTGGAAGATGGGACGATTACTAAAACACCTTGCTATTAAACTCCATCTCATATTCTATATAAACGTTTAAAACCCAATTGCCACCACTATTTTTGAACACGGTCAGTCAGATTTGACTGTGCCGTCTAAGCCCAGCCCTCTTGGGGCCCCTGTTCTTCACTCTCATTCCGTGGGATTTAACTTTGCGCTCCACCCCATGGCACGTTCATTTAGTCTGTTCCCCCGCTGTGAAAGTTATTCCCTGCCGGAGAGTCTGTGACAGCCCATCTCCAAACCTCCACAACCCAAATCTGCTTTTGAAACAGTAGTTGGCGTGCTGAGCCAGGAGCTAACCAGTAGCCCTCTCTCTCTCTCTCTCTCTCTGAGACCTGGGACACCGAGGCGAAGGGGAAAGCTCATTCCACCACACGGCAGTTCTCCATGGCTGTGTGCAACGGAGACAGCAAGGTCAGTGGTACGGGGACGACCCGCTGCTTTCGGTACTTTGTAACCCGGTTGACCGGTTCCCTGTGTGAGGATTCCCGGTGTAGTCCCCCCCCCATACCCCCCGGTTAATTACGGCCTGTGTGTACCTCCAAAGGGGGGAAAGTTAGAGTGCATGCAGCGGTATCCCCGGCTCTGCCGAGGAGCTCCGAATACGCTTTTGCCTGTTGCAGTATTACATGAACACGTTGCTGCTCGTAGCCGCACAGGACATCTCAATTACGAGTATCCGAAGTCTTTCACACGTTTAAACTCTAGTCGTGGCTGCCCTCTCCCCATGGTGGATCACTCCCCGAGACCCTTCGCCTCCACGCACCGCGTGGGTTTTTAGCATAGCTCCGCTAACTTAGCCAGCTGCTCTGCGGGACGTGCTGCTAACACGCTAATGGTGATTACTGCTGTTTATACTGCCCGTGACCTAGCATGCTACACGGGATGTCTGTTAGCTAGCTCGAGCCCGATTTGTAGGGAAAGTACTACGAACCGAAAGTCGTGTATTGTGACTGTTGGGGTTTTCATTTTGTAAAGTGATATTGAGCCCACGTTAGTTTATTATACTCGGCTGCCTGTCACATACTTGAAGCCAACGGACGTTAACTGACAGCCTGGCTAACGTCGTCACGAAGCTAGAAAGAGCCAACTGGCGGTTAACGTTCTGTTTTCTGACAACAGGAGCCACTAATGGATGTGTTATCCGCTGATTTGGTAAAGTTTGCTGTGAAACTGTCGTTTTTTTGTTGTTGTCTTGATGCGACAATGTGTTTTTAACGTTAATACGCCAGCTGAAACTAAAGACGACACATCTGAGGTGATGCCTAATGCAGGTTTGTTTTTAGAAAACATCTACAGCGGAAGTGTCTCGACAAACCACGTGGGATGTACCCCGTTTAACATTTTTTTAGATAAATTGTCTATCAGTGATCTGACATCTCTCTAGTTATTGTACTGACAATTGCTTCCCAATCTTAGAGATGTGCTTAAATTAAAAAACAATCCATACTTAAGTTATGTCAAATATAACAGATAACGAGCCTTTGACTGACTTTTAGGTTTCATGTGATTCTACTGGAATCACATGAAACAAGAGTTGACTGTCTGTGGTCAAAGCTCACATGTCCATAATTATGTTAGGCTTCATTGGGTCACATTTTCCACGGGGATGTCTGAAGTGGAGGCGAGGAGGAATGGGTTACCTTACAGCCACCAAACTGTCGACGTTAAGGACGGAATTAGGGAATAACTTTCTCTGTGCTTGTCAAAATCATTCAGTAACTACTTGTGTGCATGAGAGACTATATGTATGTACTTTTTTGCCCGCTCAGCTCAACACAAGCCCTTAAATCAAGACTGTGTGTGTGTGTGTGTGTGTGTGTGTCCACAGCTGGAGATCAGCAGCACAGAGCAGAATGGATCATGTGAGGGGGCGGTGGCGATCCTGGATGCTGGGGCCCAGTATGGCAAGGTGATTGACAGACGGGTGCGGGAGATGTGCGTACGCTCTGAGATCCTCCCTTTGGAGACCCCGGCCTTCGCCATCAGAGAACAGGGCTACAGGTACAGATATGAGAAGCATATGAACCAGATAATGTTTTTTTTAATATTGCATTATATTATTGTTATTACATGATTCTGTCATTGTGGAAGTGTTTTATAATAAATTTTTGTCTTGATTTGTTTTCGCTCTGTTCCCCTTCTTAGGGCAATCATTATTTCAGGAGGTCCCGCTTCTGTGTATGCAGAAGATGCCCCCTGGTTCGACCCTGCCATATTCACCATAGGAAAGCCTGTCCTTGGGATTTGCTATGGGATGCAGGTATCTATGAGCATGCATGCATACACAGTACACCTCTGTGATGGGAGGACTTTATAGTGGTTAGGCATGTGTTACCAGCTGAGGGAGAAGATAGCATTACTTGCTACATTTTCCCAGCTTGCCTGGAAACTAAAATCAGCAGCCATCCATTCCCTTCTCATTTCTCTAGACAGCTGGCAGTTATCTTTGTAATCACACTGACATGTCATCTTTGTGTCAAAGTGTTAACTTTGCTCTGCGTGTGTCTTTCAGATGATGAACAAAGTTTTTGGCGGCACAGTACACAAAAAGAGTGTCAGGGAAGATGGCGTGTTCACCATTGGACTGGACAACACGTGTTCTCTCTTCAGGTAATATGGTTGCTCAAGAACATTTGAATCAGATTCTTACACATACTTGCATTTTTAAACATATTGAGAGTTTGTGGATGAGGACAAAACATACAAATATACTGTGCATAAACAAAATGGTGTAATGCACACTGAAGAGTTGAAATTAGTACGTGGAAGGAGCATCTAGGGTCGGGCCCTCTCTCTGCATGTGGCTGCAAAGGAAGGGCAAATGGAGTTGATCTGACATGACTTTAACCTATTGAAGATAGCCAATGTTCCTCAACCCTAAAAATATGCATTCGAAATAATCCCTTCTTGATCAGTCAGCAAACTTACAATACCACCTCTTCGCTTAAATAATGGAGGACAAATTGTTGTGGGCTGAATAAAAATTAAAAAAAAACTGCTGTTCAACAGGTTTGTCCCAGTGCCATATTTACTACATAACTTGCAGAAGCAGTCCGGCAGTCACACATTTCCCCCTGGTTGTTACACAAATACTGCAGAGTCTAAAATAGATGTCTGCAGTCTTTTATTACGGTCTGCCTCTCACTCTTAACTTGCATGCACCCAGCGAAAGCAGGCCTGTACACATTTAACATTGAACACCGCATATCTTCCTCTGACGTCGATGTGTGTGTCTATCTTCTCAGGGGCCTTCAGAAGGAGGAACTGGTCCTGCTGACCCACGGAGACAGTGTGGATAAAGTGGCCGATGGCTTTAAAGTGGTGGCCCAATCGGGGAACATCATTGCCGGTGAGGAGCATGCGAAATGAGCTGTGACCCGTCATTAAAATAATCTAAATTTAGATTGTGGTTATAGACTCACACGCAGGTCTCAAATAAACACCTGTATTTGTTTGTTTTTGTTAGAAAGCATACAATACTGTATATATGTATACACATCTGACACTAAGAATACTAAGTCTATATTTTGAGTTTTTCTTTTTCAAATCTATTAAAAATCCTAATTGTGTGTCATTCAAAGAGGATAAATAGCAATGTTAACAGTCCTTCACCACATCTGATGTACCCACCAGGGATTGCTAACGAACAGAAGAAACTGTATGGGACACAGTTTCACCCTGAAGTCGACCTGACCGAGAGAGGCACTGAGATGCTGCGTAACTTCCTGTTCGAGATTGCAGAATGCACCAGTAATTTTACCGTGCAGAACCGCCAACAGGTCTGCATCGACGAAATCAAACAAAAAGTCAACAAGTCTAAAGTGCTGGTGAGTAAAACTGCACAAAGTTTCATGATTGTGTGTTCTAATCCAAACATTTCTAGGGCAGATGACTTAAAAAAAGAAAGAAATTAAAAAAGAAAACAGCAGAAAAAGGAACAAAATAATTTCTCAGCACATTTGAACCAACAATGGGAGATCATTTGACTGAAGTCAAAAGCTGGGTTGCTGGTTGTGATATTTAGTAGGCACTCATGAAGTTGTGACAGCAGCAGCAGCAGTGAGAAGCAAAGTAGAACCAATTAAACTCTCAAATTAAACCCTGTTTTATCTGAAAAGAGGTAGTCGACTCCCTGAGCGCCTTCTAACTGGGCTTCATCTCAAGGGATTGTGAAAGCGATAAATGAGTGGAAGAAATGACCTCAAGGCACATTATTTATATTTAAAGAAATAGTTGCATCCTCTGTTTCTTATTCTTGAACTACAGTCTCAGTGATACATGTTTCATGATCTGTACGTCGTCGTAGTGGCTCCTGTCGTCCATTTGGATGTGAGTCACAAGTTAGTAGTCAGCTAATATAAGTAAAGAAGTGTCTTGGCTGTAGTCCTTTTCTTTTTGATTGGGTTGAAAATGCCTAATATTTTACAGGCTGCTACCAGACAAAACACCAGAAACAGTCAAAGACAACATGACCAACGCATTGAGAGTCTAACGAGATTAGACATGTAGTTGTTTAGCGAGCGAGACCGAGTTAGAGAGAATTCCTCTGTAATCCAGCAGAGGCTGGATGCTGCTCAACTACGTGTCTGCACAGCTAGTGACTGTTTCTAATGTTTTATTCAGGTGCTGCTGAGTGGTGGAGTAGACTCAACCGTTTGCACAGCTCTCCTCAACAAAGCGCTAAACCCGGACCAGGTGATAGCAGTTCACATCGACAACGGCTTCATGAGGAAGAGAGAGAGTCAGAGTGTGGAGGAGGCCCTCACCAAGCTGGGCATCAAACTCAAAGGTAGGGAGCAAAGTCCTGGTGTTCTATATGAGTTGGGCTGGTACAATGAGACCTTACACGTGAAGGGAGTGCATCCTTTATACTTGTTATTACAGTTTATAGATGGAGGGTTACTTTAGTAATCCTTTTTGCTACAGCAGCAATTATACAAACAGGTATGCAATGAACAATGCACAATATATACAAATAATAGAATATCAAGAAAAATGCACAGTATCTACAAAAAGAATAATACTATTTAATTAAATTAACTAACAAAACCAAACAGTGCAAAGATGTGGCCAAACAAACAACAGTGTAACTGTTATCGTTGAGTGATTGATTTGGTCAGAGGGGATTTATTGTAAAGTGTTATTGCAGTGGGCAGGAAGGATCTCCTGTATCTGTCCTTGGAACTTGGATGGGTCTGTTGTCCCTGCAGTAAGTGGTGAAGAAGGTGGTCCGGGTCCAATATGGATAATAATTTCTTCAGTGTCCTCCTCTCCACCACCTTCTCCAGACTGTCCAGTATGCAGCCAATGATGGAGACGGCCTTCTTGGGTAGTTGTCCATTATATTTGACAGACTGTAGACAAAATAACTAATTGGTATCCAAATGCAATCATTCTTTTTCTGCTCTATTTAGTGGTGAACGCAGCTCACACCTTCTACAACGGAACGACCACCCTCCCCATCTCTGAGGAGGACAGGACACCACGAAAACGCATCAGCAAGACTTTGAATATGACGACCAACCCAGAAGAGAAAAGGAAAATCATTGGGGATACATTTGTCAAAGTGAGTATTTGGTCTTAATCAATTATGACATGCAATATGTTGTCAGTTATCACATTGTCAGCTCAGCTGAATTCTTGACTGCACATATGCCTGTTCACATCTGCCAATATTGCTGGTTTATGTTTTCTTTAAGTTACTGCTCCACTGTTGTATCTGACGTTTTGCATTCCGTTGCTTCACAGGTGGCAAATGAAGTTATAGGAGAGCTGAATCTGAAGCCTGAAGAGGTTTTCCTGGCCCAGGGTACCTTGCGGCCCGATCTCATTGAGAGTGCATCCCATCTTGCCAGCGGCAAGGCGGAAGTCATCAAAACGCATCACAATGACACTGAGCTCATCCGCAAACTCCGAGATGAGGTACTGCACATATACACATCCACACAAATACTAGGAGGACGGCTAACAGCTAAACATCGTTCACTTTTTTTTTTTTTTTTTTAAATTAAAAAATGTATTTCTACATCATCCACCATTTCCTTGAAAGGCCTTCTTCAACAGTTGTTCAGTGTCTCGAAGGAGCACTGATTCTTCATTCATCCTCATCCTTATGAGCTGTTTACGGCTCACGTTCTATTTGTTTTTGTTTCGCTCAGCCCACTTTCATATCAACGCACAACAATGCAACACCTAAGAATATAATGCTTTAATGCTGATTCCACGCCTTTGTGATCCTCCAGGGAAAAGTAATCGAACCACTGAAAGATTTCCATAAAGATGAGGTCAGAGCGCTGGGGAGAGAACTGGGCCTGCCAGAGGAGATTGTCTGCCGACACCCTTTCCCTGGCAAGTACCAAACACGTGCCAATGATGTGACCGTGCTGACAAAAGAGATTATTCATATCATGTTTAGTGATTTCTTTCTACCATTTTTCTCCTTTCTTCTGTCTCTTTCTTCTTGTACTCGTTTACCTAATTCAATCAGACGGACTCAAAACTGTCCTCACGTTGCTTTCATATTTGCTAACAGAAAGTGCACCTCCTCTCTGCTTTATTTTTTAGGTCCGGGTTTGTCCATCAGAGTGATTTGTGCAGAGGAGCCCTACATCTGTAAGGACTTTGCTGAAACTAACAACATCCTCAAAATCATCACAGACTTCTCTGCAAGTGTCAAAAAGGTCAGATTAATACAGAGTCATACAAATCATATAACGGATATCTGTTATGTGTTTTAGGGAAATGGCATAAACAGGATCATAATTCATATGTTTGCAACTAATGGCAGGAAATGAACCACTGCTAATATGGCTCTTTTTCTGCAGTTTGTATGATGCATCCACATTTTTGTATACACATTTGATTACTGCTCGCTGAAAACAACCCTTGTGGCTCACAGTAAATTTCCTGATGACAAATATTAGAGGTAGTACATAGATCCAAACAAACCAAAGATGGATGGAGGATTGCCACTTCCAATACATCCAGGGGAGACACCAAGTATTCCAAAAAAGTCACTAAAGTGCTGTAAGGGAATAAAGAGTGTGGACTTTATATGTATTACTGTGTATTGACCCATCATCATGTTCCCTGCAGTTATTGGCAACTGTTCATTTTTCACACAAACTAGCAATAAAGATGCATGATTTTGAAGTTGAAGTTTTACATGATGATTTAATATTCTCTCTCTCTCCCCTCCAGCCCCATGTCTTGCTGCAGAGAGTCAAGTCATGCATATCAGACGAGGAGGAAGAGAAGCTCCTGCAGATCACCAGCCTTCATTCACTCAATGCCTTCCTGCTGCCCATCAAAACTGTCGGCGTCCAGGTAAACTAGCTTCTCAATCAATTCCTCAAATCCAACCAAAACGCTCTGAATGTGTGTGCGTTGTCTTTTTGCTGTCCCGCAAAATCTGGTAAGATGGGCTTTTCTGACAATTTGTAGGGTCTACATCTTCTGTCTCGCATGATGTGAGTAATGCTTCAGCTGACGTGCAGCCCCAATGCTTTAATCTGCAGTCAAAACAGTTTGAAAGCAGACCTGCTACAGTGGCTTCTTAAAGGCCCAAGTGAAAGTTAAAGAGGACAGTTTGTAGGTTGAGCCAAACATAGCTCGTTTGTTTAGGAGTTGTTGGATTCACATGTATGCCGAGGGTTCAAATGTCTCTAGAACTGCAGCTGAATGTTTAGAGGAAGCGTGAACCGGTGTGTCTCACTACTGCCGTTTGTCTCGCTGTGTTTTAACTATAATTTAGTTGTTAACCACGAGGCATACTCACCCACACAAAGCCTCTTGGTTACTTTATTTTTGACTTGTTTGTGTGTCTCTTTCTCTTTTTTTCTTCTCCTTTTTCCCCCTATCCAAGGGATCGGTCTGTTGTAAATATTGTGACATGTTTTAGTTTCTCCCTCAACTTCTCTGTGGCTAGACATGGCAAACACAATTTTCCAGTAATTCATATGGACCTGTACTGTTTCACAGTGACTATGGGCGTGTCCTAGTATTTCCTGTTTGAGTTTTAAATCACCCATAACCTCAAATTGTGGGGCAGACAGGAGACTGTGGACACACACAGGCAGCGTTTATTTCTGGGGAATTTGTTGAAAGTGACAGATGTGATATGTACACTTTATTTGAAGAAACTTCACTGTTTTATTATTTTAAAAGGGAATGTTTGGAAGTTGAAACATTTGTTGCAGATTTGTGTTATCTTGTTTTTTTGTTTTTCTAATAAGCCTAATTTAGAAATGACTGTAAAAAAAAGACATCTTCTGTCTCAGGGGGATTGCCGGTCCTACAGTTACGTGTGCGGTATCACAAGTAAGGAGTCGCCACACTGGGAATCTCTCATGTTCCTGTCCAGACTCATCCCTCGCATGTGCCATACTATCAATAGGTAATACACCGCTTTGCTGTTCATCGCTCCCCAGTTATAGGCCACATTAGACACTGTGTGTATTCAGTTGACACTCACCCATTCATTCACGTCTCTCTCTCTCTTTTTTTTTTTTCCAGAGTCGTGTATGTGTTTGGCTCTCACTTGAAAGAGCTGCCAACAGACATTACCCCGACCTTCCTGACCACAGGCGTGCTGAGCACACTCAGACAGGCTGACTTTGTAGCTCACTCTATCCTTAGAGAGTCTGGTAAGTGTTTCTGTGTGTGTGTGTATGTGTGTATAGCCAAGTGGTTATAGACCTTTTTTAATTCAGCCAGATGTATTGAAGGATTACAGATTATTAGTATGTGTGAGCAACTTGAGAAAATGCAAAAGAAACCACTCAAATGCAACTACAGCGCTATCTTAACAATGTAGCCTCTCTTAATATTATTACGGTATTAATATGTCTGCATACTTGCATCGACATGAGGAATTTAACGTTTCCCCAGAGGCAAACCACGTACTGGTTTTTGTGATGTGTCTCTTCTCGACTGTCTCAGTAATTCAGGGTGGATTTAAAGATCATTTTGCCCACATTTGATATTGTATAAATGATCCATAGGAGTATGTCAGCCTTTTTGCTTCATTAAAATATTTCAAAAGCCATTTTTGCACATTTGTTAGGTTATGGCCTCAATATGTAATACAGACAGACATGATTTAATTCATCTTAAAAATATATATATATATACACATTTTTAGATTCAGTCAAAGACAGTGAAGCTACTTGTGTTTGTTTGCGAACATGTTGTTTATAGCGGCAATGAGAACATGTTCTCTCTTACAGGCTATTCCAGGAAGATCAGCCAGATGCCAATCATCTTGACCCCCCTGCACTTTGACCGTGACCCTTTGCAAAAACAGCCATCCTGCCGACGCTCTGTGGTGGTCCGCACCTTCATCACCAGCGATTTCATGACCGGCATCCCTGCCACGCCAGGCAACCATATCCCAGAGGAGGTATGCCATGATTCAAGCGCTCTACTTCCTCTTGGCGTTATCTGACCCTCATGGATACTAACCTCTGTTAAGGGCTTTGAGCATCATCAGCCCCAGAATGATTTAAATATTGTTTTCTCTTTTACTTGTTCAAAGTTTTAAGAGTCGTTTGTCTTGTTTTTCCGCAGGTGGTGCTGAAGATGGTAAATGAGATCAAGAAGATCCCGGGCATCTCCAGAGTCATGTATGATCTGACCTCCAAACCACCTGGCACCACAGAGTGGGAATAAAACACAGCATGATGTTATACAGATAGGACTCACACACACACACACACACGCGCACGCACACTCACACACAATGCACAAACACACTCAACAGATCTCAGAGGACTGGTGAATCCCCCCTCCCCCCCCACATCTCCCCTCCTCCCGCCTCCCTCTCTCTTCAACATTCCCACGGAAGGCAGACCTTACTGTGACGGGCGCACATGCAAAGGTGTTTCTACTCTGCCCTCCCCACCACTCCTCCCTGGTCTTAATATTTTTGGCGATAGGGATTGATTGATTACTGTTGGTTATTGATAATATATCGTCACTTTTGATCCACGTACATCAATGTATTTCCTCTCTATGATGAAAATGTCAATTGCTGCTTGCTGTTTTTAAGTTCAACCATTAAAGTCAAGTGGCAAGAGGCTGTGAAAAGCTCAGAAGGTGAACTTTGATGTTGTGCCTCCGGTTGCATTAAGGGACGAGCTAAACACGAAAACTAGCAAGTAAGTGTCACGAACTGAAAGAGTTCCAGCAATTGTTTTCTGCCTTTTTTTTTTTTTGTCGGATATGTTTTCGTTTCACAGTTGTAGGTCAGACTATCTTCTCTCTTTGTTCATTTTCAGTTACTGCCTGTATACTGTGCTATGAAAAAGGTTGTCTGTTTTTAAGGTAAAAAAACAAAACGGCAACCTATGTGACCAATCAATAATTTTTAAGCTTTCTGTTTTGCCAAAAGTAAAATCTGCCGTGATGATATATAACATTGTGGGCTCCTCTTGACGATCTTCTCCAGGCTACATTAGTTGACAGCTCTTGACTTGTTGCTGTGCCACGGTGGACAGCGGACAACCCGGGATTAGCTCCAGTTTGGTGACTAGTGTGCAGGACGCCAATACGACGGGCTACTTTGTATGTGCCTGTTCTGTTGTTTTTGTTTATTTCTTAATGTGACTCGACCTGGACTTCAATGTACCCGGAAAAGAGGATATAACACTGTTTCTCTTCATGCTGCAATATGTATGCTTTTAATGAAGAATAAACATGACGAGGATTAACTATTAGCAAAATTATAAGTACAGTAGAGTTTATAACCATTGTGTACATTGCAATTGTCTTTGTATCATTATTTGGCTGCTCTTTTGTTGTGCAGGGGCAAATTTTTGCACATTTTGTCGTCTTTTTAATTTGTCCACCCATAAAGAAAGCCTTGGTGCAGAATCTTGCATCCAGTGGCAACTTCAGCTTATTTAAGTGTGTCACTGCGTAGAGTCAAAGGTCAGGTTGTCTGTTACCATCTCTCCACTGCCTCAAAAAGGCATTGACTGCTTAATTAATTTTCTGTTGTCAAAACATTAAGCACATCATAATCTCTAGTCTCGTCATTTAGTCCTCAGTAAATACAGTGCTCAGGTTTAACTGAGATTTTAAAAGTGTATTGTACCCCGATGGAGCAATTTCACTTGGTTCTCATGGCTCCATAATTTGTCTTTGTGCCTCTCATTCTCTGTTTTCTCCTTAAAAATACCCTTAATGCAAAATGAAATGTTTTCCTAACTTGTCTTAACTGCTATTGGTGTCCCTCTGTTCGGCCTTTTATACACGTGTTTTCTGTTGCATATGTCTCCATAGAAAACAACCGCTTGATAATATTGGACACACAATTTCGTATTTGGATTTATCGATAAGATTAAGTTATGCAATTTAATTTCTTTTTTTTTTTTGGGTGGGGAGGGTGATTTATTATTTTTATTCAACTGCGCTCATTCTCCTTAGTAACGTGCCTCAAACCAAGCCACTGCATGCAGGTTCAGCTATGATAACATTTGTACAATGGAAAACTGAGCTTTAATAAAGATCTCCATGTTGAAACTTGTCTCTTCTTTAATGAGCAGTTTATCTCTTCATTCATCAACTTAATTTCTAATGATTTTCATATCCATAGTTTTTCTTCCCACAGTTGGAGAGTATCTCTTTAGAGTACACGACAACGGCAAAATAGTGGAAATCAAAAGCACCTTTCAAGTAAATTAAAGCTTACTAGTTGATTGATTCAAGGGAGCCATTTCTAAACTAGAACAATATTAAAATGTGGATAATGGAGAACTCAAGTGAGGCATTGTAGAGCTTCTTTGACACATGTTACTTTTCCTAATGTTGCTCTTGCTATTTTTACTTTTCACTTGATTTATTTATAATATGTCTTTTGATTATGATCTAAATCCATACTTCATTCCCCGCTGCTTTTAACTACCCCCCCATTGAACAGACGGTTGAAATTATTCCACATGCTTCCATTGCAGCCTTTTGCATTATACATACCAACTGTAAATCACAGCCAGAATACAGAAATAATACCACAACAGTTTTCTTTAGCACTGGAAGCAAGTGGAGGCATTCTGCTTCTCTTTATTAGTTTAGAAGTCGTCACTCAAAACATACAAAAAGAAGACTAATCATGTGCCTCTTTGCAAATGTCCGCCTGCAACCGACCGTTAAAATAATTTCATTAGCGCTTTTTGTGAAGTACTGCACATAATTGACTCATCAGTATCGCTCGGATGTCTCTCACGAGAGAAGTCACAAGGACTCAATTGCACGCACACGCACTCTGAAGGTCATCGTATTATTTTGCCATTCCTGCTTTCTGTGTTTCAACTGCCCTCTAAAATAAATCCATGTAAACAGCTGTATTGTTGAGATGCGTTTAGACTGTAGTTCATTTGTGTGCAGCCGGCCCCTGTTACCCAGCAGAGGTCCCTCTGTGTGCCGGGGGTTCAGCTGTGTGCTTCTCCCCGCTGACTGAGAGACAAGAGCAGACAAGTTCAACCATCCATCAACACACGCTCAGGCCCACACTCGGGGGACGAGGCATGATTCTGGAACAGTAGCCGGGCTGTTAATCTGCAGAAGACTGTACGAGTTACCACATGCGGCTGCCAATTAACATGCGGCCTGTGGCATTTTATCCTCTGCGGCCGACCCGTGTCTGAGACTGATTTGTCTTTACAGGATGACAGAAAAAAGTTGAACAAAGAGAGAAATTGTTGTTTATTTTGAAATTAAATGTGTGCATGTTTGTACGGTCCAGGGACCAGTTTGTGCTATTGGAGGGAGAAAAAGAAAACAAGTGTGTTGCTGTTTGATTCACACATCATTTTATACACCGTGAATCAGAACATAATGCCTTGATAATTACTGAAATCATCTAAAATGAAAGTCCTTTTTGCCTATGTTTTTAACGAAGATGAATAAATCCTCATCCGGTGTCCTCCTCTTCGCGTTAGCTCTCAGGTTTCCCCCGTGCAGCATCCCTCCCTCGAGATACATACGCTTCACCTGTCACACTTTGCTGTCTGCCACAGCGAGAGCTCTCCCGACTCCTTCCTGCGCCCGCATAGCATGGAAATCGGTGGCTTTTTGCTTGGATTATGTGCCTTTTTGTACTTTTATACATCTCTTTCGGCAGAATCCACGTGCAAGCTGAAGGCCAAGTTCCAGTTGAGCGGCTACAAGGATGTAGACAAGAAGACGGTGGTCGTCGGGGGGATGTTTCCTGTTCACATGCGCATCGCTTCCAGAGATGCCAACACGTCAAGGGTGCCGGTCTCCTCGGGGTGTGAGGGGTGAGCTTCTAATTTGTCTTTTGTATTGGTTGTTTTCTTAGATAATCTCAAAGGCCTAATTAAGTGACACTATTTAATATTTTAGCCTCTGAATGATACATAAAAGTACTTAGGTGAGTATATGTTTCAACCTCACAGTGTGCTTCTGAGAACTCGTAACCTGATGATTTTACCATCGAAATCAAGAAAGAGCCGGGCAGCACCTCTGGAGGCCAATTAGCCTCAGTAGCCTATATTATCATGTTGACAGGCCTTTAGTCTGCAAACTGTCCTCTTGTGGCTAATTTAGGTAATAACACCAAGAGACTGAAACAGTCTGTGCACATCTTCCAGTCATGAAGTATTTTCATTTTGCACAACCTAAGTTTTTCTCAGCTTTTGCACAGTGTGTCCCGTTATCTCCGCTCTCTCCCACCACCCTCCAGGTTTAACTTCCGTACTTTCCGCTGGACCCAGACCATGCTGTTTGCTATCAATGAAATTAACAAGAAGACAGACCTGCTGCCCAACACCGACCTGGGCTATGTCATCTACGACTCCTGCTTCACCATCTCCAAGGCCGTGGAGGGCACCCTCACCTACCTGACGGGCCAAGACGAGGCCGTACCCAACTACCGCTGCGGGACCGGTGCGCCTCTGGCTGCTCTGGTGGGCGCTGGGGGCTCCGATCTGTCCATTGCCACGGCGAGGATACTCGGACTTTATCACTTCCCACAGGTAGGCCAGTGGTGAGGTAGAGGAAGACCAGATGGAGACAAGGAGGATGAACAAATAGAGTGAACAAGTGTAACGTGTGTGTCCTCTCCTCTGTCATCTTTAGGTCAGCTATTCGTCCACTTGCTCCGCCCTGGAAAGTAAGTTCCAGTTCCCCACCTTCCTCAGGACCATTCCCAACGACAAGCACCAGTCTACAGCTATTGCCCAGCTGGTGCTACACTTCGGCTGGACTTGGGTGGGCACCATAGCTGCCGATGACGATTACGGCAAGTATGGCATCAAAGACTTCAAGGAGCAGGTTGAGGAAGCCGGTGTCTGCATCTCCTTCTCTGAGACCTTGCCCAAGGTAACATCTTTTCCACATTTCCCTGTCCCTCCTGCAGTTCTGATCACACACTGTCATGAGACCAGTCTCGTAATACAATTTATTCCTGTTGAAAAAACTTCAGGTGAGTTCACAAGAGGACATTCGGCGTATAGCTCAAACCGTAGTTGAGTCCACGGCCAAGATCATTGTGGTCTTCTCATCAGACGTGGACCTCAGCCCTCTAATCTTCGAGTTGCTCCAGCACAATGTGACCAACCGCACCTGGATCGCCAGCGAGGCCTGGGTCACCTCCGCTCTCATCAACCAGCCTGGGGTGAATGCTCATTGGTTGATTGAACAGACATGAGGCAGATGCTTCACAGGCTCTACATCACAATTTGAGCTGAAGTTGACCATGTACATGTTTCTACCCAGGTGAACTCGGTGCTGGGTGGCACTTTGGGCTTTGGGGTGAAAAGGGCTGACATCCTGGGTCTTCAGCGCCATCTCCTGGATTTGGACCCCTATGCCAACCCGCTCACAGAGGAATTCTGGGAGACGGTGTGTTTATTAAGCTGTCTAGTTGGCCAGACTGTCACCATATCTGTCTCCACCCATCTATTGACCACAGGCGAAATCCGATTGAGACAAAATGTGGATGAACATTCTGTGGCAACGCTAAATGTCATACTCAAATCTAGAGAAAGTTTGTGACCTTATTTTTTTTCTTGTAGTCGTTCAACTGCACATTGGACTACAGCAAAGCGGTGAGGCAGGCCAAGCAGAGGGCCAAGGAGGTCAACGGCACGCTGTCCAGGGCAGCGAGGGGGGTTCCTGATGGGCTGTGCACAGGCAGAGAGCCTCTGGCACAGCTCAATAACACCTACTCTGATGTTTCCCAGTTACGAATCACCTACAGGTCAGTTCTCACTGGCCATATTGCGACCACAAGTATGAATTAAGTTTACCTTCAAGCTCCTATTGCTTCCAACATTAAAGTGGCAACACACCCACATTACAAAAAGTAGCATCAGGCCATGGAGATTGTTTTAGTTTATTGAGATTTTGAGATACCTGCCTATGAAACGCAACAGCTATGTATCCCTCTGGAAGCGCTGTTTTGGGAACTAATAATATAATATAATACACACGCAATAGGTGTTTTCCCTAAACTATCTGCAACACCACATAGAACTATGAGGAGAAAGATATTGTTATGTTTTAGCAATTTCTGTGAGCTAATCCTTTAATGATACGATCACTCTGATGTGCTATGATGGCCCGATTGATAATGGTGATTATGATGATGATGATGATGATGATGATGACGATGATGTAACCCCACAGTGTGTACAAAGCTGTGTACGCTGTGGCCAACGCCTTGCACAACCTGGAGCACTGTGAAGCGGGACAGGGGCCGTTCGTTGGGGGCAGCTGTGCTGACATCACCAACTTTGAGCCATGGCAGGTAAGCCTGCGCACGTGTGCGTGTGTGTGTGTATATGTGTGTGTGTGTGTGTGTGTGTGTGTGATTACAACTGTTTGTTTTACACGCACGTGTTTCCCTTAGCTGATGTACTACATGAAGAACGTGCGCTTCAAAGTGCCGCACACGGACGAAGAGATCTACTTTGAGGACGGAGATGTGAAAGGCGTCTATGACATCATCAACTGGCAGGTCGACAGCGACGGGGAGATCTCCTACGTCACTGTGGGATACTACAATGGCTCAGCAGCTCCAGAGGACAGGATGACCATCGTGAACAACTCCATTGTGTGGAACAATGACATGTTGGAGGTCAGCAGCATGTCGATCAAGACAGAGTTGAACTCTTCTAGATTACGATTAGTGTCACATGCATGCGTGTCTCTGTAAATCTGTGTGTGTGTGTGTGTGTGTGTGTGTGTGTGTGTGTGTGTTTTGCAGCCTCCTCGCTCAGTGTGCAGTGATAACTGCATGCCGGGCACCAGGAAGGGAATCCGACAGGGAGAGCCAGTGTGCTGTTTCGACTGTATTCCGTGCGCTGACGGAGAGATCAGCAACTCAACCAGTCAGTATACAGCCTCCAAACGGTTTCTTCATGAAAAGTCTGAACTTCTACTGAAATATAAACCTTCGTGAATCACGTTACTTTCAACACTTTTCACAAAGACATTCAAGACTAATGTTAGCAGAACCATACATCTGTTTTTGCTTCATTTAATAGCCTGAAACTGCTCAACTTAATCCCACTTGCCTGAAATCAAATGTAGCTGTGGCAAACTGGTGTACGCTTTACAATGCTATAATTTGGGGCAAATATGAAATAATCACAAAGTAAATGTGATTATGATATCTTGTAATACTTTAATACGCATTATTGAAAATAAGCACATTACCACAGGGAGGAAGCTGCGTTAATTTTGCCTCACAAAGATGCTGCAAAACTAAGCATGCTGTCTACAAAACCCAAACAAATAATACACTACAAAAGCAAGAACATGCATTATTGTACTCTCATATTCATTGACACGTCACATTGAAATGGTGCTCGATCAGGAATGTCTTCTGTCATGTTTTAGACGCCACTTGTATCTACTGGGCATCAGTTTCCAGACTAAGTCTGAGTTCCTCCCTCTCCGACAGATGCCCGTGCATGTATCCTGTGCAGTTACGAAGACTGGTCCAATGAAGCTCACGATACCTGTGTCCCAAAAATCATTGAGTTCCTGGCGTTTGGAGAGCCGCTGGGGATCACTCTCATCGCCATCTCGGCCTTCGGAGCTCTCGTCACCATCGGTGTCGGGGTGAGACTCAGTCAGGGGAAACAAAACCTCCCGGAGAAGCCAACAGATCCCCTTGTTGCAGAGAGTAAGGAGCCCAAACCTCCGATGGTGTGACTCCCTGTTCTTGTTTGTTTCCAGGTGGTGTTTGTTGTGCACCTTGACACGCCTCTGGTGAAAGCCAATGACGCTCTGTTGAGTTTCTCGCTGCTCTTCTCGCTGGTGGTGACCTTCCTCTGCTCCATCGTCTTCCTCGGAAAGCCTCGGCACTGGAGTTGCATGACCAGCCAGGTCGCCCTGGCTCTTGGCTTTGCTCTCTGCCTTTCCTCTCTCATAGGTGAGTCCACTGCTTTGTTGTTGTTGTTGTTGTTGTTGAATATATATAGACACAGTCTGTCTATCTGCTCTGTAATACAGGTAAGGCTGCAGTGCTGATGCTGAGAGCTCGGGCTCTGAAAAGGACCCGGATTAGAGCCAAAGCAGCTGCCAAAGCTGCAAAGTTGGCTGCAGCAGAAGCAGCAGAAGCAGCAGCCAACGGCGGCACTCATGATGTCATTGTAACCAACACCTTTAACAACGCTGACGCCAACAATGCCTGCGATAACCCTGAAGTTGACAGTCTCACCTTTGCCCACCAGAGGGCGATAGCTGCCGTGGCAACTTTAATACAGGTAGATGCAATAAAGAAAGGCAGAAAGGAAGTTAAGCATCTTTACTCTGACCCCATCCTGTATTATATCTGACCTTCTTCTACCCAGGCTGTAGCGTGCACAGTGTGGCTCATCCTCATCCCTCCACACCCCATTGAAAACACCTCTACCCAGAATATAAAGATAATTCTGGAGTGTGATGAAGGCTCTATAGTCTTCATCTGTTGTATCTTCGGCTACGACATCCTGCTGGCTCTGCTGGCCTTCATCTTTGCTTTTATAGCCCGCAAACTGGAGGACCACTTCAGGTAGGTTTCAGAGGAAGTAAACAGAGGAGCATTGCAGTTGATATCATGGGCGCCACTAAGTTGGAAATAAACAATAATATTTCTGCTATACAGTTATATATATATATATATATATATATATATATATATATATATACGGTTGTGTAAATAAGTTTTAAAACTGATCCTGAACTTGATTTTTGTCCAGAAAAAAAAGATGCCAAAACATTATATTGTAGCGTGCATGTTAAGAGGGCATTGTTTACACTTCCTCATCTTCTTCTCGCACAAACACAAACACACTGGTCTTAATCTGTAAAAAGTCAAAAGATGTGGGCTATATTACTTTTTAATTCAATGTCCACTTGTTCCTCTCTCTCTAATTCAACCATGTTGGTGTAAAGAACCTTTCTCTTGACACTAAAGCACCATGTTTCTTACTCTGTTTTCCAGTGAGGCGAAGTCTGTCACCTTCAGCATGCTCGTCTTCTTCATCGTGTGGATCTCCTTTGTCCCAGCGTACCTCAGCACACGTGGCAAGTTCATGGTTGCTGTCCAGATTTTTGCCATCTTGGCTTCCAGCTTCGGCCTGCTGGCCTGTATCTTCTTGCCCAAGTGCTACATTATTTTGGTCAAACCCGAGCACAACCGAGAGGAGATGATGAGGCCCCGCGCCAAACCACGTGATGGGACCTCAACCGGGACCTCGGCCTCCCTCGCTACAGCTGCTACTGAGGTCAATGCTACGATTGCATCCACGGCTATTGATGATTAGTGGAGCTGCGCCAAGAACTAAAAAGAGCCACGATACTGAAATCATAAAATAATTCATTGGTTCATTGGGCAACTGGTCCAGCTGATTAGGGTCCCCAGTCTTGTTATTCATATATATTTTACAATTGTCATGTTTGTCAAAATATATTTTAAACAAAATATTTATCTTTCAACTGTTTGTCAAGTCAAAGTCAAGTGTACCATCACCTGCATTAGATAGAGTTGATTTCAATAAGCAAAATCCACGAGGAAATATAACTGCTACCACAACTCTAACTATATATTTAAAAAAATGCATTTTTAACAACATTGCTATTTCTTGATATAAATGTCAAACGCAGGACATTTTTAACACGCAATATAATATTGACTTTTCTTGCTTTACTATATTGTCTTTGAATCATGCCAACTTATACTTTAACAAGTTCAGATTCTTATAATCAATTTGCTGTTGTTTCAGTTGTGTAGCATAATTACAATAAAGGCAACGTTTTACCTCAGATATTGTACTGCTGTACTAAAACATTTCAAACCCATTTGACTATTTATAAACAGGATTTATGTGGTTCTCATTCAAATATGCGCTCCCTGTTACTCACAGCTACCATAATAACCTGTCAATGTGATAAACACTAGTGTAACTCTGTTCACATAATACATTTCCTAATAATATATTAGACTTTTTCTTTCGGTCACTATCAAATATGTTTTTCTTGTTGAAGCAAACATTTGATTTTATGCTCATTTTTGGGCACTGCAATAAATTACTGTGAACTGCATAACTGTCAACTCCGTAATGTAGTTATTGTCCTCTCACAGTTTTAAGTAGGACTGCAGAGAATAATCTAGTTTAATGATTTTGTCTCTGAACATAGTCATGCCTCCCTACGGCCACTAGTGGGCTACCCGATTAATTTATTAATTTGGTGCTTCAAGAGGACTTCTTTAAAGCTGCACAAATGTGTAAATATATAAATATATATAACACTTTTTTGTAGCAGCTGGGGATCAAACCAACAGGTGACAAACCAACAGATATCTTTAAATAAATGATATAGCAACTGTTTTCTAAGAAGTTCACTATAATAACTTTATATGGTATGTATATGTCAGATGTTGATGCCAGAAAAAGAAAAGCACTCAACGCAGCTCTGAGATAAGACGTCACAAGAGGAACAAATCACGGCCGATGTTTCAACATTACTTTATGACAAGCAGCGCTGGTTAGCATGCTACCACTATATTAGCTTAGCAGAGGTAGCATGGAGGCAAGTAGGAGAAGTTGCAGTTACATTTTAATTTAAAAAGTAATCCTCAAGGACACGGTCTGAAGGTCTGTCATACCAGAAGACCTCAGAGCTGCAGCTGCTGCTCCTCTACATCAACACTTAACCGGGGAGTTCTAGTTGAAAAGGACGTTTCTGTGGGACATCTTGGTTGCTATAGACTTAAAAGAAACACCAATATTCGTTCATAGATAGATTGACCGTGATAAACAAAGAATAAATCACGGATATAAAGGATGCTATTTTATTTGGAGGAAATATTTATTACATTGACGGAATGTATTATAACAATTTTGTTATTTTGTGTCTTTTAAATTAGCATTTTGTTGGAAGAGACTTCCAAAATGATGCTCCATGAAACGTTGACATTTTTGCCTACTTTTTAGTTGAAGAGAAATGAATTATGCTGGAATACGTGTGATAGAGGACTCAGTGTTGAAAAGACGACAACGAGAGGAAAGCACACGAAACCTTAAAAAAAGATATACTTTACTGAACAATATGAAGTGTGTGTGTGTGTGTGTATTGTTCTTACTGTCGCTCATGAGCATGTGACTTTCCAGGAATCTGTGAAGCTGTGAAGTCCAACCAAAGCTGTCACTGTGGATGGTAATACATCCTCCGGGTGACGGAGTGGTGAAGGAATGTATTTAGGATTTATTGCCAGCTGACGAGAGCTGACAGGAGCAGTAGTGATAAATCAAGACAAAGTGTGTGCACGTGCATCACTTCACGTGTGTGTGTGTGTGTGTGTGTTTATGCATGCACTAATGTTAACTTGCAGGAGTTCTTTTCAGTTAACACTTCATTTTATGAAGTCAACAATCTACCTTGTATAATTTCCTGTTTTTTGATATCTTCATGTTTCATATCGCAGGTCCAAGTGCAACATAGCGATACATTGAAAAATGTATCTATCTATTTTCAATTCATGTAAGGCATCACACACTAATCAGGACAAGTTGGGGTTTTCCTTCTATACCGTTCAAGGACCACTGTGCTCTTAAATTAGCCCGCGTTGATTCAATTCAGTGTTTCATTTCGCCTGAAGGACTTTGAGTCTTTCGTTTACCTTCCTTGGTCTCCATGTGATTGATAAAGAACTAAGTGAGTGTGACACAATCCAAATGAGCCCCCAAAAAAGCTGATGTTGTTTGTTTCTATTCCAAGTAACCGTGCAGCCAACTTCACAGACGTGAACTGTGTTAACTAAAGGAGAGGAATTGATCGACCTTTAATGGCTGGAGACAGAAACTCTTAAGAGATTCAGAGGGGAGCCTCGCTAATCATCAACACGGGGTGTCTTGCGATTAGTCATTGTAGTGTGTCTGGGTGGGTGCAGTCACTCAAAAAGATTAATAGAGCTTTGTGTGTGTGTGGGGGGGGGTATGCGCTTTAAAGCTTTAGTTACAACATACACCAGCAGAGGGAGATGCTCACTGAGGCTGCAGCAGTGAGTCTTGGACACAGTTTCGCATTAAGGCCATCGATCAGGAACAAGATCAGGGACAAACACAATGGGAGATCAACAAAGTGTCTCTGTGAGGTGTTTGGTAACAGAACAGCTTTATGCTCCTTGGAATATATATATATATATATATATATATATATATATATATATATATATATATATATTGTTTATCTCCCAGTCATTTGAACTTACTGGAGGGACGAACGCCATTCTTCATAGGGGTATCCCCTCATTTGGGGTAATGATACTGGGTGTGAAGAGGGCTGTCCAAACATGTCACTCAAAAATCTCCCACCGGAGTTCTGGGTCGAGGTCGGTTGGCCGTGAAGGTGATGACACATGATTCACATTTTCATACAGATTGTTGCGCCGTGCATTAGCCAATCAGGTGAGAGCCATACACTCATAAGTAGGCTAATGGGCAGCAGGTGTTGAGACTGCAGGTTGCCCCTATGCTCAGACTGGGGATGTGTGTGTGTGCACTCCATGTGGCTTAAAATGTTGTGCACATTTAAAAAAACATTAATAATTCTTCATAATTCTTTGAGTGTGTCTGTATAAGTAGTGGAGGGGTGCCAGCACCTTGAGCGTGTTGTACTGTTTAATCATTGTGATAGTGTGTCTAACGTAACTGTTATTGTCGGTTGAAAAGCTGAGAAGAGATGACTGACTTTTTTTTGTAATATGATAAATGCTTTTTAAAATAAATGTCATATAACCTATTCTGACTGTTGTGGCCTCTTTATTGAAACCCCCGAGTCTCAAACTTTGGGGCTTACATTTTCAAACCGTTCAATGACCTTTGTGCCCTGTACTGAAGCAACTGCATTTCTTATTTATTTTCTTATTTCTTCAGTTTTAAAATTTCTTTCACTTTTTAAATTTGTCAAACGATTGAAAACCTGTTCATTTCACTCTTAAGTGCTTGGCAATAGACAAATGTATCACAGGTATTTAGCTGTAAGTGGTACAATCTCAAACCAGTCACGAGAACTTGAACTCTGATACTCTGACATCACTGTGTGTGTGTGTGTGTGTGTGTGTGTGTGTGGATTCTTTGCTCTAGTCTGATTTATGGTAACACATTCTCTGCTCTCAAGAACAATTCATTTTCCACAGACGCACATTTCTTGAACTATACGTCAATTAATGAAGTCGTCAATTAATAAGAAACATTTGGTATAGTATTACATAAATCACCTTGTAATCGTAATAATAATTGTACAAGTTTTTTGCTGTATGTGAAAGAAAGACCTGCTTTCCAAATGTCATTTATTCAAAACTAGAATTCCTCTGTTGTCGAGATTAAGAATGTACCTGACTGCAGGGATGCTAATGGGGATGTATATTTTCTATTAACTTTTAGTTTTAACTGCAGCAGCTGTTCACTTTGTTGAAAGAAAGAGTTAGTTGTGTGTGTGTGTGTGTGTGCGTGCGTGGATCAGTTTGCGTCTTGCCTCAGAGGTCAGGATAAACTACTTGACTGACTGCTTTTCCCCATGCTAGGATTTCTCTTCTAGCGACGAAGACATGGCAGAGAAGTCAGATTGGGTTCACTGTGTGACGAAATGTCCTTGAACATCAACAGGTCATCCAGACAACGTGTGCATGCCTGTGTGCTTCATGTTAAATATGTCCTCCAGCACATCTCCAATACACATTATCTGTTGACCACAGGTCCCTTCGCACTGTTCAGTCACCTTTACCCCCAAAGCCCCTGAGACGAGTCCAGTGAGCTATCAGGGTCTCATTACCCGCCTGAATAATTGAGGGCTGACACTCCATCGCTGATCTGATCACTTGACCTATGAGGACACCGACCTTTCTCTGCTTGGATATCCAGATGATCCTCGGACTACGCAGCCATTTACTGGACACTTAAACACACGTTGGCTAAACATGCAGCTTCAGCCTCAGTGTTTTAAGCATGATGTCATGTATGTAGGAATGAAATAATTCAACTATGTGTTCATCAATGTACAATCAATCCCCTGAAACTAACAATTGTGTTTTTGTTAGCTTAAAATAAGCCATTTATATCTATAAATGAGCGGGTCAGGGTTAACCTTAACACTAATCTTTTTGAGGTGAATCAACTTTCCATTAAACACCATTACAATAGCCCTTATTTAATTCATTAGGTCCTAAAAGTTGCAAAATGCTCTAATAGTCGAATCCAGTTATTTTTGTGTTGTAGGAAATCGAGACAATTGGAAGATAATTCTTTACACCAAGTCCAACCTTTATTGCTTCATTTGCCACTGAGCAACTTTTGTGGGACTGAATGGGGCCACCGATGTATGCAGTTCTCTTTTTACATCCATGGAGCAGCCGAGAACCAACAAGCCAAACACTGGCTGTAGTGTTTGCTCTCCAAGGGAAGGAGGGGTGAGCGAAGGGGCATTCAGTTGATGCCATATTGCACACTCACTGCTAAATATAATTGAATATTATATTATGCTCCTTTAAGAAAACCTTTTACAAGATTCTTGCCTTGAAGCCAGTCAGCTGAACATTGTTTTTAATGATAGCTGACAGGTGTCATAACTAAGGGTTTCACTTTCTTCTTGCATGGATGCTCTTATTCAAATAATTCATTAAGTGAATTTAGTGAGCTTCAACAAATTATGTCTGACATCTCCGGCATCTTTGCAGCTAACCAGTATGTGATCTGCTCACATTAAATTCAAACAATTGTTCAAACACTTTAATTAAAATGAAAGTGCAGTGCTCCCTGAGACTCCTCCAATAAAGCTGGCTCTCATACTTTGGTGTGGATATGTGAGCCAGCACTTTGCTTCTCCAGCTTTTCATAATAAATGAACTTCACACAGGGTCCAAATTCTCTCACTGCCTTCTCCTTCCCTTATTAGACTGATTTTGAACTTCTCTGTGTATTCGGCTAAACTGTGTCGGGCCGGGTGGTAAACGGCCACATCGGCGCCCTGCTCTCCTGCAGGACCTGACCCACATTAGCATCAGCATGCAATACCCCTGCACCACACAAAGGATGATTGAACGCCTGCATCTCCTGGGTCCTTCCACTCACCTTCAGGTAATATACTTCCCTCTCTTTGCAGTGCTGCTTCAGGCAAAAAATAAAGTATTTGTGTGTACAGAAAAAGTTCAGAGGAAGAATCCAAAGTCTGCTAGAAAGTTCTCAGGAAGGTATCCATGACGGCTCTTGGTGTTAGTGTGTGCTTTGATCTTCCAGCAGATCAAACACACACAAATGGAAACGGAGACGGAAACACAAAACCCCACACTAAGCCTCTCTATGGGACTTTACATATACAGAGATTAAACATGTAATAGTTGGATATACATTGTATTTAACATTATTGCATTTTTTTGCAGCCACATGTCAATGTTTCCACATTGTTATGCCAGGCAAAGATGTAGATTTGTGTTTCTCTGTTTGGTGTCTTATGACACAAGGAATGGTATTAAGACTCCAAGACTGTGAAATGGTCCAGTAGGAGTGTAAATATAGAGTTGTCACTGATACCAACCCTGCAGATATACAAAATAATGGGCCTCATGCAGGAAGCGTTATACAAACACATTTCCTCTTATTTTTATTTGTATCCATGATTTGTTCTTAATTTGTTCGTACCCATTTTTCTATGTTTTCTTCTTTGTTTTTTATTGAGAGGTCGAGAGCCTTCTTCCCAAGATAAGAAAAGAAAACTATTGTTTTCACAGTTCACCAAATTGTTGGTCCAACGCAAAAACTTTTTTAATTTTGAGGGGAAAAAAATGCATGAATATCATAAAACTCTTGCACTTATATAGTGTTTAGAAGACATTTCATATACTAATAACAAACAATTGGCCATACGGCTGGAATTGATATTCTTCATTCAGCTCATCTGGGGAAGAGCAGGATGGTTAAGAACGTTTAGTGCATCTGGAGTTGACTTTAATTAATTATTAAATGATCAAATAATTTAAGAGAATGTTGCTACCCAAGGCATAGTGTGTGTGTGGGTGTGTGTGTGTGTGCACATGTGGTGTGGTTTAATAATTGTTGATAGCTCTGCTTCAAAAATTTCCATAATTTGTTTGTTGTCTAAATCTATTTTAATGATCTAGTATTGTCATTTGATCTTCTCTTTACTACCTTCACTTTGCAGTTAGTTTGTTGATGTGGATTGTCTACCTCTTACGCAGTTTGTGAATGTGTTCTTAATTTTTCTTTAAAGTTGTGCAGGGTGTGTGCGTGTGTGATGGTGTGTATGCATTGTCGACACCCCGGGCATGTTTGTCTCCCTTCTTTTAGGCCAGGGCTGGAGGTGACGAGACAAGGAAACCAGGATCCTGTTTCAGGCTGGACGAGGCTATAAGAGACTAGAGAGCACACGGCACGGACAGAAAGACAAAGAGAGACGGACAGATCGGAACACGACTCGAAAACAAAAGCAACAGTAGAGAGTTTGAGAAGTGGAAAAAAGGTTGTGACAGTCAAACAAAAGAAGCTTTCCTTAGACCTGCATCACTCTGAGCCGGAGTGATCAGTCAAAAAGAGGGACTTGGAAAACTGCAGCTCCACCTCTTCCCTCTTGCCCCTCTGAACTCTGCCCTTGAGGGGAAGGGGCACCCTCTGGGGCCATGCTAGCCGCCCGGAGCAGCGGAGGGGGCCTCGGCGGTGGGCACCAGCCGCACCATCCTCACCGCAAACAATCGGTGGCCTCCCTCAGCGGGACGAAGGCCCACCACAGCCAGGATGCCAAGCGCAGCTCCTCGTCCGGGAAGCAGGGGGCCCAGCACAGACACAAGGC
The DNA here is from genome assembly GCF_009769545.1 of Cyclopterus lumpus. Classification (NCBI taxonomy): domain Eukaryota; kingdom Metazoa; phylum Chordata; class Actinopteri; order Perciformes; family Cyclopteridae; genus Cyclopterus; species Cyclopterus lumpus. The sequence continues at coordinate 14,641,004 of NC_046978.1, read as the reverse complement.
GGCCATGATCAGAGAGATTGAGACCAGCTGGTACCTGAACCTGTTTGGACTGGGCAAAGAGGACACAGTCGCGCACAAGACTGGCATGCCCTACAGGTCAGTTAAGCCCTGTGAGTGTGTGAGAATGTGTGTGCGAGAGACAGAGACAGCTTAAATAGCACCCACACAGCCACATTGACACAGTACAAACAGATGGAAGGCCTAATATTTTGTACAGAGCTGCACACACACACACACACACACACACACACACACACACACACACACACACACACACACACACACACACACACACACACGCACACACAGTATTAGAGTATTTTTGCTCAGTACAGTGATGTGCACTGTATTTTTGGGCAGGACCATCAGTTAACAAGTGGTCCCCCTGCAGTCCTATCATTTCATTTGTGAGCATTGCGTGTCACAAAGACCTGCGGCTTGGAGTTGCGCCACCTGATCTGGCCGTAATGCTAATAGCCAGCATCTGTCTTGCCGCATTAGGTCGTGTTGACATCTTCTAACACCATGGTGACATAACATTATGGAGGCTGTGGGGAGATTTGATTCTTGTCTGTGAAACTGACAGACGGAGAGCGCCAATGGTGCCGGTTAGCGGGCTGTGACATGGACGCCCGTTTCCACTTTTAGAAGTTAGAGTATTAGTGCAGCAAGTGGTGGTGATCTTGTGTTCCCCATCTCTGTTCCTTTTTCTCACACATGGATATTTTCAGTATTAGGTTAGTCTTTCCTTGCCACGTCTTTCCTCTCGTCGCTCTACTTTCCTTTCTTGTTGCTAAATGCCTAATCCGTCTGTGCCCCATTCCAATCATTCAAGCCTAAAGCTCCACATTAATGGGTCTATCGTCCAGCCTTTCTCCTTCCCTCTTATCTCCTCTCCTCTCTTTTTTCTCTTTATTCTCCAGGCCTCCTGCTGGTTTTGGGCTCCGTTCACTCTCTAATTTAGAAAAACAAAGTAGAGACTAGAAGGATTAAGAGCCAAGAGTGCCGACAAAAGGTCTTGAGGTCTCCCAAATATGTATGCATCCATTTAGAAGATGTCACAATTCAGATAGATTTCTAGAATCCAAACGTGTTTTTTTATGAACATTAATTAATTAGCTGACGGTTTCAGAATCAGCTGAGACTTCTATCGGCCTCATGTAACTTTTGTTCATGTCATGTTCATTTCCGGCAGCTTTTATGTCCTGTTGTGATCTCTTTTTTTCCACATCTTTTTTATATCAGAGGTAGCAGAATACAATGTAATTGTCCCAGATCCTTTTTTTCTTCTGTGAGGTGATATAAGGTACAGGTGTTACATGAGCCACTTACAAACAAGCTTGGCTCTTCTATAAACCTTGTTGAAATTTAGAATATTTAACCATGAATGCAGCCTTTTCCTAACCTTTCATACGTGTAAATATGATCCAGCTTGATGAAAACCAGGTAATACTGTAAAATACATCAATGCATGGCACTGTACTGTTAACAGATGGAGATGTTAAAGTCTGTATTGTACAGCCTCTCATGGCTCGACTGACGGATTGACAGGTGCATGTGGAGTGTGTGAGTGTGTTGAACAGGTATGTTTCCGAAGTGATGAGCTCAGTGGAAGATCCAATGAAAAAAAGACAATGCTGTATAAATCACTATAAGATTATCACGACCTTCACACAGATAAGCTGTACTCACACACGGACGAAAACACATTTTATAATTTATCCCCTCTGGAAAATGGATACTGATCATTAGTGTCTGATCACTAGGACGCCATGTTTGAAAGAACGATTGTCTATGACCTAGAAAAGAGGTGAGCATTAGATCCAAAAGTCCCCTTCTTTAATCGGCCAACACACACACACACACACACACACACACACACACACACACACACACACACACACACACACACACACACACACAACTCCTGATGTGGATGCCAAACAGCATGCAATGGCTGGATATCCTCTCTCTCTCTCTCTCTCTCTCTCTCGTTTGAATCAGAACAATTGCCACAATTCTTTAGCTCTCCAGTGATTCTGCATGAAAACTGGGGCAGAATGTAGCCACAGAAATCCCGGGCTTTTATAACTGAGCCTTTCCCCCCAAAAATGCATTTAGTTTTCCTTTTACAAATTAATGTAATGCTAATGTGCTTTTGATAGAGACAAGAGTATTTAAACTATTCCTTCTCTTAGTTGTCTTTATACGTATACAGTATAGACATATAGAACTAATGTATTCTGCCTTATAGATCAAGGTAAGTGTATATACTGTACATTTCTCTTTAGGTGGTGTTTGTTATTGTTTATGCGGTTTCATGTTCACGCATATACTCTATAATGTCCGTGCCGTCTTGGGATCACACGGTTTACAGTATTGTACATGTTTTTTTATTTTACTCTGCTGGGAACCTCTGTTATATCTTTGGTTAAGAAATCACCAGAAATCTTATAGAATAAAATAAAAAGAATACGTTGGAGAGCATTCAACAGCATCGCTACACTAAAAAACCTTCTTGGTGCTATCAATTCAGAAAGTTGCCAACAAGCTAGAATTCTGGTCTGAATCTGACCATGTGTGTTATTCACTTCTTCTGAATCATCACTTCAAGGATGTTCCCCCTTCAACACAAAGCACCAAAGGCAACTTGGTTGGTTTAAACGATCATGGCGGCCAACCGTGTCACTGCCCTTCTCTAACCAGGTGTTGGATGTACAGTATATAGCCTCCCTTCCTTGGCCCCGGACACAAAGGTGAGGCGACATGATACTTGTGGAGAACACAAACACATGTTCCATTGGAGCTTGATGGATGAAGGGCGGGGCTGCTGCCAAGTTTAGTGGTTTGATTCCCACGACCGCGACCTTTGCACGGAACATTATAATAGCATCCTTACGCTTTCTAATGTGGCCAAACTACAAAATACAGTTGAATAGTACTTCATCTCCTTGGTTCATCTTTTAAAACCTTAAAGATGATTAAAAAGAACGATGCAATAAAAAGAGGAGCCCTGGGATGGCTGGAAAGTTGATTATGCAACACTTCACATGGTGTATTGTCCATATATTTTACACAGTTAATGTAATATAATGTTATCATCTTTGCGTTGCTCTCACCCTTCAGCTTAAAGCCCCTTCTAGATTTTCAATGATTGTAACAATGGAATTTAATGGAGAATGTAGGCCAACACACTGGTGTTAAAAAGGAGCAGGGCAGTCCCTGAGGCTTGGAGACTCATCACTGGCATAATTATTGCTGCCATAGAGTCAGGTGGCATAGAGAGAGATAGCTTTCTCATTCAAGTAAACCACACATAAATATTGTTTGACACAGTGCAGATTGCTTGCTAGAGGTTACAACGTGAACACAAACTTCAGTCATTTCATGTTTCTTTTAAAAGTAATCCACAAAAAAACAGTGCACAGTGCTGCAGTACGCTGCTCTACTTGTTGTGTTTCTATCCCGCTGTGCGCCGATGGGCAATTATCACACATATGCGATTATTGTAAAGGGATTCACTCAGTGGAAGCATTGCATGTGGGGGTGGTGGCAGAAAAATAAAAGAGAAAGATGGCTAATTGGTCTCAGGGAGGATGAAGCTAATGGAAAAAAGTTCAGGATGAAACATAGGTAAACAGATAAGGGAAGAGGAAGTGAGAAAAAAGTGTAAAAAAAGAAAAGTGTAAAAGGCGAACATGAGTTAAAAGCAGTTTGTTACTCATAATATACTCACTGCCATAACCCTCAACTGGACCCCCCAAACTGACCTCTCCCTGCTTTCTCCCCCTCCCACCCTCCATCCATCCATCCATCCATCCTCACCCTCTTGTTTTGGTATTCCTGTCAGTGACTCACCTGCCCACATGCTGAGCGGATCAAAAGAGACTGTGACTGTTCTCAACACCAGAGGTCAAAATTAAAGAGGGAGAATAACAGACAAAAAAACTAAAACAAAGCGAGAGAGTTTTTATTTGTAATTCTTTGTTGTGGTGTTGATAGTAGAGTTTACTGTACATGCATTAAGTGTGCGTGTGCATCCCAGTATGTAGGCTCCATGTGTATGGATGTGTATGCTTCTAGCGACTATAAATACTCAGTAAACACACTCTGCCTGTTGCATAAGCTCAGCTGACATTTCTGCTGCCAGGCAGGATCAGTTTTTCCACCCATCCTGCCGGACAATGGATACAGCTGCCCCTCTGCCTCAGCTTCCCTCCCTTATTCTGTGTGTTCGGGTGTGTATGTATGTACCCGGCTGTCTCGTCTGCACTGATACAGTCAATTTATGCCCCAGGTTCATATTCAAACAAAAACAATTAAACTAAAATCCCTGCAGCGACACTCACCAGACAGAGTCTGCTGGTTTACTATATACACTTTTTTAAATTTTTTTTTAGAAAGTTTAAGAAATAAAGGACAGCCAGTAAGAAAACGCTTCTTGATCCTGACAAACAAATCTTTAAACTTAGAGGATGGATCGATGTTACGATTTATAGCCTCAACAGCACATTCACACCTGGCTCCGTGGGGCAGCCTCGTCTCGATCTTGTCGACATTACACAACAAAACTAACATTAGGTTTAGAAAAAACATCAAGGTTAGGTTTAAAACATCCACCTCCCCAACCATCCACCAATCTCAATATTTAATACAACGTCACTCTCTCTTACTTGGCGGAGCAATACGGAACACACAAAAAAAAAGAATTTGTGACACGGCTGGGCTGGCATGTGTATGTTGTACGAAACAACTTCTCAATCTATTTGTTGAATACCTAGTGTGTGTGTGTGTGTGTGTACATGTTTATATGTTTGTATAAAGAGTGACAGTGTGTGTACTAACACAAATTTCCTGATATGGGAGAATGGGATTCCGTATAATTCCCACAAACCACTGGACCAGACCAGACGTGATGTCATTGAACGCTCCCTTGAGGAGGAGGAGAGAGAGAGAGAGAGAGAGAGAGAGAGAGAGAGACTTCTTTATTTTGTGGTTCACTTCATTACACTGTGTACAATTGTGCATAACTCGCTGTCAGCTTGTGTGAGAGTGTGTGTATTTTAGTTTGTTATGAGCCAAACTCCAGAGTACACTTTGTTTAGAGAGAGAGAGAGAGAGAGAGCGAGAGGGGAGAAAGTACAGGCAGGGAAAAGAAATGACCGACAAAAGGGAATATACAAGGGACATTGAGGATGTAAAAGTGATTAAAACATGCACACGTGTACACACTGTGTATTTGTGCTTGAGTGGAAGAAAAAGGAAAGCAGGAAAGAGACAAGAGGAAATCAGAAGTAAGTGAAAGGGCTTGTAACAGAGGGAATACTCAGAGACAAAAGAGGGATGATGGCTAAAGTGAGAAAGGATAAGAGGGAGTTGGAGAGAAACATTTTTTTTTTTTTAAAAAGGGAGAGAGAGAGAGAGAGAAGGGGGGGGGAGAGATGGAGAGGGAGGGAGGGAAAATAATGTCCCAGATTCCCATGCCATTTAATAGGGAGCAAAACCAAACTGAGCTTATAATGTAGACTGGCTGAGCAGGGGGCAAAGTGACAGCGTGTGTGTGTGTTGTGTGATAGAGGGAGCAGAGGAGAGAGAGTGGGATATCCGTGCCTCTATATCTCTATCTGCATGTGTGTGTGTACAGAGAACATATGTGGCAAAACAAATGGAGGAGCACATGTAAAGAAAAAGGCGTTTTTTCCTGTGTGGACGTGCAGCCTGCCGACAGATTGGATTTTATGGAGTCATGAATACCGTTTTTCTCTTTTCAAAATTATGATATTCCAAGTTGGATTTTCCTACATTTCTTCTTCTTCTTTTTCTTTTCTTGGAGCTTCATCTGGAGGAAAACGTCACTTTCCTCTGAGCTTTCATGACACACTCCTCTGCTCCATGTAGCGCTGCGTGGGCGAAGCGGCCTACCTGGATTACTCTGAGCGTACATGTTTGTGGGACAGAATCACAGAAGACCGGAGAGACTGAAAGAAAGGATAAAGTGAAGAAGAAGGCAGGAAGATGTACCTGTACAAAGCAACGTGCCCAGACATCCCCAACCCGAAGCAGAAGGGGTCCAGAGGTCACGGCGGGGTCCATGCCCAAGGCCCGGGTCAGGGGAGGATCGCCAGGCAGACGTCCATGGGCACGGGGCCGCGATCTTACGCTCCTCTGATGTTGTGGACGCCAAAAAGATCCAAAAGTGTGGCGCAGCTCAAACAGCTGGAAGAGTTTCTCAACTTCCACTCGCTGTCGCTGCAAGACACGATCAAGAGCCAGACAGGCATGACTTACAGGTAACCTCACGCGTGTACCTGTGTGTGTGTGTGTGTGTGTGAGAATGTTTGTAGGACTTTACTGGAGACCTTTATAGCAGTACTCCTTAGAACTCTGAGGCTCACGCCTACAGGGGTATTTGTTGCCATGGCAACCCCAACAGCGTGACAGCTAAGCGGGATGGGTGTTGTCTCTGTCCACTCCTGTCTTGAGATTGGATGGTGGTTGGTTGTGGGGCTTGTGGTTATTTGGCAACTGTTTGATTGAAAATGCTTTGTATGATGTCATGTCTATTTACTGGTTGAGGGATACAAGATCATTAAAATTGGCACCCAGAAGCTGGAATAATGACTCTAAATGGAGATCTGACACGTATAAAAAGTTGATCTAGTAAACCAGCACGATCACTGCATCTTTGTTTCCAGCACTTATAAGGTCACCCTTGTTATATTATGCAATGGCCAATGCAACATGTGGACTATTGATCTGAATGTGAAACTCGACAGTTGTTGAGAGCACACGTGGTCTGAGAACACACATCTGTATTAGTGTGTTATTCTATGAGTAAGTGAGAGAATGATCTGATTCATTGCTCTGTGGTCCTTGACATATTAATTCTTAAAATAAAGAAAAAGAGAAGCAAAAAGGCTTTACCAACAGGTGTCTGCACTCATTTTGTAATGTGCCACATTTCCATGTCCTGTCACAAGCTGGATCGAACCATTTTTGATTCAGTGCACGAATTCACACATAAATAAACAAACATAGTTTCTCAGTTTGATTATAGTTTTTTAAACGTGAAAAACACAATCCTAGCATTCTCTCTGGATTCTCTCTTTTTCCTTGATATGTACTCATACGTTTGTATTGTGTATATGCTAATACTTATCTTTACTTCACAGTGCTTTTAAAGATCAACCAAAGCATTGAATGCCTCTTTAATAGAAGGGATTGCACCAGAATCACGCATGGATTTGTACACTGAATAAAAAACATGGATTAAATCATCCTCCAAATGACTCGTGGTAAATGATGAATAGTTTTTAGTTATGAAGACAGTCCACCACTTCATGTCAGAGTGTCACTGCTGTCATGTGTTGTTCTTCTTCCTGTTTGTCATCTGTGACAAAGCATCATGCTGGTGAGAGAGCGTGACTGGGACATGTAGCGGCTCTGCTGTCATTGTGTTGTTGTTTCCAATGGAGAAGAACGAGTTCTAGAGTTTCTATTGTTCATGTAGCTTGTGATTAACCGTTCACCTCTACGTTTCCACATGTGCCTGAACCTGAATGCTTGTTTACAGACACCTGCTGATTCACACTCAAACATCCACTGCTGCCCTCTATAATCCTTCTGTCGTTTAGAAACTTACCACAAGAACAACATCATACATTTAAACTCCACATTGATAACATTGGCAAAAATACACCTGTTAATAAAAAGGGATATTCTTTTTTCACTTTACCACAATGCCAATCACAAATTAGGCTTTGCAGTGAGAAACAAGGTGTCCCTGAGTGTTTTCTATTTGGAGAGACCGCTGGCTTAACATTTCCATGACCTGGGGGGGGGGGGGGGGGGGGGGGGGGGGGGGGGGGTGATGGCAGTCTGTGTCTCTGTTGGGTCAGTGGGAGCTCATATGGCCATGTGCAGTTAGAATTTCACCCTGGGGCGTTGGCATATGTGTGTACATGGGCCTGTTTGTGTGTGTTGGAATGTGTGTTCATTGCCATGGTAACCTGATAAAACAGCTGGCCGGGGACTTCCTTTTTCAGGTCAGCGTGTATTAGTGGTCAAGACCTGCGCAGCAGGGCACTGCTTCCACACAGACACACTGTGGCACAAGCAGGAGAGGAAAGCTATTTTAGTTTAGGGAAATAATGTTTATCGAGCCTGGAACTCCAAAACAACTACAACCAACGATGAGATGAAAGAGAAACAGACAATTACAAAATATTAATATTAAATGCTTTTATTAACATATATGAACACCCCAAAGGAAGAGATGAGTGAAGTGCCCTTAGTGTCCTTGGAATATGTTTTCCTATTTGCGGTGAGTCGTGACATGATGAAGGCTGCGGAAGCCTTTCCTATAACCAAACCTTGTTGGATCTATGACACTCCAACAAAGGTTCTTCAGCGCCACAAAATATTTGTTTCCCTTTTTTAATACTTTATAGTGGTCCTAAAAGGTATTTTACAACAACAAAAATTAACA